>NC_143515.1:9165699-9479896 GCF_031878675.1 Megascapheus bottae
CCTCCTCAACTATGATTCCCAATCTCCCCCACCACACACGCATCCACACCTGTTACTTCTCAGGATGCCGAATAGGTCTCTCATTGTCTGTCGCTTTTGGGGATTGAGAGTGGAATCCCGGAATGCCTGTGAGGGAAAAGAGATGGCAGGTACCACTCCGTTAAGCTTTCCTGTGGACGGTATGTATGAAGCTGTGTATGTTTTGGTAGGTGGCAGAAATGCAGAATTAAAGATTTCAAGAGGGACTAGCTGTCCCTGGAAGGATTCTCTTCCATTGTGGAATATTGTAATCACAAAAGGACAACCCAATTTTACAATGGACAAATGGCTTAAATAGATATTTCTACAAAGATGTACAAATGGGTAATGAGCATATGAAAAGAAGCCCAACCATCACATTAGTCATTAAGGAAATGAAATAAAAACCATATTGACTGACCAGGAGCATGGCCTAGTGGTAGAGTGCTTGCCCAGCATACACGAAGCCCTGGGTTCAATTCCTTGGTACCACATACACAGAAAAAGCCAGAAGTGGTGCTATGGCTCAACTGGTTGAGTGCTAGCCTTGAGAAAGCCCAAAGACAGTGCTCAAACCCTGAGTTCAAGCCCCAGGACTGGCAAAACAAACAAACAAAAACAAATGAAAAACCACATTGAAATAGCATTGCTGGGCACTGGTAGCTCATGCCTGTAATCCTAGCTACTCAAGAGGCTGAGATCTAATGATTGTAGTTTGAATCCGTCTGAGCAGGAAACTGTGAGACTCTTATCACCAGTAAACTACTCAGAACAAGCTGGAAGTGGTTCAGTTGCTTAAGTGGTAGAGTGCTAGCCTTGAGCTCAGGCCCAGAGTTCAAGCCCCAGAATGAGAGAGAGAGAGAGAAAGAGAGAGAGAGAGAGAGAGAGAGAAGAGAGAGAGAGAGAGAGAGAGAGAGAGAGAGAGAGAGAGAGAGAGAGAGAGAGAGGGGCAGAGACGGAGGAAGAAGAAAAAGGAAACTTCACTTCACACTCATTGACTTGGCTTTTATTTTTTAAACGAGCCTAGCATTAAAGCCTACAATTAAACTTTCAAACAACACACCTCCCTCCAGGGGAAAATAATGACGAACTCAGGATGTGGAGGCATTGGAACTCTTGTGTATTACATGGTGATGTAAGATGGTTCTGCCACTGTGGAAAATAATTCAGTGGTTTCTCCAAAAACTACCCCATGGTCCAGCAATTCCATGCCCAGGTGACTAACCACAGAATTCAAAGCAGGGATCAAATGAGTACAAGTATATGCGTGTTCACAATTGAGCCAGTCACAATAACCCACAGGCAGAAGCAGCCCAAATGTTAATCAGCAAATGATCCGAACCAACAAAATATGCTATATCCTTTTAATAGAATAGTACTCAACCCTGGAAAGGAATGAAGTACTGCTTATTTGTTCTACAAAGCTGATAAGCCCTCGAAACTCTCAAAGTGAGGCAGACACATTGTATAATTCGATTTATGTAACGTATCCAAAGCAGGTAAATCCACAGAGTAAGAACACAAACTAATGGCTCAGGAGCAGGAAGAACCTATCGCTTCATGGGTACAGATTTCTTTTCTGGTGATGAAAGGTTCTGGAATTACATAGATGTAAAGATTGTACAACTTCATTAACGTAGTGATTGCCACTGGACTAGTCAATTTTTGGTGTGTACTAGTACCAGGGCTTGAACTCAGAGCCTGTGTGCTGGCACCTACTTTTTTCACTCAAGTTTAGTGTTATACCACTTGAGCTTCGGGTCCATTTTTGCCTTTTTGGCAATTAGTTGGAAATTCATTAAATGGAAAGTCTCATGGACTTTCCTGCCAGAGACGACATCAAACCATGACCCGTAGATCTCAGCCTTTTGAGCAGCTAGGAATCTCTGGCTTGCCCTGGTCAATTTTAAATGTGGGTCTTATGATAGAAAAAAATAAGAACTATTTCAAGTAGTACAAAAAGTCTATATAGCACTCTATCAAGCAGACACATACTTATTGCTTAACTTTACCAAAGCTTAATATTTTCTCTCTTGATATTAAGGAAATAAAGCTAGCCAGATGTGCTCTGAACCTAAATAGGTATCTTGTCTTGGCTGAACACAATGTTCTTAGGTAACCACATTGAACTATAAGCAAGGCATTGAGCTATGTTTTCACACTTTATAAGAATTGTATCATGCTACACACATCCCTTATAATAAGACATTTTTATACACATTGACAGTGTATCTGTTGATGGACGGACACATTGGCCATTTCTCATTTATTACTGTTAGCCTTTGCAGTATTGCCAAGAACATTCTTGGAATTGCTTATGCAAAAGTCTCCCTGAATACCTGGAAGATTTGGTTTGCAAGGTCACAGGGCAGGCAGACATATCTCTGTTTACCCAGCTGTCACCATGTTGCAGCACCTATGAATTATTCTGATGGATACATCCCAACATCAGATTTCTATTAAAAAAAAAAGCTAATAGGGTTGAATTAAGCCCAGAACCTCCAGCTGCTCAGGTCCTGCCCAAGACGGAGCCTCATTTGCTACATATTTATAAAACTAGTGCCCCACCCCACCCCCAAATTGTATAACTAAGCTTCAGGCTACACCTGGACCTTCTCTGTCTCCTATCACCAGTGAATGAAAGTTCCTGTTGTTCCTCATTCTTTCTACACTTGCATGGCATCAGACTTTGTAATTTTCTGCTCATCCAACGGGTGTGAAATGCTTGATTGTTTTTTAATTCTGTAGTGCATCGAGTTGATGATGACTCATGATTGAGTTTCCTATGCCTGACTTCCCAGTAAGAGGTACACAATCCAGGGCACACATTCCCTGGCCCACCCCACTTCCACAGCAGGGGAGAAAGCCCATTGGAACTGTTCTTACAGGTAGGGCCTGGCAACCTCATCCTGGTACTGAGCCCCATCCTAGAGCTCCCATTCTCAGAGAGCTACGGGGTCCTCACCAGAAGTGGAAAGCAGGGCAGGCCTAGTTAAGCAGTGTGACCCCAGCTTTCTACATAGCCTTATGCCTATAAGCAGTGGAATCACAGATGCACCACTATTGGGTCCAATACTCTTCCTGGAGATTTCAGTCAGGACTGTGCTTTTGTCCTCTTTCCCTGAAATGAAGGGAAAGCCCTCACCCAATGGAGAACTTTTTTCCTTTCAGACCCATAATGCCTCCTAAGCCAGGGACTTCCTGACATCCAGGCAACTGTTACCAGGAAGGGGGCAAAGAAGAATGCTTTGTGTCTGGAGATGGTGGCCAAGGCATCCAGAGTCAATGTCTCCTATGAAAAAACCTCACACTCTTTCGGTGAGGGTGAGGGTCTGCACAGTGAACTTTTTCTGACACCAGAAAGAATCAGACGGACAGACAGCCCTGTCCATCTGGCAACCCTTGGAAGACTTGAGTCCCTTCTCTTCCCCAGGGAATGAGGAGGCATTTCAGAGCCGCTGGGAAGCCCCTTTCTTGTCAAAACTATACCCTTGCCAAGTGCTGGTGGCTTACGTTTATAATCCTAGCTACTTAGGAGATGGGGACCTGAGGTTCAAGGTCAAACTGGACAGAAAAGTTTGCTAGGCCCCATCTCCAAATAACCAGCAAAAGGCTGGACTGGAGGCATAACTCAGTGATAGAATGCCAGTCGTGGGAGCAAGCAAAGCCAGCAAGAGCATGAGGCTCTGAGATCAAGTCTGATCACTTGGTATTGGTAGGTACACACACACACACACACACACACACACACACACACACACACACACACACACACACACTTTCAAGAGTCCACAGTTGATAAGCACTGAGTTACATGGCCATCTATGAACCAGGCTATCCCTAGACTCTTTAATGAGGAGAGAGAATAGTGGGACATATCTAAATGAGAGGCTGGGTCCACGAGTCTGGTATCCTGAGGTCCTCATGGGTGCAGGGTGCAGACTCTTTCTGTTTCCATGTGGCTCCAGCCAAGAATCTTCTGTGTCATCCCCTGTTAGCTATAGAGGCCCCAGGCGGGGCTGGCCTTTCCTAGGTGTGCTCTACTTGTGTTGGGGACACTCCCCCGGAGCTGCTAAGAGAGACACACAGCCAGTCTCTGCTGGGGCCTTTGCCCTCCCTCCTCTCCTCTGGTCTAAAGGAAGAATTGTGAGTGGAGGGTGGGGAGGATTTTTGGCTTTGAGAAGTGACTTTTCCAGTTTGTCAAGAGCCAGTAGCCTGCTTTGATCCAGAATCGTGACTTGGGGCTGCCCTCTGAAAACTAAGGTGACCCCCTACAGGACTGTTGTACAGGACCATCACCACTGGTGTCTTTTCTGAAAGATTATCTTTAAGCATCAGTCACCATCTCATGGGAGTGGGGAAGGGGTGCCAGGAAGGGACCAAGGCTCCCTCTGCTCCCTGCCCACCCCCCAGCTTTCAGGAATGAGAGGGCTTGGGGTGCTGCTGTTGGGGATTGAGCTCTGGTCTCACCATGTGGCTGTTTGTACTCACACCCACACCACCAGCTGAGCAAATGGAGAGGGCTCAGTGCTGCTGCCAGGCCTGGCTAGTTCTGCACAGCCAGAGGAAGCTCTGGGCAGGACACACTCCCTGAGAGAAAGGGTTGAGCTGTGCATGCGTCTCTGGGGCAGCCAGCTTTCAACCAGCTGGGGGCGAGGGATGAGCTGCTCACAGATTCAAAGCTGGGCCCCAGCTTTCTGGCCTGAGGGTCTGTTTCCGTCTAGGGTGGCAAACAGCTATTTCTGGTCATGATATTTGGGACCCAGTGGCAGGCAGCACTATGGGAAAGTATGGCAGCAGGTTCTAAATTGTTCTTAGGGTTGTGGAGCAGAGAGCCGGTCTCTGGTTGTCACTAATACACATCATCTTCTATGTTTGGGTTGGGAGGTGTGGTTTCTTGTTAGCACCGTTTCCAGGCTAATAAATGTGTCAGTCTTGATTCCCTGCCACTGTCACTTACTTTCTATAGAGTAATAAGGTACAGGAACACACACACACACACACACATACACACACACACCAAGTATGGCATTGTTGTAGCACACCAAGATCCTGGAGTCTGAGAAAATCATGTAGGAAATGACAGAAAAGCCTTATCAGCAAGTATGATACATAGACTCACACAGCCATGACCCAGAGAGACACAACCAGCCAGTTGCCGCTGAGCTGAAATTCCAGGCTGGAACCTCATATTCCCACAAGATCACTGGACAATTAGGTGCTAGGAAGAGGGGGTCACTGTATAAAGCCTGGCTCAACTTCCAAGAAGGACCCCTGATGGCCAGAATTGGCTTTCCTGGGCAGGACACTCTAGGAAAGAACCAAAATTGACATTCTTGACCCACCTTCTGGAGATAAGAACCTGTGGCCCTCCGTGTTTGATCCTTTGCTTGTTATTGGGTTACAAACACACGTTTTGCTATGTGTTTTTCCTCTAAAGGTAGGAGCTTATTGACATTTGTCCCAGTGAAAGGAGAGACAGAAGCCACCTCCCATGCTACCTCCTCAAGCATTTCCCTTCCTCTCCACACCACAGGACAGCTCATGAGGACCAAGGGGCAATTCTCCACTTTCCTCTCTCCTAGGTGTTGATATTACTATGGCCATTGCAAAAGCCATAGAGCTGATTTCATGATAATAAACTTTTCATGGGACCCCATGGGTATCTGCCCCCCCCGCCCCCGTAGTGTCCCTGATGTTGGTTCTGAAGCCAACTTGTCACTAGACAGCTATGGGAATGAAAACTGTCAGCAATAACTTAGCTTGAGCGCCATTAAGGGGAATACCTTTGCAAACCTGATTGCAGTGAGGATTAAGCCAGTATAAACCAGTCATGCATAGCTTAAGGATGGAGATACTTCTGCAGAAAACACCCTTGGGCAATTTCCTCTTCGTGTGAACCATGCATTTGTTTAGACTGAGAAACCCACAGAGACAGTTACTGTGCCACCAGGTAACATAATCACATGGGAACCATTAATATACATAATCTGACATCGATCAAGACAATACATAATGAACACAGAGTTTTTAAAGCAACACAGCATAGTCACCGATCAATAACTATTAGATATACTTATTAATCAACTAACAATTGAAATACCTGCTCTGAAACCAACAGGCCATCCAGTACCCATAGCGGATAGTCTGAAGGGTCTTCTTACCCCTCATCACCTTTGATGTTGGTGCTATTCTATGCCCTTCTTGGGACAAGTGTGCAAGGCAGGCAGGAGTGAGACCTGGGGCTAGGCACAGTTACCATATCCTGCACAGACAGCACTGCCCAGAAGACTTCCCCATGGCTCTTCTCATATCAAGAACAAATAACTGAGCTTGGAAGCTCAGCTGCCTCTGACCAGCCTGACAGTGGCCGGGGAGAAGAGGGTGTGGCGACAGCACGATCCAGCCTTCTGCCCTAGAGATTGGGCACTGCCCCAGCTGCTCTCTGGGCCACTTAGCCAGTCTGGTGCCAGAACGGGTAGGGAAAGCTTTGTGGATTCTGAATGTGACCCAAATTGCCAGTTCTACCTGCAGGCATGAGAATCAAGTCACTGGGGGGGGCCCATAATCAGCCTTCCCAATTAATTTGTCCTGAGTGACAATGTAGTCACAGTCTAGAAGGTTTCAGGCACAGGGGTGTCCTTGCCCTCCCAAGCCTCCTTTTCATCCTGTAGATGTGTACTAGCAGGCCAGACAGTCGGGGGTCTAACAGAAGCTTGTGGGTCTTAGGACCCTGCAAAAAATGAAACGAAACGAAACAGCCAGCCCTAGAACTTGCTGGAGTTCAGTATACTAGGGCCTGTGGAATGCTCCATTGTTGACAGTGGGCAAGCTTTCCTGTCCCCTTCACCTAGAAACCCACCTTGATGGCACTCTTCCCTGGCACTCAGCAAGTCTTTTCTCGTGGAATATCTCCTGCTTATACCCTGTTTGTGTTCCTGTCTACCAAAAATGACTAGGCATTCTGGAACAGTCTCAGGAGAGGTGCTAGCCTATGCTGGCTCCCCTGGCTAATGTTTATGGATCACAAGATGGTATCGTGCCTGAAAGGCAGAAAGAGGAGAAATTGAGCAGGGCCACCAATTCCCAAGAGGGAGGTCCCTGGCCCCCTGGGGAGAAACACCTAGCCCAGGGTCAGGACAAGGGATGCCAGGGCTAGATGGGGCATGTCCTGGCTGTTCGCAGGTATACACCTGTTTCCTTTGCGGGTGCTCACCACATTGTTAATCTACTTGGTGACTCCTGTCAATCTCTTTTTTATTGTCTCCCATTAGAGCCACTTGTTTCTGATCTGGGGTTTCTATGGACTTTTCTTTTTAAGGTGGCTTTCCTGTTCTTTGTTCTGTTTGGTGTGTGTGTGTGTGTGCGCGCGCGCGGGTGCGCGCGCGTGTGTGTTTTCACGGAAACTCCTTGTTTCTGTTTATCTTGTTGAATGAAGTCAAAGGGTGTGGGTGTGGTAAGCAGAATTTTCCATTCAAATGAGAACATGCCTGTTGGGAAGTCCCTGAGTGGATCTGAAAGGAGTATTTTTGGTTTATCCTGGTTGAGGGAGAGTGACCAAGCCAATCACCAATACTCTATGCCTGGGACCCGCACTGGAGAGACTGGAGAAGGGGATTCCAGTCCTTGATATTAACGTTACCCTGCTAATGTCAACTACAGACCTGAACTCGGCCCCTACCTCTTAAGATCTCAGCTTTCTACTTCCCCTTAATATAAACTTATCCAAGGTCCCCTAGCTCCAGTTCTTCCTCAGAGTGAATCAAATGATTTCATTGCCTAGACCTCCCTAGGAGAGACATTGGTATGCTAAGTCCCCCTGGAAACAGGAAACCAGGAGGAGAGAGCCTCAGAGTGGTCCCTTGAACACTGCTTATGTTCACTTGGGGGGTAGCCCCAGAAATTGGGATCCCAATGAGCTGCCTTTTGAGGTGCAGGGGGGAGGGAGGCCTCCATACAGGGAATCCCCTGACTCCCCCACCTAGCTTCCTCCCCATGATGGAGCATCTATATAAGGGACCCTGGGGAAATGACTAAAGTTTTGCCCAGTCCTTTTCTGGTCACTGCTGAAAGCCTGATACTGCCAGACCTGACTCAGTTCTTAGTGACCCCAGAGCCACTCTAGTGTGGGACAAAACTGAAAAAAAAAAAAAAGAGGAGAGGGAGGAAGAGCTGGGCACTGTCCATTGGTATATGTCTTAGAATAAGGCCATTCTCCCTGCGTGTGCCTGTCCCTGGTGCAGGCCACGGTCATTCTCTAAACTTACAGAATGCATGAGCAAGTGAGCAGACAGGAGCTGACTGGACAGAAGCTAATGCTCTCCAGACCCGAGAGGTGGGGCTTCCACACAGCTAGAGAAGCCCTGGGTTTAATTCCATCCCTCGCAGCCTCTCAAAAGTGACAGTTTCCTTCAAGACTTACTTTTCAAAGGCAGAGCCATGTAATCTTAGGACGGCTTCAGTATTTCCCGACCTCCCTCTCTGGGCATGGCATTCCCTCATGCCCTTGTGCTTGTTCTCTTATTGTCACCCTGGCACCAGAGCTATCGCCCTAGGTGCAATGTTCTTCCTTGGCAGGAGCTCATGCTACACCTGCCTCCACACACATGAGACAAGCACAGGCACATGTGTATACAGGTGTATATGCACATGTATATGTATACATACACACAGGCATGTGTGCGCATACACAAACACATGCCCACATGTGTATCACACACACACACACACACACACACACACACACACAGAGGAGGAAAATGTCCCCTGCCCTCTATCTGACTCACAGAAGGATTATTTTTCAGTGAATCCACCCACAGAGCTGGGCAAAGCCTGCCAGCCTCTGCTGGAGCACATGTGATTAGATGGTGAACTCACCTCTACCAAATGTCCTGACATTGAAATAACCCTCCAGTGCTGAACTAGGTCAATGAATGAGTGCATTGCCAACAGCAAGAGTTGAAAGTGTGGTTCCTGGTGCCCTCAGAAGAGCATACCAGTGGGCACAGATTGCTCACTCATTCCCTCAGCTGCCTGGGGTACCTTCCTGTGCACCTTTATCCTAGCAAAGCCATCTTCCGGACCTTGGCTGCTTAACCAACTTGGCAGCATAAATCAGCATGGCCCCTTACTTTTCAAGAAGAAGCGGGGCACTGGTGGCTCACACCTGTAATCCTAGCTACTCTGGAGGCTGAGATCTGAAAGTTGCTGAGACTCTTACCTCCAGTGAACCACCAAAATGCCAGAAAAGGAGCTGTGACTCAAAGTGGTAGGGGCAGAGCTCAGGCCCTGAGTTCAAGCCCCAGGACACACACACACACACACACACACACACACACACACACACACACCCCACAAGATGAAAACCTCTGGTCTGCAGTTGGCTCTTGGAGAAGCTGTAGGGAGTTCCAGTACAGAGCTGAGGGGTCATAGCTCTAAGATTAGGGTGGAACACACTGAGTAGGAGTCCTCTTTGGCTCACATTTTGACAGAGTTTCTGCTGTGGGGACATTGACAGAGAACAATAGAGCCCCAGGAAAATATCCCGAGAATTTGAGCAAGTCCTTGGCATTGACTCAGTTACTGAAGTCCAGCTTCAGAAGCACTGGGCATGTGGATCAAGGGCTCTTTCAACCACACAGGGGATGGTAACTTCAGATCCATCTTGAGAATGTGCTGGAGAATTCCTTTCTTTTCTTCGATAACAGAGCTCGTTGTTGGAAGGAAGGAAGGCTTCCTCCCACCTCCACAGCCATTGTAGTTCCTTGTGCACAGGCAGACAAATTCTTTAATAAACTTTTACTTTCTGGGAGGCCACGTGTTCTCCTCTCCCCTTCCCTTTCCTCCCCTCTCCTCCCCTCTCCTCCCCTCCCCTCCTCTCCCCTCCCCTCTCCTCCCCTCTCCTCCCCTCCTCCCTCTCCCCCTCCCCCCCCCCCCCCGCCTCTGTTAGTAGTACAGCTTCATGTTCTTGCTCAACGATGAAACTCTGTCACTTGAACCATGCCTCCACTTCTGGCTTTTTACTAGTTAATTGCAGATAACAATGTTGCAAATTTGTCTGCCCAGACTGGCTTCAAACTGGTATCCTCAGGTCTTAGCTTCGTAAGTTAACCAGGGGGACAGGTGTGACCCAATAACACCGGGCAGCTCGCTCGCTCTCTCTCTCTATCTCTTTCTTTTCTTTCTTTCTTTCTTTCTTTCTTTCTTTCTTTCTTTCTTTCCTTCTTTCTTTCTCTCTCTCTCTCTCTTTCTTTCTTTCTTTCCTTCTTTCTTTCTCTCTCTCTTTCTTTCTTTCTTTCCTTCTTTCTTTCTCTCTCTCTTTCTTTCTTTCTTTCTTTCTTTCCTTCTTTCTTTCTCTCTCTCTCTTTCTTTCTTTCCTTCTTTCTCTCTCTCTCTCTCTCTCTCTCTCTCTCTCTCTCTCTCTCTCTCTCTCTCTCTCTCTCTCTTTCTTTCTGATGCTTTTGAGGTCATTGTAAAGTTCTAACTCCCAGTGCATTTGGGGGTTGGTAATTGTGTACATTTGGATCACAGGCCACTGGAGTGTGAAGAGAGAAAGGGAGAGCTGAGCACTGTGCCCAGAGTTGATCATGGCCGCCCCTCTCGATGCCTTGTTAATACATACATGAGCAAGTGAAGGAAGCCCTGGCTTTGATATCGGGTGAAGTCCTCTGGCAGCTCACTTGGTCCTGTGAGGCAGCCGTTTGGACAAACAGCGTGACTCAGGCCAGGTGCCCGCTTCCTAACTATATCACTATTTCCAAATAAGGGAATAGAAAGATTAGATAATTTGCGGAGGGACAGCTAGAAGCCCCACTGATACATAGCCGTGCTGCCATTCAGACTTGCTCAGCGTTAGCCCTGCCTCATCTACCCGAAGTCTACTCACTTACCCACAAAGCAAGTTACCTCACAAAGACAAATGGACAAGAAAAAACTTATTTGGGTCCTTATGAAAGTTCCTTCCAAGACTTTGGGGGGGGGGAGAGAAAGGAGGGGGAGAATGCTAATGACCTCAGGGCCTGGGCACTGTCCCTTTACTTTTTCACTCAAAGCTGGAACTCTACCACTGGAGCCTCAGCACCACTTCCAGCTTTTTTCTATGTACCTGGTACCAAGGAATTGAACCCGGGTCTTCATGCATGCTAGGCAAGCACTCTACTACTAGGCCAACCTCTCAGCTCTCGAAGCTACTTTTGCAAAGGGAAATGCTCGAACCCTCACCTCTGCCCTTGCTCTTGACAAATATTTGGCCAGTAGGGTTTTGCAGACAGGCTGGAGTGGACTTGGACTTGCTCACTGCCCAGGGGTGCCTTATCTCCTGGGCGTGGGGATGGTACTCACTCTCCTGTTTGCTCTCTCTACACTTAGTGGACAGAGGTGGAACTGGATTTGGCTCCCATGATTCACACTGAATCTCAGCTTTTCACTATTCACCCTTCCTCAGGCCCATTTCCTACCTACCCTGGCCCCAGTCTCATGCCCAGCTCCCCACTCATCTGAAGCCCTCACGGCTGCCTCAGCTTCCTCTGGGCTTGACCTATACTCTGTCTTTCCCTTGGAGAACCACTTTGATCTTTGAACCAGTAAGTTCACCTCTCCCTTTTAAGACTCGATTGAGACAAAACCCAGTCTCATAGGCCAGGTGCATTGGCTCACGCCTGTAATCCTAGCTACTCAGGAGGCTGAGATCTGAGGATCAGAGTTCAAAGCGAGCCCAGGCACAAAAAGACCTGAGACTCTTAGCTCCAATTAACCTCTAGAAAGTGGGAAATGGGGCTTGGCTCAAGGGTAGGGTGGTAGCCATGAGCTGAAGAGCTCAGGGACAGTGCCCAGGCCAAGTTCAAGCCCCAGGACCCACCAAAAAAAAAAAAGTCTCATGGACTTTTCTGTGTGGGCTGGCTTCAAACCTTGATCCTCCACTCTCAGCCATCTGAGTAGCTAGAATACAGGACTGAGTCACCAGCACCCAGAAATCAACTTCCTTTTCCCAGTTGTCCCTCAGTATCCTCAAGATATTGGTTCAAGACCCAGGGGGTACCAAGTCCTGTGTAAAATAGTATTATTTGCGTAAAGCCTACACACATCCTCCCATAAACTTTAAATCATATAATTGAATATAGGTAAATGCTTTGCAAATCGTTGTTATACCAGATTGTTAGGGAATAATGACAAAAATATATAGCATGTTTGGGCGCATGCGCTGTAGGGTGTTGGGGCTCTGTGGTGCAGGCACCAAGAAGCCGGATGTGTAGAGAACCAAGCTTTCCCTGGCTCCAGCTGTCATGGTGTCCGGTACCAGTGAGCCACTGCGGTGGAATCTCATCTCAGTGCAGGCAGGAGCAAAGGGCCTCCCTTCGGCCTGGTCTGTGTTTCCCTCATCCCCTTTCCGCTCCCAAGCTTGCTCTGCACTCTCATCAGTTGCCGCCTAGATGTTGCCCTGTCCTGTATTCCATCCCCTGGCCAGTTCTGGGCACAGTGCTAGAGGCACCACTGCCCAGCTCCCAGGAGCAGGACTCTGGTTTGTAACGAGTTCACCTGCCTATGGATGTCACCTGCACACCATGTGTCCTGTAGAACTGGCTCCTGGGACAAATGGGGACTGTGGCATCTTGGGACTGCACCCCACAGTGGAGGAGTCAGATTGGACGCATGAGCACTGTGATGGTAGAGATTTTCAAAGGACTCATCTGGAAGACCCGACACTAAATGAAAGAAATGAATTACAAAAAAAATCCTTCTATTCTCTGACTCTACTCTATGGTAGGTGGAAGCAGGGAAGTGGATAGAAACCACCAGTAAAGTTCCCTGATTGCCTAGGGAACCACAGGGATACCACGGGTGAGCAATGGCTTGTGACCCGGAGTTTCCTTGGAGGTAATGAAGCATTTATGGTGATGGATATGTCTATCCGGGACTGTATTAACACCCATGAAGGTGTACTTCAATGGGAGAAATGATTCAGTTTGTGATTACATTTTATTGAGGTAGAGAGAGATCTCCCAACTATCTCACTATTAAACTTGCTACGACAGATAAATTATGCAAGGAAAAAAGCCAGCCTAGCCAAGTGCCAGTGGCTCACACCTATAATCCTAGCTACTCAGAAGACTGAGATCGGATGCTCACACTTCAGTGCCAACCCAGGCTGGAAAGTCCATGTGAGACTCTTACATTTCACGTGCTACAGGAAGAAGAAGAAGAAGAAGAAGAAGAAGAAGAAGAAGAAGAAGAAGAAGAAGAAGAAGAAGAAGAAGAAGAAGAAGAAGAAGGAAAGAAAGAAAGAAAGAAAGAAGAGGAAGAAGAGGAAGAAGAGGGAGGGGGAGGGGGAGGGGGAGGGGGGAGGAGCAGCAACAGGAAGTGGAGCTGTGGCTCAAGTGGTAGAGAACTAACCCTGAGCAAAATAAACTCAAGGACAGCAAGGACACCCATGACCTGAGTCAAGCCCCAGGACCTGTGTGCAGGTGCATGCATGCACAAGTCATCCTAATTGTTTGAAGGGCCTATTTACAAGGTGACACACTCAAAGTATCCTGGGGCCAGCCAAGGGTTGGGTTGGCACACAGAATGGCTTTTGTTCTCAAGACAACTGGGGTTTCAACTGGAGACTCCATGAGTCTGCATGACTGTGTGTGTGTGTGTGTGTGTGTGTGTGTGTGTGTGTGAGTCACACAGAGAAAGATGTATATAGAGAACAAATGTGTTTTTCTGGAATCTGGTAAAAAAAATTTTTTAATGTGCCAATACTGGGTCTTGAATTCAGAGCTTTGCACTCTCATTTGGCTTTTTCACTCAAGCTGGCACTCTACCATGCGAGACACACCTCCACTTCTGCCTTTTTGCTGGTAAGAGTCTCATAGAATTTTCTGCTCAAGCTAGCTTGAACTGCAATCCTCACATCTTAGCCTCCTGAGTGGCTATGATTACAGTTGTGAGCTACCAGCATCCAGCTGATCTAAGAATATTTATTTAATCAATTTACTTCCACTTTTATAAGACATACAGTGGCCTGCTGATCCACATGCCTTCAAGATCCATCACTGGGGAGCGTTTTCTAGTCAGAGATATCACAGCTAGTTTACTCAGCCCAATTTGCTTTTGATGAATCCAAAATATAAATAAGTTGCACTGATTTTTCTACCTTAAATGTGACTTTCTCCTGATGCTTCCTAGCCATGAAGCTCAGAAAACACCTATGTTTTACTTGCAGGTGTGTCCAGGGATATGAGTTTCAGGTACCTTTTGAGTTTTCACCATGGAGGACCTGGGGCTGGGAGCCCAGCCTCAGCTCTACATACTCAGAAAACAGTGTTCACTGCCACAATATTGTCAAGAACTCTACTTGCAGAGTCATTTCTATACAGGTCCCTGCCCATTCTGTATCTGGGTGGAGGCAAGGAGATGAAGTTGAACTGATTTCCTAGTGGGATCAAGAAGGAATAGAGAGGGACCAGGCACACGGCCTAGTAGTAGAGTGCCGTCTTAGCATGTACGAAGCCCTGGGTTTGATTCCTCAGCACCACATACATAGAAAAGGATGGAGGTGGTGCTGTAGCTCAAGTGGTAGAGCCCTAGCCTTAAGAAAGCCCAAGGACAGTGCTCAGGCCCTGAGTTCAAGCCCCAGGACTGGTAAAAAAAAAATAAATGGCACTAATGTAGTGTGGCTAATTTGGTTTGGTCAGTAAAAGGCAGAAGAATGTACTGAGATTTTATGCCAGTATTGAAGCTTGAGCTTAGAGGCTGGCTCTGTCCATTCATTTTTTTCATTCAAGGCTCATCACACTCGACCTCTTGAGCCACAGATTCTCTTCCATCTTCTTCTTCTTCTTTTTCTTTTTGCCAGTTTGGGTTTGAACTCACTTTGTGGCCCAGGTGGTCATTGAAACTTGCCATTTTCCTATACTTACCTCCCGGGTGCTGCGATTATAGATAGGCATGTGCCATCATGCTAGGCTGGATGTTACCATTTCATAAAAGAAAGAATATTTTAATAGCAATGCAAGGGGGAAGGAAAGAATCTCAGGATAGAACTAGGATAAAACTAGATGATGAAAGTTCTTTTTTGGACCGATATGTTGCATGCCTCAGTTCCCCCTTCTGACAAATGGGTCCATCCTTGACTCATGACACTGTTAGGAGAATTATCTGAGTCATGTGTTTAGTGCTTAGCATAGAAGTATGATATAATTGTAAGAAATTAAATCATATTTAAGAAATGATGGAAGCTAGGTGCTGGTGGCTGATGCTTTATAATCTTAGCTACTGGGGAGGCTAAGTTCTAAGGATCATGGTTCAAAGCCAGCCCTGACAGGCAAGTTCACAAGACTCTTATCTCCAATGAACTACTGGAAGTAGCACACTTAGGCTCAAAGTGGTAGAGAAATAGCCTTGAGCTAAAAAACTCAGAGACAGTGCCAAGGCCCCGAGTTCAAGTTCTATGACAAAGAAAGAAAGAAGGAAAGAAAGAAAGAAGGAAAGAAAGAAAGAAGAAGGAAGGAAGGAAGAAGGGAAAGAAGGAAATGAGAGAAAGCAAAACAGCAGATTTCTATCCTCAGGTCTTGGGGAAACACAGAAGAGATATTTTAGGTGAGGAACATGCGTGCCCTGATGTCTTTGCGTCCATCCTGTGTTTCGGGCACTCTGGAGCCTCGCGTGACATCTGGGGCTGGGTCCTGGGAGGCTGTCTTCTCTGCTCTGACAGTCCCCTTGTTTTCTCATCTACAGATCTTTGGGGGCCTGGTATGGATCCTAATCGCCTCCTCCCTGGTGCCCATACCCCTGGTACAGGGTTGGGTGATGTTTGTGTCTGTGTTCTGCTTCGTGGCCACCACGTCCCTGCTTGTCCTGTACATAATCGGCGCCCATGGTGGGGAGACATCCTGGGTCACTCTGGTGAGTTGGGTGCAGGATATATGATGGGGGTGGTGACATGTCCTGGGAGGCCAGCTTCTCTAGAGCTGGAGGGAGGCCACCTTAACACGTCTTCTAGCACATTCCAAGGCTTAGCAACCCAGTCTCATCTCAGACTCCTGCCCAGCAATCCAGGACTCCCAGCAATAGTGCGGCCAGCAGGTGGTGGGCAGGCATCCTTGGCACCTCAGTTATCCAGCAGAATTGTTTTCATCTTGGGGGACTGGGGTCCCAGAGAGTGGCCTGGGACTGCCTGGCTACTGCCTCCTATTGCAGGAGTGCCAGAGGATATCAGAACCAAAGTGGTTTTCCTGCTGTGTAAGTTCTGCTTTGAGGCCCTGGAAAAGGGCAACAGAAACCCTGTTAGATTCTTTCTACAAGTGGGCTGGAGCCATTTGACCTTGGCCTCTTCCTCTTAAAAGACTTCCTAGCTGGACTTTCAAACCACTTCCAAAGGTCAACCACACCAAACCTTTTTTTAGTTTCTTTTTGCTTTGAAATATATCAGGAGCCAAAATCAATAAATAAGTAGAACCACCACAAGAAAACAGGAAAACAATGGAAAGGCCTGGACCTGTCGCATCACACTCTGGACAGTTAGACTGCAACCCTGTAGTCCCCCGTCTCGGGTACAGAACCAGCGGCCTTCCTGAGCATTCCAGACATTTTTACCTATCCCATTCTAGGGCAAGCCCTGTCCTTTTCTACCCAAGTGCTCGCCTGGGACCCAAACAAGGGAAACCCATTGGTCAAATCCTCTGGGAGGCTAGGATGTCTTTTCTTCTCCATCTCTCTGACACCTTCCCTTCCTGATCTACAGGATGCAGCCTACCACTGTGTTGCTGCCATGTTTTACCTCAGTGCCTCGGTCCTGGAAGCCCTGGCCACCATCTCTATGCAGGATGGCTTCACCTTCAAGCACTACCATGAAAACATCTCTGCCGTGGTGAGTCCCTGGCTGGCCTTGTCCTGTGCTGTTGGTCCACCACAGAGGCTCCGAGGAGCCAAAGCCCACAACTGTCTCCTTCTACGTATGGTGCACTAGCTTTGGGAGGAAGTCAAACTTGCCCTTCATTTTGGAAGCAGCAAAGCCTTCTGGGAGGGGATGTCCCTAAGATTCCCAGTGCCTGGGTCTGGGTAGGCATAGAGATTCATGCCGGGCACACTGGATACAGGCAGGCATCTGAGGAGGTGATGGCTGATGAGCATTCAGCAACATGAAGGACTCTGCAGGTGATCACACCTCTCTGTGACATCAATGCTTCTGTCACACCACTTCACAGAAGGAGATGTAGGCACAGAAAGCCAGGGTAAGTTGCCAGGATTAGCAGTGTTTGGTGGGCCAAGTGTGCAGGCCAGCTGTGCTGCGGGCAGTTCATGTCCTTAGCGGTGTGGAGACGTGGATCTGAAGGTGTGGGTTAGCACGTCACGCCTGCGATGCTAGCTGCTCAGGTGGCTGAGATCTGAGGATCACAGTTTGAAGACAGGTGAGGCAGAAAAAGTCATTGAGACTCTGATCTCCAATGAACCAGCAAAAAGCCAGAAGTAGAGGTGTGGCTCAAGTAGTGCACCAGCCTTGAGGGGAAAAAAAAAAGCTAAGCAAGATCACCAGGATTTGAGTTTAAACCCCAGTACTGGTACAGAAGAGAAAAAAAAAAAAAGAAGAGTGGGTCTGGCCAGCTAGGTCTCATGCTACATGCAGCACGCCCACATACACTGAGACAGTCAGGGAGGGTTTTCTTTTTAATGAGATGAACCAGAAGGTCAGGGAGGAAGAGACTATTGTTTCCTAAGCTATTTTTCCAGAGTAGTAGCTATGTGCTCTTTTTAGAGTACTAACTCATGATACAGAATGCAGTTCCAAATGTGAGCCAGATTCAGTGGATAGGCTGTACGTGAGAACCACAGGTTTCTACCCCATGCTGATTTTTCTCCCTGAACATTTATCAACAGGCAGCATATATCCAGAGAAATGAGCACAATGAAATCCCCTTCTGGTCCTTTTGTATAATTTCTAATTATTTTGAACAACTAATTCAATTTTACCTGCCTTTGAACTTCAAATAAATAGGATTGTACTGGGTGCATTTTTCTCAATGTCTTCTTTCTCTCATCAAAATGTGTAGGATTCATTGAAGTAGATTGCTTATCCTCGTAGCTATATAATATTTCACTGTAGGATAATAACATCTATTTTGCCATTCCACATTTGATCATGTTCCTGTGTATCATAAGTGGAGTTGTCAGGGGCCAGGAACTTGGCCTAATGGTTAAAGTGCTTGCCTAGCATGCACGAAGACCCGGGTTCGATTCCTTGGTACCACATATATAGAAAAAGCCGGAAGTGGTGCTGAGGCTCAAGTGGTAGAGCTCTAGCCTTGAGAAAGTCCAAGGACAGTGCTCAGGCCCTGAGCTCAAGCCCGGGACTGGCAAAAAAAATAAAATAAAATAAGTGGAGTTGTCAGATATGAGCATGCCCAGACAGTCAGGAGTGTAGAATCAAGATTCAGAATGTTCTCCAGCAAGCAGATGTGCTGAGCCAAAATCACAAAGGTAAAATACACATGAGGTTCCTGGGAAAGCCATTGGATCAGTACTTTAGGGAGAGAAGTCATCAGCTTTCAGAATTAAATGCAGATCTTGCCCAAGCCCAGCATGTTCTTCAGACTCTAGAAATGAACATTCTAGGGAATAGAAACATTTCTAGGGAAATAAAACTTTTCTCATAAACTCTCCACCTTTAGAAGCACTCAGCATATCATGGTGTGCTCTCTGGTTTCCAGTTAGAACAACTCACTGAAGCTAATTTTCTCTCTCTTCGTTGTGGTTGGCAGAGTTTCTTCTCCAAAAAAGGACCCTAGTGCTGGTAGAAGTTCACTGAGGAAAGCTGGAGATTTCTGGAACAATCTAGAAATTTCTAGATCTTACCGTGGTGGGCAATGAATACATCAGTTTAGAGAAACAGGTTTATGAAGTCAGAACACGTCTCTGCAGGTCCTCTGCTCTGAATGACCCCCACCCTGTGTCATTCCTCAAGCTCATTTTCAAAATAAGTCTTTATTTTCTGTACCTATGGGGACTTCTGAGATGTTCTCCTGTCAAAGGGGACAGGTGGTTTTGGGGGTGCTGCTCACTCTTCTGTGACTGCTTGTTTGTAACAGGGTACTTGGGAGTTCCCAAACACAATTCTCTGAAATTTGTTATTAAGTAACTTGGTTACTCATCGCCTTGGGCCAATGAGGGTGGCGAGTCCGTCCATGCATAAGGACAGGGGAGTGTGGACAGAGCAATGACATTTTCAGGAGTCACAGAAGCGTGTCTCTCCTAACTGTTGTGTCTGAGATGGAAACTCTTCACCTCTGCCCAAGGTCACAAAACCAAGTGCAGATACTGAATTTGGGAGCGGGTATAAAGCTTTAAAGTGATCTGTCACCAAGGGTAGATGACAGGAGCCCACAGCGCCTAAGGGACACGACAGGTGAGCAGGAACTGTGTGCCGTGTTCCCAGGGCCAAAGTAGTTGGCCAATCATCTCAGAGCTTCTCAGTAAGCTTTGGCCCAAGCTGGGCTCACTTATCCCTGGAAAATTAAAAATCCTCTATTAAGCCAGGTGCTGGCTGGCTCACACCTGCAATCCTAGCTACTCAAGAGGCTGAGACAGGAGGACCAAGGTCTGAGGCCAGCCCAGGCAGGAAAGTTTGTGACTCTCATCTCCAATAAACTACTTTAAAAAAAAGTCATAAAGGGCCCGGGAGTTTGGCCTAGTGGTAGAGTGCTTGCCTAGCATGCACGAAGACACGGGTTCAATTCCTCGGTACCACATACATAGAAAAAAGCCAGAAGTGGTGCTGAGGCTCAAGTGGTAGAGCTCTAGCCTTGAGAAAGTTCAATGACAGGGCTCAGGCCCTGAGCTCAAGCCCAGGACCGGCAAACAAAAAAGTCATAAGTAGAGCTATGTCTTGAATGGTAGGGCATTTGTCTTAAAAGTGCAGAGGTAGTACCCAGGCCCTGAATTCAAACCCAAGGACTGGCACAAAAAGAAGGAAAGAAAGAAAGGAAGAAAGAAAGAAAGAAAGAAAGAAAGAAAGAAAGAAAGGAAGGAAGGAAGGAAGAAAGAAAGAAAGAAAGAAAGAAAGAAAGAAAGAAAGAAAGAAAGAAATCCTAGATTCAGATTCTGATAGGGTCTAAGGATGGCTAAGTAGCCCAGAGACCTTAAACAGAGCCACAAACCCCATGTTTCCATAACACCTAGCCCGGCTATCTGGGGACACTGGTCTTACTGGTATGGAGGAAAGAAGTTATCCATAGTCTTTTTTGGGGGGGTGGGGCGGGGAGATGCAGTTCTGGGATTTGAACTCATTGCTAGGCAGGCACTTTATCCTTAACCTCCCTTCCCAGGCCTAAGAGTGAATGTTGGTATTTTCCTAGGATGCCTTCATTGGAGGGCCCGTGTGTTAAGTCAGCTAACTCCAGTGTGACACTGTATAGTGGCAGGAAGTTCTTCCTCACACACAAAGACCAAGTGAGCAAGTCCCACTTTGGAACTCTGTACTGAAAAGACTCAGGGTGAATGCCTGGGCTCATGAGGAAAGGAGGTGTGTGGAGGGGAAGGGAAAACAGAGGTAGCTCGTCCATCATCCCCCTCCAGGACCATGCGATACAAGGACAACCCCGCCCACCCCTTCTGCTCTCCATTAATGGGTTTTCTTTGGTTGCAGGTGTTCTCCTATGTGGCCACTCTACTGTATGTGGTCCATGCAGTGTTCTCGCTAATCAGATGGAAGTCTTCCTAAAACAGCAGCACATGTGCTGGGAACCCGGATAATGTCAGCGCATCTGCCAGCACAAGTCTGTAGAACACAGACATGATGGTGGAAAAAGAAAACAACACACACACACACACACACACACACACACACACACACACACACACACACAGAGCAGCCCTTTATTTCTTGCAGGTGTGTCATGTTTACGCTCCCATATGCCTTCTTCCAGGGGTCAGGGGAGCTGGCTTTAATTTCCAGCTACTGAGCTATCCTTTTAGGGTCACTTTCTGTCTGAGGGTGGGGCTAGTGAGAGAGTTGGAGACCATGATCTGCGAAACAGATGATAACCCCAACGGATCAGATCTTCAGAGCTACCCACTGGAATTTTCTACAAGCTCCTATGAGTACTTCAACTCCTGGCCTGTTTCTAAGTCTTCATGAATATTCTGTGTGTCAAAGAGACTGAAACTCCCAACAAAAGTCTCCAGATATCCATGGTGGAAGATTATACCCTTTGAAAAACTTTATAAAGTGTCTTTATGTTCAATCATTTTTATGAAGTTGTTTGGGGAGGGGTTTTAATTCTTCAGCATTGTAATCTTTCTGAGGAATCCCTTGCTTTACCTGAGTCACAGCATTAGGTGACAGTACACCGGACATTGTGTATACTTGGTCACTGTCCTTTCAGAGCTCTGTGCTGAGGACACTACCCACCCAGGGACATCCATCCATCAGGATAGCATCCTCCACTGAAAACTAGCCAAGTGCCAGGTGCCAGTGGCACACCTGTAATCTTAGTTTCTCAGGAGACTGAGATCTGAGGATCTTGATTCGAAGCCAGTCCAAGCAGAAAAGTCTATGAGACTCATCTCCAATACACTACTCAGGAAAGGATGATAACGGCACTGTGGCTCAAGAGGTAGAGCTCTAGCCTTGAGCACAGAGGCTCAGAAACAGTACCTAGACCCTGAGTTCAAGCCCCAAGGACCACCAAAAAAAAATAAAAAGTGCCAGCCAGAGGCTACAACTTTTCCCTACTGGATGCATTCATCCATGAAATTTTTTTCTTAAGCTGTCCTTCCCCCCCAACCCCGAAAAAACAAAAGAAAAAAAACTAAGTGTAGATGTTTCCTCTCACTCCTTATAAAACTAATCTGGCTGGGCGAGGTGGCTCACACCTGTAATCCTAGCTACTCAGGAGACTGACATCTGAGGATCAAGGTTCAAACCAGCCCAGGCACAAAAGAACCTAGGACTCCTCTCCAATTAACCTCTAGAAAAGGGGAAGTGGGGCTGTGGCTCAAGGCATAGGGTGGTTGCCTTGAGCTGAAGAGCTCAGGGACAGTGCCCAGGCTGAGTTCAAGCCCCATGACCCACAAAAAGAAAAGAAAAGGAAAGAAAAAACTAATGTGAAATCTGCTGGACCATGTGGTCTGTAGTCTGTTCTAAATACTGCCATGCATATCATATGGCCTGAAACCACTCCACGAAAGAGAGAAGGGTCTACAGAGTAAAAGGAAGTAAGGTGAAAAATGGCAGATGCCACATTTTGGATGTGAGGTGTCTGGTGTACAAGACCCCTCTAATTACGAAGGTATTTTAACTTGGGACCTGAAAAGCCTGGCTTCTCTTGACCCCATGGGTAAATATGTGAATGACATCCCTGAGATGGAACCCAAACCAGAGCCTTCAAACACCATCAGCTCCCAGCCATGAAAGTTTGTGGGTGGTAGCTACCTGACCTCCGTCAGCAACTAGAGAATAAGAATTGAAGCTTCGAGTACAGGGTTGGTAAGTATCTGTTTTCTACCCCGTCCATCTATTAAACTGGATCTCAGACTTGTTTTATTTTGTAATGCTGAGGATGGAATCCAAGGCATTCTGCATGCTAGGTAGGAGTTCTACTACGACCCCAGTCTCTAGCCCTGTATATTGGACCTTTGGGCACATTCAGGAAGTTGTTTGTGGTCCTAGGATCATGGGTATCCAACACCCACTGGTTCACTTAACACAACTAAATTGTCATAGTAAATACGTAGTAAAAAGTTTGGTTGGTGGGCCTGGAGTTTGGCCTAGTGTAGAGTGCTTGCCTAGCATTCACGAAGACCCGGGTTCAATCCTCGGTACCACATACATAGACAAAAAGCTGGAAAGTGGTGCTGTGGCTCAAGTGGTAGAGCCTTGAAGAAAAAGCCCAAGGACAGTGTTCAGGCCCTGAGTTCAAGTCCCAGGACTGGCAAAGAAAACAAAAACTTTCAAATGATCTTTCTTGTTTGTCATTTGCAAATTATATTACCTCCGATACACTAATCAGAGTTTTTGAGACACTTTCCTGACATGACTCTCTCATTTCTTTTTTTCTTTTTCGCCAGTTTTGGGCTTAAGCTCAGGGCCTGAGCACTGTCCTTGGGTTTTTCTCAAGGCTAGCACTCTACTACTTGAGCCTCAGCACCACCTCTGGCTTTTTCTAAGTATGTGGTACCAAGGAATTGAACCCCGGTCTTCGTGCATGCTAGGCAAGCACTCCACCACTAGGCCACACTCCCGGCCGTCTCATTTCTTCTATGCAGAGGCACTTTTTCATTTCCCATTTGAATCCAGTCCTGTTTGAATTACACACGAGGGGCTGCCGTGCCTTTTCCTCCTCCTTGCAGTTCAGTGCTCAGCTGTTTGTTTCTGGAAGTTAAGAGGTGGCAGGGACAAGGGCTTGGCAGATGGATAGCCCTGCATTCCGGGGGCAGTGCTCCTCTGGGAATCCACCATGCCTAGGGAGAAACAGCCAGAAGGAGCTCCAATCACATGAATGGGCGCTCACTAGCTTAGCATCTCTGTGTGCTCTGGTGGCCCCTCGAGAAGGTGAGAGGCTGACATACTCCCTCCCCCAAAGCTTCTGGACTCTTGACCACTCTTACATATCTACACTGGGAAATTGTCTTGTACAAGTAAGAAAAAGTTGCCCCTGGGGAATAGTCTGGTGTCACTCCAAGAACATGTGGACATTCCTTACATGCTGCCCTCTCTGTGGTCCTAAACTGGAATCAAAAATATCAAATAGGCCAGGGGCTGATAGCCCTGTAATCCTAGCTACTCCGGAGACTGGGATTTGAGGATCAAGATTTGAAGCCAGCCCCATCCGAAAAGTTCATGAGACTCGTGTTTCCAATTAGCCAGAAAATAAAAGCCAGAAGTAGAGATGTGGCTCAAGTGGTAGAGCACCACCATTGAGCAAAAAAAGCCAAGAAAGAGTGTGAGACATTGAATTTAATACCCAGTACACACACACACACACACACACACACACACACACACACACACACACACACACACACACACACACACACACACACGTAATGGGCCAGGAGTTTGGCCTAGTGGTAGAGTGCTTGCCTAGCATGCACGATGCCCTGGGTTCAGTTCCTTGATACCACATTCACAGAAAGAGCTGGAAGTGGTGCTGTGGCTGAAGTGCTAGCCTTGAGAAAACTCAAGGACAGTACCCAGGCTCTGAGTTCAAGTCCCAGGAATGGCACAAAAGAAAACGCAACTCCAAAATGCTCAAAAAAAAAAAAAAAGGAAAGAAAGAAAAAGAAAAATCCACGCAATCATTTTGTTAGCCATGCTTGGAACTCCTGCCCTGGCCTAGGCACAGATTGTGCCATTCACAGACCTCTGCAGCCTCCTCTCATTCTCCCATGACCCCAGGACATAGCCTCTATCATTCTACAGTGAGGTCCTGCAGCTGGCCTGGGTGAGCCTCTCTATCCCTGTGGCTCTGCAGAACTTCCACGGCGAGCCCAGACCTGTCCTTATGCAGGTTGTGAGGGAGGTGATAGGTCAGACTTGAGACCTGCAACAGTGGTGGAAGCCAGACATAAGGGATGGCCCAGGATGCCAGCAAGGCCTGGAAAGACATGAGAATGGGTCCAGGTCCTAGATTTAATTGTTTTCTGAATAGCAATAGGCTACTCTCCCCTGCTCTGGCATCACACAGTGACAGCTGAGATGGTTCCTGGGCTTCACTTTACAACCAAAGCTATGTCCTGAAGATGCTTTGCGAAGGACAAGAATAACTAGGCATTTAAACTCACAGAACAGAAATGGAGCTGTAACTCAAATAGTAGAGTGCCAACCTTGGACAAAAAAGTTAAGGGACTGGACCTAAGTATGAGTTCAAGCCTAAATACTAGTATACAAAATAAATAAAACTCACAGAACAAAATGCTAAATCCTCCAAGGAGCCTGAGAAAGGATTTTGAAGCAGCTGGTGTCTAGGATATAAACAAAGGTCTGAGCTTTGTGGAAGAAACCAAGCCAGAGTCAGCCACTCACTGCTGAGTAACATAGGGTCTCAGCTGAGAAAAGGACTGCCCCCTCCATCCTCATGCGAGGGGGCCATTAGAGCCACTAAGCCCAAAGGTCACTGCTCAGACCCCCTCCTCCCCTCATTAGCCCTTAGCCACCTGTGAACACTAGTGCTCAGCCAGATGCCAGGAAAGCACAAGCCAGGGCACTGTAAACAGGACTGCATGAGTGTCTGGTGGGGGGTTTCCCACACCCCAGGCGGTTCCATCCAACCGGTCCTTATGCAGGTCTGCCCTGTGTCTCGGGAATTGAAAGGAGGAACCTTAGAGCTCCAGGGTACAGCTAGACATTGGGGCGGCTGTCAGGAGTGCTCCAGCATGACAGACAGACTGACTTGTGGAGCCAGTCCTCTCCCTCCTGCTGTCCATTTCCCTTGGGGTTCACACCATGAGGTGATGAGCAGGGGTAGCAATCTGGGAGGGGGGAGCCACATGGCAAAAGGCAGCTGTGGTTCAAAACCAACCAGGACATTTGAGGTCCTCACCTGAGACCATACTTTGTGAGGGGCTCTGTGGGTACCCAATGGGCACCTGCTTCTAGTGGCCTCAGGCAGGGCAGCACAGCCTGGGAAGAAACCTCATCACACACAGCCCAGCTGCCCCAGAGGCCATTCTGCACACAGTAGGGCCGTGAGAACTGCCATTGAAAGAAGACACACGTCACAGGAATTGGGCTTCCATGGCAGCCTACTGAACTCTGAGCAGGAGCCTCTTATCAGAACCCACAGGTGGCAGGTCTGGCTTGCAAAGCCACCCAAATGGTGACCTAAAAGAGACAGCAAATGCTTCATGCTGCCAGCCGTGGATTGGAGCGAGCCGGTCTTTGGGGCCCACACAAGGCCCTGTTGTTTCTGGAATCAATCGGGGATGGTGTGGGGGTCACAATGGAACCTTTCAGGGAGACAAAGGGCCTGTGGGCCGGCTGACTGTCCCTGCACACATGGGCATCTGCCCAGCGCATTAAAAATAACGTGATTTGGAAAAACAGATTTAAAGCAATTTTTCCCACTCGGAATGATCCAGTGGTCTTTGTTCTGTCTCTGCCATGGCCAACAATAGCGGCTACTAAAAGCAAGGACACTGGAGGCGATGCTGTGGTTTGATGGATGGCAACACACAGGGAGCCGAGCTATAGGACCTATGCTAGTAGCACATCCTGGGGTGGGGGGGAGGAAGAGAGAGGAAGAGAGAGGGAGGGGGAGGGAAGGTGAAAGGAGGGAGAGGAGGAGAGGGAGGGAGGGAAGGGAAGGAGGAAGAAAGAGAGAGAGAGAGAGAGAGAGAGAGAGAGAGAGAGAGAGAGAGAGAGAGAGAGAGAGAAAGAGAGAGAGGGAGAGAGAGAGGAGATCCAGCAGTGAAGGAAGCATTTTTCCTCTTCACGGAACCCTCAAGACCACTCTGTGCAGCCAGCCCCATGTTAGCTTCCCATCACTATGACAAAATCCCCAAGGCAATCAAACCTAACAAAGAGTAAAAGGTTGTTTTGACTCCCGTGTCAGATGTTTCCATGTGTGGTTGCTGGGCCTGTGGCAGTAATGGACACCTTATTGTGAGAGTGTGTAGCAGGGGAGGCATGATTACCTCATGCCGATTGGAGACAAAGAACAAGACAGGAAGAAACCAATGTTCCAGGATCCTCTTCTCGTGCATGACCTAACTTCCTTCCACCATGCACTTCCTAAGGATTCCCCTGCTGCTCCAAAGTATCACAGGTTAGAGGCCAAATTTCAAATGAATGGCCTCTGCAATGCCTTCATAAATCACACTATAGCATGTCTGTACCAATCGGATGAAGAATCCAAGGCAGTGATTTCCCCACAACCGCACAGCAAGTCCAGTGGCATGTCACGCTCTTGTCGCACCCCAGAAGGGTCCCTATGTCTCTGAGATCAAGGAACACAGAAAAGTCACACTCACAACTTTGACTTCACCAATATTAAAGGATGCAACCACATGCAAGGAATAGCCGGGTTGCCCAGCCAGGAGCCCAGCCTGGCCCGGAGATGCATCTCAAATGAGGGAGACTTGGCCAGGCAAATATCCTCTGTGAACCAGGTTTGTGGCAGGGTTAGCGGGTATCTTGGAAACTTCTGAGGTCCTGGAAGCCTAAAGACAAGAGTGAGAGCTTAGTTGTCATCCAGCAAGCTGATCCTGAGTGCTAGCCAGCGGGCAGTGTCCAGCTGACAGATGCAGAGGGCCTTGAGTGGTGGCAGAGGCGGAAGGTTGAGTAGACCTGGAGGTAGGACCTGCTTGACAGGATGTCAAGAACCGCAAGCCAGAGGAGGGTGGGGGCCAAAGGCATGGATCCTGAGCGAATTCAAAGATGCTGCCTCCCCTTCAGCCACTGTTTCCTTGTCTGCAGAGTGAGAACATTAGTTCTACCTCACAGGTTATTAAGAGGACTTGAGAACTTGGTTCCGTAACAGCCTGAGACCAAGAAAGACTCAGGAAGTACCAACGTCAGCCACCATGATGGGAATAATGGAAAGAAGAGTCTAGAATAATCACCAAATCTCTAGCCTGAGCAAATAATGGCTACTCAGCTTATATTTGCTCAATCACCATGGTCCTGGTATCCTGTCATAACTTTTGCTTTTCCTTACAGAATGAAATCATGTCAGCCATGACATCATCAAAATGAGCCCCACACAGTCCTATGATAAGTAGAAGCCCTCTGATCACCCACGGAAGCACACATGAGCGCTGGAAAGAGCCAGGTTCACTGGCCCAGATCCCAAGGTTCCTCAGAATCTTGTCATGAGGGACCAGGCCTGAGCAGTTTCACTTATCAGGGGACAATGTTATTGTGAGTGGCTGGGGAATTTATAGAACAAACATCTGAGGGGCCAGAACTCTCTTTCAGAGCCACCAGACAGGTAATGGCAGAGCTGTTACTCTAGCTCAGGCCTCTGGCACCTTCCTCTTCCAGCCACTCCACATCTTCTCGCCCCTGCAGTTCCGTCTCTCTCCAGACATCCCTCAGCTTTCTGCACTGGGGTGGAAGACAATGAGAGGACTAAAGTAGAACGGCTAAAGACCCTCACTAATGAAAGGACAAGGGGTGAAAAGAGCCGGGATACAATTTCCATGTCTAGTCTCACCAGGAATCTGGTTCTCATGACCTCCAATTTCTAAACCATAGCTGAGGATAATCTTGTGGCTCACAGAGGACATCCATCCAGCAGAGGCTGGCACGAAGGGTATTGTGCACACATCACCCAGAACAACACCCATGAACTTGATAATATTGGTGGAGGTGGAGAGCTTCCCAGCTTATACCTGCTGTATTGCTCCTGGGTGCCTTTGTTTCGCACATATCTCTTTCCCTCAACTTGCAAATTCCCACCCCCAGGATCTTGTCCCTCCCTGACCCCCCCGCCCTCCCAGGCAGATGCACTTTCATGGTACCTGATCCTCCTTACCAAATGCCACCCATGGGGGACAGTGTGAGGCTGACCGATTCAGAGGCTCTACCAGCCCCCAGGAGGTCACAGCAGAGGCAAGTTAGTGAACTGGACCAAGGGCCTAGTCGGTGACTCATTCCTGTAGAGGATGGCCTGCAGAGGAGGTACAGTGGACAGACAGCATATTTTCACCAACTTCTCACATCTAAACTCTGGGTTGGGGCCTCTGGTCTCAGCCTGCACCTCACCTGGCCAACAATGACAGGAATGTGCACAGAGAAATGGTTTGCCCGGCCCTGCGGACCTCAAGACCAGATGAGGTGATAGGAATGCCCTACCCTTCACTCTACTTCCTCCAGAGTGTCCCAGCCCTGGTGCTGACAATGGAAGGACACTGGCCCCTCAGCCACTGTCCCATACTCTGACCCAGTATCAGATGGAAAGAGACACGGGTTCAGGCCTCACTCAGCAAGCAGTAAGCAGAGAGAAAGGGAGTCTGGAGGGACATTTGATGACACTTACTCCTCTGTCCATCGGCTGCACTTATCTCTTCCTGAGTGAAAGATGAGATGAGCTTCACAGGACAGAAGCTAAGAGCACCACTCACATCTCTGCCGCACCTTGAGACAACCCTACTATGTAGGTGCCACCCTTTCCCACCCTGTGGAAGAGGAAGTGGGTTCCCAGGCAATTCCCCTGCCGAACTGCTAAACCAGGCCTTGTCCTGGGTCAGTCCAGCCAGCCACAAGTGCCAGACTAAAGAATCCTGTGTTCCCCTGCCCTAATTCCAATCTCCAGGCCAAAGGGATGCAAATTCTCGCTCCCCTTTGGGTCTGGAAAGGGCTCCTGCTCCTCTACCGCTCCCTATCCTGCTTCCACCCCACAATAAATGCATTCTAACCAGACATCCTTGAAATTTGGTAAGGAAAGCTCTCATGGGCCAGGAGATTGGCCTAGTGGTAGAGTGCTTGCCTAGCATACACGAAGACCTGGGTTCCATTTCTTGGTACCACATACATAGAAAAAGCCAGAAGTGGTGCTGTGGCTCAAGTGGTAGAGCTCTAGCCTTGAGAAAGCCCAAAGACAACGCTCAGGCCCTGAGTTCAAACCCCAGGACTGGTGCAAACCAAAACCAAAACCAAAACCAAAACAAAACCCCAGCAAAGCTCTCATGGTGGTGTATGAGGCAGCATGGATATTGAGAGATTTGGAAAAGAGAAAACTTTTATGCCATTTCCTACAGTACATACCCGAAACAGGATCAGTGTTAACATTTTACCTGAATAGAGCTGCTGGAGAGGCCAATGAGGAAGCAATGGTTTGTGTTGTCTGGCCTGGGAATGAAGTAGGACTCCAGCACTTTACTGTCTAGATCATAAGAGACAGTGATCCCTGACAGTGCCTTTCTTTTTTTGTTTTGTTTTTTTGTTGTTGGCTTGGGGACATGAACTCAGGGCTTGGGTGCCAGGCCTGAATTTTTGCTCAAGGCTAGTGCTCTACCATTTGAGCCATCGCTCTACTTCCAGCTTTTTTTTTTTTTTTTTTTTTGGTGTTGGGGGGTTGTTGTTGCTTGGTTTTTGCCAGTCTGGGGCTTGAACTAAGAGCCTGGGCACTGTCTCTGAGCTTCTTTCTCTCAAGGCTAACTCTGTACCACTGGAGCTACAATGCCTTTTTCTGGCTTTTCTGTGTATGTGCTATGAGGAATTTGACCAAGGGTTTCATGCATGCTAGGCAAGCACTTTACCTCTGACCTACATTCCCAGCCTGCTTTTTTGTTTTTGATAGTTAAATGGGAGTAAGGGTCTCACTGCCTTTCCTGCCTGGGCTGGCTTTGAACCATGATCCTTAGATCTCAGCCTCCAGCGCCTTGTATGTAAAGACATTTTTTTAAGTTGATATAGTCAAATGACCGATTTCCTGCCCAGCTTTGGCTTCTTTATTGTAAGCAAATCTTCCCAGTCTCTACATCCCAAGCACATTCTTCTTGCCTTTTTTTAAACTAACATTATAATTAATACCATATATGTATTTTATTTGTTGGTCATGTGATCTGGGTTTAACTCCAAGGTTCCTATACTTTCTAGCTGGTGACATTGTACATTGGGTTGACCAGTTCCTCCATTCTGGCCTGTTACATTCACTTCTTAGGGCAGTTGTGATGATCTAATGAAGTCAGATAGGTGATGTGGCAAGCACATAGTCTGGCTACCACGGAATACTTGATCAGCATTACTTCTAAAATTACTATTATTATTCCTTTGGGTGGTGGGATTTGAGCTCAGGAATTTGTGTTTGCCAGGTAGTTGCTCTACCACTTAAGCCAACCCCTTTGGGTTTTTTTTTTCTAATCTAGCCTAGGCTGTATTCCTCCTATTTATGCTTCTTAAGTAGCTGGTATGGTAAGCACAGGCCATGACACCCCGCTTTTCATTGGATGTGATGGAGTCTTATGCTCTTTTTTTGTTGTTTTTTTAAGGCCTAGCCTGACCTTGAACCATGATTCTTGTGATCTGAGTAGCAAGGATGACAGGTGTGTGCCTCTACCATTCCACTTTTCTATTTCTACGTGTTTAACCGGTTTAGAACACACAGTGGAGTGAGAGCATGACATAATTGGGCTATTCACTTGGGACAGAGATCTCCAGTGGTCTGTATTCTTTACAACCTGTGTCCCTGGATCCAAAGGTCTATCATGCTTTTTCTAACCTGGAGCACTGGCCACCTAATTGTTGCTGCACAAGTCTGGCATCGGTCCTCTTGGCTAACCTATGTGGACAACCATGTTCCCTGAAATGAAGTTTGCTTTATTAATTCCTGTCCTTTCTCTTGGCTTGTGCAGAATCAATCTCCTCCCACCCCCACTTCCTGCCAAACAGAACTGAATGGTGGGCAAGGAGGCCCTAAATTTTCACCATTAAGTCCCTAGCTTATTATAGTAAGTACCAAATATTACACTGAGTAAGTTTCTTTCTACTCCTAAGAGTTTGTTGTTTTTAATATCAATGGTAGGCCAATATGATTTTTTTTCCCCCTCAGTCCTAGGGCTTGAACTCTGGGCCTGGGTCCTGTCCCTGATCTTTTTTGCTCAAGGATAGGGCTCTACTGCTCTGAGCCACGGTGCCACTTCTGGTTTTCTGGTGGTTAATTGGAGAATCTCATAGACTTTTGTGCCAGGCTGCCTTTGAACTTTGATCCTTAGATCTCAGCCTCCTGAGTATCTAGGCATGAGCCACTGGCGCCTGGTGCAGGTATAACTTTATATCCATTTTTCCAGAGAGAAACTCCAGAGCTCTACTCTTTTCAGGGAATCTATGGTTAGCTACATTGATAACCACTGGAGAAGTCTGGGTCCATTGTTCTAGCTGCCCTCTGGGCCACCCTAACGCATGGTTCTTCCTTTTCATGGAGAAAGACAGAATAAACCAGAATCCAGGAGTCTCACTGGAGCCCCCTCCCCTAGAAAACCTGGGGCTGAGGAAATACAGACAAAACTAGACAGGCTTCTTGGAGACTGTGTCTGCTAATCTGCTAATCAGCTAAGCAGACATACATTTTCAGGTCTTAAAGAAATAAGCATTGCTGCCAGGCTGTGGTTGAAACCCGTGTCGTCAAGGACACGGGACAGCTCTATGCCCATCCAGTCAGACCTTCAGGCCTTGTCTATGCATTGCAACCAGACTTGTTTATAACCACCTCTGGGATCAGAAAGCCACCACGAACTGGGTTCGATTCCTCGATACCACATACATAGAAAAAGCCAGAAGTGGTGCTGAGGCTCAAGTGGTAGAGCTCTAGCCTTTAGAAAGCCCAAGGAGAGTGCTCGGGCCCTGAGTTAAATCCCCAGGGCTGGCAAAAACAGAAAAAGACAAGACAAATGTGTGTTGTGAGAGTGAGATGTTCAAATCTGGAGAGGCTGGAAAGCTCAGGGTGCAGGGCCTTGGGACCAGCAATGGCCTTGGAGTAAAGGAACAGCTGGATGGCTGCTTTCCTAGCCCTTCCCCCCATGTCCACTTGAATGCCCAGCTGGTCGGGGTGCTCTCCAGGACTTGTGTCATCTCAGTCTGTTTCAGTGAGAAGCCAGTTAGAGAGGCGGGGACATGGTGTGTCCTTGGGCCCGAGACCAGCCTGAGATGGGGGTGAAGGCTCCATGACCACTGTCACCCAGATTCGCAGGTGGGCTCAGGCTCATAGGGAATCCCTCAGTCTACCTAGCAATAAAGATACCATAAATAAGCCCCCAACCCCTAATGATCAGGAACCGCAGGCATTGGGGAGTATCTAGTGAGGGTCTGATTCTAAGGCTTAAATAAAAATGATCTGCACAGGTCTTGCAAGTCCCGTAGGGCTTGCAGATAAGGAAAGGGTAGACTTCCTTCCCATGGATCCAAAAGGCATAAATAAGAAGCCCGTCCTGCCACTAATGGGATCCCCAAAAGATGGGGGGGGGTTAAAAACTGGATTTTCCTCAACTATCCTAGAACCTCTGTTCTCATAGCATTTCCCATAAAGCCCCATTCTCCCCAGCTGGAAAGTGCTAGTTGGTCTTGAGTAAATGAGCTTTTAACAAGGAACCATATTACCCTCTGGGGCACATTTCAGGGCACATTTGTTTTGGCTCTTGCGAACTAACATCCTGTTTTGCCAAAACTTGCTTGACAGAATGCTTCAAACTCTGCTCCTTTGCCTTCTCTGAAGTTCTGCCATTTGTCCTCAGGCTGTCTCTATCTCCAAACCCTTCCCTGCCTGGGAACTTTGAAGAAATTTCTTTGAAAGCAGTAATACTCAGGGGTGGAAACAAGCAATTTGTTTATTTCAATAGGAGGAAGGAAGGGACGAGAGGGAACGCGTGGTAGATGTAAAGGTAGAAGTCTTTTTTTTTTTTTTTTTTTGATCTGCTAGAGATACCAAAGGTGCAGCTATGGGGGCAGCTCCAGCCTGAGCCTTGGCAGGAGGGTTCTAGGTGGGAGAGAGGAACCCTACCCAGCCCTGGGAGCCAAGGGTGAGGGCTAGCTAACAGAGGGAGGCTTGGCTTAGTCCTGATTCACGGCCTACCCCTACCTACTGGCAGGCATCAAGCCCCTAGAACACATGGGTAAGGACAATAGGAGGTAGGAAGTGATCTTGTTCCCCAGGAATTCTGGTTATGGGCCAGAATCTCTGCTGGGCCTGGGCAGTATTCAGGTAAGAAGACTGTGGAGGACTACAGACCAGCTTCTAAGGGCATGTGAGGCAGAGGGGGCCTGGGAGTGGAAGTGAATCCACTCTGAAGATCACTGTGGTCTCAGTATTATCGCAAAGGGCCTCAGCGGTACTCAGCTCCCCTGTCTAAGGACAGATACACAGAAAGGTTTCCTGAGAGCCACAGAATACATGATTCGCAAGTTTCTGTTTTGACCTGGACCAAGCTGATGGCAACATCCTTTCCCTTGATGAGGGGTAGAGCCCTGGTATCTGTCTTAAAACAGTGACTTCTCCCAGGCCCCCCAACTGAGGAGGGTATGTTCTTGGTTTTTGTTTTTCTTTTCTGTCAGTTGTGGGGCTTGAACTCTGTGCCGTGGCACTGTCCCTGAGCTCTTCAGCTCAAGGCTAGTGCTCTACCACTTGAGCCACAGCTCCACTTCCAGTTTTCCAGTGTTAACTGGAGGTAAGAGTCTCATGGACTTTCATGCTCTGGCTGGCTTTGAACCATAATCCTCAGATCTCAGCCTCCTGAGTAGCTAGGATTACAGGTGTGAGCCACCAGTACCCAGCTTTGTTTTTTATTTGTTTTGCCAGTCCTGGGGCTTGAACCCAGGGCCTGGGCACTCACTGTTCTTGAGCACTTCTGCTCAAGGCTAGCACCCTACAACTTGAGCCACAGTACCACTTCCAGCTTTTCTCTGTGAATGTGGTACTGAGGAATCAAACCCAGGGCTTTGTGCATGCTAGGCGAGCTCTCTACCACTAGGCCATACTCACAGCCCAGATGATATGCTTTAAGGGCTTTTGCTAATGTGAGTGTTGATCACTTGAAAGCCATAGTGTGAAACTGTAGCCAAGATGCTGACCTTAGCTTGATTTTGCAACTCTGTCTGCACTCTTCTGAACTGCTCTTCAGGGATAAGACCAATAAAATGTCGTGTTGTGTAGCTCCCCAGGATAGGAGGCAGCTTTCCATGAAACCTCATTAGCTAAGATGAACCTTCAGTGTTTACTCATGCAGGGATCATGTGAATGGGACCCCATTAGGTTTTGACTTCCCTCCTCCTTCTCTTCTTCCTCTTCCTCTTCCTCTTTCTCTTCCTCTTCTTCTTCTGTCATGGGACTGCCTGGGCATTGTCCTGAGCTCTTCAGCTCAAGGCTACCACCCTATCACTTGAGCCACAGTGCTGCTTCTGCTTTTCTAGTGGTTAAATGGAGATAAGAGTCTCTCGGTCTTTAGTGCCCGGACTGGCTTTAAACTGCGATTCTCAGATCTCAGTCTCCTGAGTAGCTAGGATTACAGACATGAGCCACCACGCCGGGCAATTTTAATGCCATTTGCTTTCTGTTCCTTAGTCTGCAGTTCCATTACAAAGCTTTCAAAAGTTATGTGCTGTTTGTTTGATTTTTTTTTTTTTTTTGAAGCAAGGTCTTTCTTGGTAAGCCCAGGCTGGCTTCAAACTCGCCACCCCTGCCACCTCAGCTTCCTAAGTAAGCTGGGATTACAGCCTGTCACCACTAGGCCTGGCCTTCCAAGGATTTCAATACTACCCAGTCACTGGTCTTTACTTTGTAGCCCAAAGCAAACCTTGTGGATTTGTTTCTACTTCTACTGCATGCAAACCACAAGCCCAAGAACAGCTCCTGGCCTCTTCCTTCTAGGTAGTCTGCCTGATGCAGGGGCTTTGGTGACATTCACACATGGGGTCTGCAGAGTGACCTGGGGGCTCATCGACTCTACCAGCTACGCAGTAGCCGAGATCAAGTCAGCCATTTGGTCCTAGCAGGGCAGAGCCCCCACAGCTGCTCTCCCCAAGCCGCTGGGCCAGGGAAGAGGCCCATAGGGCGGTTATGGGACAGTGCAAAAGGCAGCCCGGTCCTGTACCCTGCACGCAGGCGCTGCGGGGTGTGCCCAGGAAGCGGCCCTGGAAAAGCAGCCGGCAGAGATTGGGCAGCGCTGAGGCCAGCAGTCCCGAAGCTGAGGGCCTCCACAGGGCTCTGAAGGCCACTCACTTCTTAAAGTAACTTCCTGCTCCTACAGCAGCAATCACAAATCTCGGCCCCCACAATGGACTGCTGGGATGTCTTCTACTCCAGTCTCACAGGAACCGGTCCCCTCGCCATATAAAATCCCTTGCACAGACAGGCTGTGTCACCGTACTCCAAGCCTGTCAGCTTGCTGACATTAAACTCTGCTCTACGGAACTCGGTGTCCGCGGGGTTTTCTGGGCTGGTGCTTTTACTTTCCAATTAAGACGCTAAGCGAACCTCACACCACTCCTCCCTACACCTTTCTTTCCAAAGCCCTGGGAATCTGGTGGCCTCCTCTTGTTGGAGCTGATGAATCCTTTCCCCATGAGAAAGGATTCCCCAGATGTAAAGGAATTTACCTTGACTGAGGCCTCACAACTCACCAGTTGTTATTTAGTCTGGGAATCTCAGTGCTCAAGGGTTATTAATTCACCTCCTTTACAGATCATAACACAGTCTAGTATCTGCTAAGGGCCCAGTAAATGTCAGAACTTAACCTTGCTCTCTGCAAAAGCATTTAAAGTCACACAAATATAGACCAAACAATACTCTGCTCTGCGTGTGTGTGTCCCCACCCTAGGGGTGTGTGTGTGTGTGTCCCACCTCAGGGCCTGGGAGTTGTCCTTGAGCTTTTCCTACTCAAAGTTAGCACTCTACCCTTGTGCTACAACTCCACCTCGTGGAGTCTCCTGCCCAGAATGCCTTCAAACCTTGTCTTCAGATCTCAGCCACTTGGGTGGCTAGGATAGCCACCAGAACCTATCCAAAACAATTTCTTGATACAGATAAGGGTCTCAATCAACTCAAAAGAATGAGCAAATCTCTATGGATCTGGACTCACGATTTGGTACTAACAAAAAGTAAAGGGAGGATCCATCACAAGTTTGAGGCCAGCCTAAGAATGTTAGCAAGACTCAGTTACAAAAACAAAATTTCATCTGGGCACAGTGACTCACACCTATAATCCTAGCTACTCGGGAGGCTGAGATCTGAGGATCATGTTCAAAGCTAGCCCAGGCACTAAAGAACTTGAGACTCCAATTAGCCACTAGGATGGTAGCCTTGAGCTGAAGAGCTCAGGGACAGTGCCCAGGCCCAGAGCTCAAGCCCCATGACCGACCAAAAAATTTATTTTTTTTTTCAAAAAACGGCTGGCAGTATAGGTCCAGTAGTAGAGCATCTTCTTAGCAAGAACAATAAATCAATCAACAAACAATTCAATCCTCAGTAGCACAAAAATGAAAAAGGGAAAGGAGAAAAAAAGAAAGAGGAAAAGGCAGTAGTTCTTTCTGGTATAGTCTGGTTAGTGCCAGTAAATTGTTACATGCAAACACCTTAATTGCTCCAAAGTATTTCCAGAGTGTGTGCTTTCTGCCTGTGCTTCTAACTCATCTCAGTTTGCTTTTTCTGAAAAGATAGGCCTCTTAGACTACTGGGCTGGTAAGGTGCTGGCTTCTCTGCACAAGGCAGGAGCCCCTAACCCAGAACTTAGAAGGCTCTCCTTGGACTGACACTAGCCCCCATGACCACCAGCCACCACTCTGTACACACTACAAATCACAGCCAGAGGCACTTCTCAGCCCGTTGTAGCACTCCAGAATTTATGTGTCATACCACATACTCACTTTTTTTTTTTTTTTTTTTTTTTTTTTTTTTGCCAGTCCTGGGCTTGAGCTCAGGGCCTGAGCCCTGTCCTTGGACTTTCTCAAGGCTAGCACTCTACCACTTGAGTCTCAGCACCATTTCCGGCTTTTTGTCTATGTATGTGGTACCAAGGAATCGAACCCAGGTCTTCGTGCATGCTAGGCAAGCACTTTAACCACTAGGCCAAACTCCCGGCCCCCACATACTTACTTTTGCTTAATTTTTTTTTTTTGGCCTATCCTGGGGCTTGAACTCAGGGCCTAAGCACTATCTTTGGGCTTTCTCAAGGCTAGAGCTCTACCACTTGAGCCACAGCACCACTTCTTGCTTTTTTTTTTTTTTTTAATGTATGTAATACTGAAGAATTGAACCCGGGTCTTTGTGAAAGCTAAGCAAACATTCTACCACTAAGCCAAACTCTTTTGGAAAGGTGGGCTTAGCATGGGATGGAGAATTATTAAGCAACTCAACTGATCTCATATAGCAGGATTTGGAGCTGTCCTCAGATGGCTTTTGCTTCCTGACTTCACTTAAGATTGTGGGACAGCTAGACTGCTTGAACACTGGGATCGACACAGAAATATGTCTGAACTCCCACCCCATTCCACTTAGAGAAGGGATAGTGCATGTGATTTTTTTTTTTTTTGCTAGTCCTGGGCTTGAGCTCAGGGCCTGGACACTGTCCTTGGACTCTCTCAAGACTAGAACTCTACCACTTGAGCCTCAGCACTACTTCTGGCTTTTTTCTATGTATGTGGTACTGTGGAATCCAGCCCGGGTCTTCGTGCATGCTAGGCAAGCACTTTAACCACTAAGCCAAACTCCAGGCCCATTGCATGTGATTTTTCTAAGGGCTATCTTATTTGTGGCATTAATATGGACACTTAAGCAGAAAGAAGTTTCTAAGGGGTAGAAGGCTCAACCGAATTGATTTACCCATGCAGCAGGCCAGTATTTCTAACTATAAACAGATAGGCAGAAGCAGTGGTTTCTAACAGAAGTAGTATCTACCTGGTAACCAAAAACTGAATGGAGACTATTTGGGGAACTCATTCTGCCCCCTAGTGGTTGTAACCAGCTAATGTTTGAATGTTACCAAGCTGTGTTTAGCACTTAGGTATTGACATAGGTGACTAGGATAAAACCATCTCAACCAATATATTGTCTGTACCATGCCTCAATGCTGCCTCCTGCCCCTCTGTAACCTTCATGTTTATCCCATCCCCAGGGAACCACAGACCTGCTTTGATACATATAATAGTTGGAATTCTGGCATTTTATATAAATGGACTTCATTCATTCAAAATATTTGAGATTTATTCACCCTAAGTATCAAAAGCTCATTCCATTTTTTGTGGATACAGCTCAATTCTCCACTTCCTAAGGCCTGAGTGAGTCCACATGTCCATTCACCTGTAGAAAGTCACTTGCATTGTTTTGTTTTGTTTACTACAGATAAAGCTGCTATGCACATATAGTATTTGAGAGGGCAGATGGAGGCTTGATGTGAGCAAGCAGACACAATCACAGGCACAGCCTTACACTTTTTTGAGCTTTGCCTCCAGGAGCTATCAAGTTTCCAGTGACTATCACCCAGGTTCTCCATGCTTCTGGCAGAAGGCAGAGGAAGGAAGGAATCTCTGAGCTTAAGGATGTCAAGAGAGACGTCCAAAACTGAAAAGCAAAGAGAAGAAAACAAAGAGGGGAGAAGAGGGGGAGCAAGGACAGAATATGTAAGAACTGTGGGTCTAGGAAGCACGGAAAACAAGCAGAAATGGGGCTGGAAGTTTGGCCTAGTGGTAAAGTGCTTGCCTAGCATTCATGAAGACCTAGGTTCAATTCCTTGGTTCCACATACATAGAAAAAAGCTGGAAGTGGTTCTATGGCTCAAGTGGCAGAGCTCTAGCCTTGAGAAAGCCCAAGGACAGTGCTCAGGCCCTTAGTTCAAGGCCCAGGACTGGCAAGAAAGCAAGCAAGGAAGAAAGGAAGGAAGGAAAAGAAAAGAAAGCAGCACCTAAATATTTCTTGTTTAAATGGCAGCAAACCAAAATGAAGGAAAAAAAAAAATCTTATGGTCAAAATCTCTGAGCCTGCTGAGTAGAAACCATGAGCAAAGCTCACCCTCCCAAGTTAAAAAAAATGCACGGACAAGAAGCTATCATTGAAATTAAATGGTGGCAGACATGTCCAAGGAACATTGCATGGATCTGATCCATTTTATGAGTCTGATAATAGATACACATGTGGAACTGGCTACTAGTGGGCAACCGAATCATGGTGGAATGGTAATTACACAAGGAAATAGTCTCTCCAGGCCCTGATGCCTTGATGAGGCATTACGAGCCCATTAGCTTTCTCCACATACTGTCTAGGGAAAACGGTGCTTATTTCTAAAGGGTATTGTCTTTTGTTGCCTTAAGTTGTGTTTTCTTCTTTTTTCCAACAGTACTAGAGATTGAACTCAGACCTTGAAACTTTCTGAAGCAAGTGTTCTACCACTTGACTCCTACTGCCCTTCCCCAATCCCAGTTCTTTTTCTTTTTTTCAGAGTCTGGTACTTTTTCCTAAACAGGCCTTACACCACAAACCTCCTAGCTCTGCTCCTAAGTAGCTGGGATTAGCCATCATGCCAAGCTCGTTTTGAGAAGTTTGAGAAGGAATGGAATCACAATCCTGTCTCCTCCACTGCCTCTTGAGTAGCTGGAATTAGAAAAACACACACCTTATAATGCCTGGCCTTACCGCTTTGTATGTTAGGCACTTAGGGAAGAGTAACAAGACAGAAAAATGAAATAATACCTTACTTCAAATATCATACGTGGGGAAGAAAAGCAACCCCTCATCCAATGACAACTCAGGTTGAGAACTTTCACCAGCATCCAAGCTAACAGGGCCTCTTATGGGGAGCCTTCCATGCCCAGGCAGCAGGGTCTCAGCAGAGGCCTAAAGACAACCACAGCATGAAGCCTGGGTTTCCACCACACTCAGCAGTAATGAGGCAGAAGTGCCAATCCCTAATCAATGCAGGCAGTTGGCAGCTTGCTTATAGAGATGACAATGTTTCTTAAGAAACATCTTGAGAGGGCCGGGAGTTTGGCCAAGTGGTTAAAGTGCTTGCCTAGCATGCATGAAGACCCGGGTTTGATTCCTCGATACCACATACATAGAAAAAAGCCAGAAGTGGTAGAGCTCTAGCCTTGAGAAAGCCCAAGGACAGTGCTCAGGCCCTGAGCTCAAGCCCAGGACTGGCAAAAAAAAAAAAAAAAAAAAAAAGAAACATCTTGAGAAAGATAGCCAGGATGCAGCCTCTCATTACACCAAGAATCAGAAATGCTCAAGGCAGAGAAAGCCAACACAGACTGAGCTACAGGAAGAACCATCACTGACAATGCTTCAGAGCAACTGCTAACCTTCCTGAAACAAAAACATAGCTATCAAGGGACATCCAATGATAACTCATTGAAAGACAAGTGCAAGAGGATGAGGAGGGGGACAAACACCTGAACTCAGGGCCCAGGCACTGTCTGTGAATTGTTTTTGCTCAGGGCTAGCATTTTACCACTTAAGCTACAGTATTGGTTGGCTTTGAGCTGTGATCCTCAAATCTCATCCTTCTTAGTAGCCAGGACTACAGGCATGAGCTACAAGGGCCTGACAGACTTTATAACTGTTCTGTATAATGAAGTGAATACAATTCATTTTGGATAAACTAGAATTTATATGACCTATAACTTTATAGCAATTATTATTGTGCAACATTATTATTTTGTGGGGGGGGGTCATGGGGCTTGAACTCTGGGCCTGGGCGCTATCCTCGAGTGCCTCAAGGCTACTGCCCTACTCCTGAACCTGAGCTTTGTCCCTGAGCTCAGCTCAAGGCTACCACCTACCCCTGGAGCTACAGCACCACTTCGGTTTTCTAGTGATTAATTGGAGATAAGAGTCTCACAGTCTTTAGTTCTCCAGGCTGGCTTTGAACCATGATCCTCAGATCTCAGCCTCCTGAGTAGCTAGGATTACAGGCGTGAGCCACCGCACCTGGCTTATTGTGCATAGGGTCTCTTAGTTCTATTTACTTTTTTCTAGTTTATACTAATATTTAAACTGAGTCTTGATCAGAAATATAGTTCCTACCATACCAAATGGTGTGTACCATGTATTTAATTAATCAAAGCTATAATGATTTATTTGTAAATAAAGACTGGACTTTCCTTTAAAAAAAAAAGATGGAGGGGAGGCATGCTGAAGGGTAAAGAGAAGTCTCTGGAGGGCGGCCGCAGGAAGCTTATGAGGCTGATCGCTTTAAATTTGCCCATATAGACTGCTTCATTCCCTGCATGGTCTTCACATCTCTCCAGTCCAGTTTGATGTCGGGAACCTCACTCTCTGGCTCTGGATCTTTCCTCAAGGTCCCCTTCGGGGAGGCAACCACAATAGGCAAAGGGCCACATTCCTCCCGAAATTCCACCACGTGGAGGCCCTTCTTGTCAGCCAGCTGTTGATGAGTTACCTAGGTAAGACGCGAATGAGGAAAGCAAGTTAGGTCTATGGAGGACAGCTGTAATGTAAAGAGCTAGACCTCCCCACCTGCCAGAGGAGCGCTGCGGCAGGAAACCTGAGGGCTTGAAATAGCGTTTCATATGATTCTGGACAATGCACCCTGTGCCTAACCAGGGGTGACCAGTCATGGATGGAATTATCTCAACCTCCCTCTCACCTGGGATAGAGCAAGGTTCTTACCCTCCCAAACCCCTTCTTATGTGTACTGTTGTCCCAAAACCCAGATCTCCTCAAGCCTCCAGATCTAACCACCCATTTACAGAAAATCAGGGCAGAGGAAACAGTCAAGGTCCCATAGGTTTTAGTCAGGACCAGACGGGGAAATCCTACAAGACAACCCACTTGCTTCAATTAGAAAAAGAGACACAACACAGGAGGAAAGAGGGGAATCTCCAGATCAGCTCAGACTTAAAGAACAAAACCTTACAGAGTGTTGGCCTTTCTGCAATTTGACTCAAATCACATGAAAAAAAAATTTTTTTAAACTCTGACAACTGGGTATATCTTAGCAACAGACTGGATATTTGATGAAACCAAGTGAAGAATAAATGGGGTAAATCAGGCTCCTCCTGTGGCTTCCGGAGGACTCTTGGTCTGCTTTCCCAAGGCCTGTGATTCAGCTGGTTTAGCATGTCTACACACCTTTGAGTCCTGTACACATGCCCTACCTTAGATAACCCTGCATCCTACCACCTTGAGCCTGGGTACACATGCTCAGTCTTAAGTAACAATAGTAGGCCACATGGCAACTCTTACCTGGTAGGAATATAAAACATGCCCCACTGTTAGGCTACTGTTGCTAATGATGACGCTGTAGAGGGACAGCTTTGAATAAAGCAGGGCCACCACTCCTACCTTGACACGTGCCTACGGCCTGCTTTAATTTACTTCCCTGAAAACTCAGAGCCTGTTCAACATTGTCATTGAATTCTAATACTGTAAAGTATGCCTTAATCTCCATCTCTTAGAAACAGTGAAATATTCATAGATGAAATAGAACATATGTCTGAAAGTTGATTCAGAATAACCAAAGTTCGGTAGTAGAATGGTACTGAAAAAATGAGACAAGTTATGAGCTGGGTGAAAGGGTACTTTAAAACACCAGTTATGTTTGACTCTGTGTTTGCAGACATTATGGCCATTTTATACTACTCAAATTCTATAAATATTCAAAAGTAGAAAAAAGAGCTGTTTCATACATAGAATTAAATAATTGTCTTACAATCAAAAGCATGTCACTTTAACTGGTAGCATTTTTGTCTGAGTGGCACTTTTTTATTTAAACATTTTTTTGTGTTCCAGTCCTGGGACTTGAACTCAAGGCATGGGTGCTGTCCCTGAGCTTTTTGCTAAAGGCTAGCAATCTACTACTTAAGCCACAGCTCCATTTTTCAGCTTTTTGGTGGTTAATTAGAGCTAAGTCTCATGGATCTTAGCTACCTGAGTAGCTAGGATTACAGGCATGAGCTACTAGTGCCTGAAGCTAAGGGTGCCTGGCTTGAGTGGCAGTTTAAATGATGCAATTTCTACAACTGATAGCCTTTTAGAAGAGATAACACATAGCAATTATGTTAGAAAGTTCAAAATGCTAACAGAAAACAAGAATATTGCATAAAAGAACAAGTTATATTAGGGCTGGGAGTGTGGCCTAGTGGTAGAGTGCTTGCCTAGCATGCACAAAGCCCCAGATTCCATTCCTCTGCACCACATACACAGAAAAAGCCAGAAGTGGTGCTGTGGCTCAAGTGGTAGAGGGCTAGCTTTGAGAAAGCTCAAGAACAGTGCCTAGGCCTTAAGTTCAAACCCCAGGACTGGCAAAAAAAAGAGAAAAAGTAATAGAATCATAAATTTGATCTATTTAAAACCAATAGCTTAGTCACATCAAACAACTAAACCTCCAGGCAGAGTTCTGCCACTTGAAGCCTAGTGAAATGGCTGTCCTTTCTGCTCATTCACCTCTAAGGCCTCTCCAGCCACTTACGGGACAGGACTCGCCAGCCAGCAAGTCTCAGGGCTGCCAGGAGGACCCCTGCAATCACAGCCCTGCCCTTGAGGGAAATGGAGCGAGTGAAGAGGCAGGCTGGGGCCAGGATAGACAGTAACCAAGGAAAAGTCACTTGCATAGTCACAGACCCCACTCACTGGGTGAGCAATTGGGGAAACAGCAAGTCTCTCTGGGGCACAGTGAGACCACCTGCTCTCCCAGTTAGGGGAGGGACTTTCTCCTTTTGTCTTACATTTATTTCTATACAGCTAAAGTATGTTCTTTTCAATTAAAATATAAACAGCAATAATTACTGTCCTTGAAAGCTCAAAGTATTTGTTCACACACATACACACACACACACGGGTCTGTTCTGGACCGGGGAAAGGGTTACCTGGTGTGCAAGTGCATGGAAGAGGCCCCGGGTGAGGTTGAGCATGTTGAGGGATCCGGACACCTTGGCATACATGTCCTTGATGCCGATGAGCCGGCAGATGGTGATGATGGCCCTGTGGCAGCGAAGGCCATAACCTAGGAAAAGGGAGACTGAATAAAACACCCACCTGCTCATGTCAACCTCCAATATGCAAGGATAAAAACACAAACAGCATTAGGCATGTGGCTTCAATGCCTCTGCAAAGTTACAAGGCAATGCAGACCACCCTGCACAGCTGTCATACAGATGTGGGTCCCAGGTTTAGGGATTACCATCCTGGCTTTACCACTTTCCATCCAGATGACTGACCCCTAACGCATTAATTCCAAGAAGATGCTTATGTCAACGGGATGCTATGGGACAGAGGAGACTTATCTGTACCAGGGCTGTTATAAAGGCTAGCATTGCCTGAAGGCTCTCAACATGCCATGTCTGTGTTAACCAAGAGTTCAGGTACACATCTATAACCTGTGCTCCGGGCACTGAGCAGAGAGAGATGTTCATTTTCTTCACCAGGAGAAGTTCCTCTTCCCTCGCCTCCATTCTCACCTGGCTTTTGGCCTGGCTGCTCACCTCCTCATTCATCTCTCCAAGTCTTGAGTACCTTCCTAAAGCTATCTACCCTACTCCTGTTCACCTGTAAGTCTGTGATCCTTTCTCTACAGACCCAGCACACGCTTTCCCCACTAACGCTCCTAATTCCTATTGGTGTCTGAATTAAAATGAAAAAAATAAAAATAAAAAATAAAAAATTCCACAGCCTACAAGGATTCTATCCCCGAACCCTACCCACATGGCTGCCCCATGAAAACATATGCCCTCCTTCCCACTGGCTTTCCACTTGAGGATTTTGCACTTAGGGTTTCCCATAGCCTCATCCTGCCCCCTTCACTCATTCTCCCCTTCAAGGTCTCACTCAAATTGTCCTTGAGAGTCCAACTCACCACCTCATTGAAGATGATGCCCTCTTCCCCGCCCACCCCCCCTCACTAGCTCTAACAGTGCTGAGATGGCTTTCAGGTACTCAATGAGACCCTTTCGGTAGAATGTGGACTTTAAGAGCCACCAGACTGCACTCCCAACACTTAGATCAGCACCGGTCCAATGAAAGTGGGCGTAAGGGAGCATAAAAGACCCAAGTATAGACTAGAGTTTCACATAAAACAACACATGAAATCCAAATGTCTATGAGTCCTACACCCAGAGTCCACTGGTCATGCTATCACAGCTGCTATCTCTAGCTCTGCCTGCCTGCTTGCTCATCCACAAGGTAGGAAGGACCACCTCCGCATCCCACTGCCTCATCCATGCACATGACAGAGCCTGTTCAATAAAGACGACGATGAAGAGGTTTTGGATGAAGCTCAATGGCAGAATGCATGTGTTATTAGCATGTAGGAAAACTTGGTTTGAGCCCAGCACCAAATTAAGAGAAAAAAATCACCTTATAAGTAGGAAATAAGTAAATAATGGCATTGGTGGATTGTCGTGGAGAAACTAATGTTATTTCCACTCACTCTCTCAGCTACTATATTCTACTTACAACATACTCTTCCTGCCTACAATTATTCCTGGAACATACAGTGTTCACAGGAGCTTGCAGCTTGACTATTATTTATTTCTGCAAAAGCCTCATTGTTGCTACACCTAAATTAGGCCTTTTTATTCTAGTGTTTTCAAGGAATTTCAGATGAAGGTAAACAGAGTGGAGGAGGACAAAATTAGTAAGGGTTACCTCTAGGTTGTTTCTTCAGCATGATTTGTGTTCTTTTAAATCTTAGTGAAATATCATGAAATACTGGAGGATAAAAACAAACACAAACAGCATTAAGTGTGTGGCTTCAATGTCTTGGCAAAGTCACAAAGCAACACATACCATCCTGCACAGCAAACACACATTGGCCAAAGATCAACCAACTCTTGATCTCCCTCACTGTACTAGCCTCCTTTGTTCCCACACTTCATATATTTGTAAGAATGTAGTTATAGAGAAAAATAAACATACCCAGTGATAAATATATTTCCAGACATACTATAAGGGATATAACCTGAAAACTTTAGAAGGAAAGCCCAACACTTACTTGTGTGGTCTTCATATCGTTCTATAAAGTGCAAATAGTGAACTGCTCTGTTTTTTGCCTAAAGAAAAGGAAAAATACTTCTGTAAATCTACTGTTGAGCTACTTATGTCTTACCACATTAAAAAAAAAAAAAATCTGTTGAGCCAGGTGCAGTGGCTCATGCCTGTAATCCTAGCTACTCAGGAGGCTGAGATCTCAGGATTGCAGTTCAAAGCCAGCCCAGGCACTAAATGCTAGCTTGGACTAACATTTAACTTATAATCCTCTTGTCTACTGTAATTACAGTTGTAATCCATGCTTGGCTTCCTGTTGGATTTCAAAAGTATGTTTAATCAAGAATTTTATTATAAAAAGTTTCACCTATAAAAAAATTTTAGTCCATTGTTCTACTTGTCCATCAGAAGAAATGATACTGTGCCATTTGTAAGGAAATGGAATGACAGAAAACTATATTTAAGCTCAGTAAGCCAGATCTGAAGAAACAGGTTGTGTGGTTTCCCTCATTATGGTGGCTTGAATGTGCCTATAATCTACAAGGAAACACACTGGGTGGTAAGCCAGGGGTTTTAAATGAGTTAACCAAAGTGTAATAGACTCTAAAAAGCATAAACAGTAAAAAAAAAAAAAAAAAAAAAAAGAAAGAAAGAAAAGCAGAAAAGCATAAACAGTATAATTGTTTAAAAAGCTCAAAAGCTGTGTACATAAGGTCATACAGGATGAGACTAAACAAAATGAACTCTAAGTTGATTGCTGTTCTTAATATACTATGTAAAGTTATTCCTCTCTCTCTTTTCCACTTATGATTAATCTCATGAGGTTACTATCTCTGAATTTGTATACTATTATACTATATACATACCTTCTGGTTTATTTGAAATAGGGAAGGGAAGGGGGAAAACAAGATGACTGGGAGGAGGACAAAAACATGAAAAGGGGTAGCAATGTTTGTTAAGTAATGCACCTTCTATCTGGCAAATATAATGTAACCCTTGCTATTAATTACAATAAAAATGTATTTAAAAAAACACGCGAAGTGATATCAAGTTTTAAGAAATAATGTACCCACTACCTGACGAATGAACTGTACATTATCTGGACAATAAAATATAATTAAAAAAAAAAGAGGATGGTAGAACGGGGAGGGGAGGAATGCAGGCAAGAATTCATTGTATCTACCACAGAATTGAGAAACATAAGGGAAGGAGTCAAAGGAAGGCGAAGAAGTTGAAGTGATGACAAAATCAAAATGCATTGTACACATAAACTTCACAGGACTTGAACGCTGGGCCTGGGCACTGTCCCTGAGCTCTTTTGCTCAAGGCTAGCACTCTATCACTTTGAGTCACAGCACCACTTCCAGTTTTTTGAAGGTTAATCGGAGATAAGAATCTCATGCAATTTCCTTCCCAGAGTGGCTTTGAATCATGATCCTCAGATCTTGGCCTCTTGAGTAGCTACAAACTACTTTGCTAAATGGCAAAAAGTTCAATACATAAGCTAAAATTAAGATAAATAAGGGAAAGAAAGGGTAGATTGGGAGGGGTAGGTGAGAATGAAAGGGGTAACACTGATCAAGATCTATTATATTCATAAACTGTTTCAATGAATGGCAACTTCTTTGTGAAACTACTTAAAAATACTCAAACACTGAAAAAAACTTAGCATACTGTATAGTTCTAAAGACAGACTTATTAAAAAAAAAACCAATAACACATAGCTACAATGTCACTATTGCACTTAACAATTCTTTGCAATCTCTGAACAAATTACAATAGTCAAAGTTCTACATTGCCTCCCAATTATGACAAGCAATCATTAGTGTCATGTCAGTGATATATCAACAAAGGCACTTCAGAATGGCTTTTGTGAGACAAGAGTCATGAGAAGGTTCTGTAACAGATTTTTCTTTCCTTTTTTTTTTTTTTGGTCATTCCCATGGTGTCTAACACACAGTTTATCATGTTTTTACTAAGTGAAAAAACTATGTACAGGGCTGGGAGTTTGGCCCAGTGGTAGAGTGCTTGCCTAGCACGCATGAAGACCTGGATTCGATTCCTCGGTCCTACATACATAGAAAAAAGCCAGAAATGGGCTGTGGCTCAAGTGGTAGAGCTCTAGCCTTGAGAAAGCCCAAGGACAGTGCTCATGCCCTGAGCCCAAGCCCAGGACTGGCACAAAAAAAAAAAAAGTATGTACCTTTCTGAAAGCATCTGTCCGGTCAGCAGCTTTCCCAACAGCAAACCCTTGAAAATACAAAAATATGAAAAGGGAAATTCTTTGTATCAGTTATAGTATTCTACAGTACATATCCACATAATTCTTCTTGTAACCTCATCCTTATTGCTATTTATATTGATTTCAAATAATAAGCCTCACGTCACATTCCCAGTCTGGCCCTTGCAGTATTTCCTCTATATTTCTCCTGTCCACAGAGCTCACTTCCCAAGCCAATGCCAAATGTTAACCCGAGAGCTGTGTACCGATTCAGCACATTCTGAAAAATTTTATATGTGAATGTACTTATGGGATTCAAGGTTATATACCTAACATTATCTTGTATATATCCCTGATAAAAATCACTCATTTTTAAAAATTACATATGATCAAAATCAATAAGGCAAATGTTTGAACACTTTAAGCCGGGCACATCTGTCATCCTAGCTACTCAGGAGGCTGAGATCCGAGGATCGTGGTTCCAATCAGCCCAGGCAGGAAAGTGAACAATCAGAAAAACTACAAGTGTAGATGTGGTTCAAAGTGTGAGAACAGGAGCCTTGAGTGAAAGAGCTCAGGGATAACGCCTAGGCACTCAATTTAAGCCCCACGACCACCACCACCAACAATAAAAGTATATTGCTCTGGAGTAAAGTCATGGTTTCATTAGACATTTGAAGTGGAGTATAGCCAGGAATAGCTCTGTAGTTGCGAATGCTAGAAATGAGGCTTACTACAAGATACAGAAATAATCGCATCACCTATCACTATTTAATGTTGAACTTGATGACTGGATTTAGTTTTTAAATTCTACACAGGAATGTATCAAGTGTAAACATGTGCAACTGATCGCATTCCAACCTCAGTTTAAATCATGTTAGCCCTAGAAAAATGTAAGTGGGATAATTTATGATCGTCAACTAGAGGCCAAGTTAAACATAAAACCAGAAGTAGGAAGACTGGTTAATTTGCCACAAAAATGATTGAACTGTCTACGTAAAGAATAAAGCCAGGCATGGTGGCTCATACCTGTAATCCTAACTACCTAGGAGGATGAGATCTGAGGATCACGGTTCAAAGCCAGCCTGGGCACTAAAGACGGTGAGACTCTTATCTCCAATTAACCAATAGAAAACAGGAAATGGGGCTGAGGCTCAATAGGTAGGTTAGTAGCCTTTAGCTGAAGAACTTAGGGACAATGCCCAGGCCCAGGGTTCAAGCCCCATGATCCCCCCAACCCCAAAAGAAAAATATTAAAAACAAGTCAAAATGTCTGATAGACAAAGAGCTAATAAGTCTTTAACTTTAAAAAGCCTAATGCCAATTAACAGGAAAAGAACAATCACTCAATAAAAATATTCTAAGTGCCAGGCACAGTAGCTCACAGGTAAATCTTAGCTACTCAGGAGGCTGAAATTTGAGGACTGAGGTTTGAAAACAGCCCAGGAAGGAAAGTAAATCTTTGAGACTCTAACCTCCAATAAACCACCAAAAAAGTAAGAGGTAGAACAGAGGCTTAAGTGGTAGAAGGGTAGCCTTGAGTACAAAAGCTCAGGGACGGTGCTTAGGACCTGAATTCAAACTTCAGGACCACACGAAAGAATAAAATCAATAAAAGATGCACCGAACAGATAGCTTTCAAAGAGAAAATAACAATGGTCAATAACAAAGTAAAATAGTGTTCACACTCTCATAATTATAGAAATGCCAATCAAAACTAAGAGGTAAGCTTTGTACATCATATTAGTGATTAGAAAAGTTCATACTGCCCGGGCAAGGAGGTGCTGTTGTGGAGGCACATGAAGCCAGGCAGTCTTTTAGGAGGACACACTGACAAAAAGATCAACATGAAAGTGCAGTGCATTGGGCAGCAATTTCAAATGCACTGCAAGGAACTGCCCTACTGTAGCTGGGATTGTACTTAAAGTGATCCAGAACTTGCCTGGCAAGCACTAGACCCTGGGTTCAAACACACTTGTAGTCAAACAATAAAACAAATTTCCCTATGCTTTTACCTTAAAAACACCATAAAATATATGTACAAGAAGCTCCCTGTTTTTTTTGTTGTTGTTGTTTGTTTTTTGGGGTTTTTTTGGGCCAGTCCTGCGGCTTGAACTCAGGGTCTGGGCACTATCCTTGGGCTTGCTCAGGCTAGCACTATACTACTTGAGCCACAGTACCACTTCCAGCTTTTTCTGTATATCTTACGAGGATCAAACCCAGGGTTTTATGCATGTTAGGCAAGCACTCTACCACTAGGCCAAACTCCTGACCTCGCTCACTGCTTTTTTATTAGGAGTAAAACTGGCTGCAACATATTTAGTAGTAAGATTATAAAAAATGTATTTACCAATATAATGGAACACTATGTAACCAGTATAAAGAATGAAGGGAAATCTGTTTTTGTAAATATAAAATCTCTAAGTAAAACACTAAGCAAGAAAAACTGGTACAAACTCATGATTATAATGTGATGTTTTCATGATAATATGAATGCCAATTTTTGAAAAGATACAAAAGTTACTGGTAAGTGTGACCTGTTACAGAAATATACTATATATATATCACTTTTCTTTAGGGATAGCTAGCAGCTGTCTACTTTTCTTTTCCTTCAACATGTAGGTAAGGCATATCAAAAACGCATGCTCACTATGGAAGCTTTACATAAACATATAAAGAGTAACACTTAGATGACAAGCAAAATTACCTGGAGTAAATACCATTCATCTTTTAACGTTCAGATTTCCAGTCTTTTCTTTGAACATCATCTTTAGGACCAGGTATGGGAGCACACATCTGTAATGCCAGCTACTGGGTAGCCTTGCAATTTGAGGCCAGATTAGGTAAAAATGTAGTGAAACCCCATTTCATGCAAGGCAGGCATGGTAGGGCACAGAAGTAGGTGGATCACAGTCCAAGGCCAGCCCAAGACAAAAATTCAAGATCCTATCTAGCAGGACAAAAATGGGATGAAGATATGTCTCGGGTGAAAGAGTAGCTAGTTGTTTAGAAGCTCAAGTCCCTAACTTTAAACCCTAGTACTACCAAAATACGTAAGTAAGTAACACTTCTCCCTAACCATTTTTCAGTATTATATTAAATATTTTTAGTATTAGTGTATAAATTCACTGCACAACAGTATATTGCATATGTACTATTTTTGTAACTGTGACACTACTGCACACAATGTTTTTCCCTCTAAATTTTGATTATATATGTGTTAACATCTTAATCTTTTCAAAATCTCCACTGTCCCCAAAGAAAAAAGCAGATAAAGGCAGAACTATTCTTTCTGTCTGAAGGGTTTCATGGGTCTCCCCAAGGTTTGTAGTCTGAGGAGGTCAGGCTTTGCCAGCACATTCACCTGCAGCTCCATTTCCATTCCCCACAGCAACCAGGACACGCACTGACTTCTTCCTTCCTTCCTTCGCTGTCATATTGAAGACATTTTTTACCTAAAAGACAAAAACATCCTATCAGTTATATTCCTCAAGATAATTACAAAGTAGAGGCCTAGCAGAACCTGCCTGCCTCCCTCACTAGGCACAATCAACTTCCTTCCTAAACCACCACCACCTGCACTGTTTCCTCAGGAAGAGAATGGAAATAAGGCTTCCCTGTTCTGTTTCAATGTTATTACAGGATTCACCTATAACAATGTTTTTCTTTTTGGTGAGGGGAAGTTTTCAATGATATTCAGGTTTGAACTCAAGTCCATGCACTCACTGGGCTTGCTTGCTCATGGCTATTATTCTATCACCTGAGTCACACCTCCACATATAAAGGAATGTGACACTATACAATGCTATACAGCCTCTCTTAATAAATGTACCACAGGAAAGAAAGGAGTTAGTGATTATGCTGGAATAGTTACAAGATACATTCCCATACAAGCAATAATAACTTAGAAAAGATGTAATATAGTATATAAAAACAATTGTACAGGACCAATCTCATGCCGAGGACTACTCAATGTGAAACAGAAAATCTAGAAACATCTGCTTTTTATGAACTATAAGAAACTGTGGGGGCTGAGAGTGTGGCCTAGCGGTAGAGTGCTTGCCTAGCATGCACAAAGACCCAGGGTTTGATTCCTTGGTACCACATACACAGAAAAAGCCAGAAATGGTGCTGTGGCTCAAGTAGTAGAACACTAGCCTTGAGAAAGTCCCAGGACAGCGCACAGGCCCTGAGTTCAAGCCCCAGGACTGGCAAAAACAAAAACAAAAACAACAAAAAAAGAAAATTTGTGGATTTTTGTTTAGGGCCTATTTCAAAGACCAAGACCTATGAAACTGCTAACTAAAAGGTTTATATGGCAGTTGCTTCTTTGGCCACGTTGTCTCTTTCCTATAAATGGAAGAGGGCCAGCCTGGGCAGAATACAGTCTATGACTTGTACCTCTAATTAACCACAAAAAGTCAAAGTGGACATATGGCTCAAATGGTAGTATGCTAGCCTCAATCAGAAAAGCTCAGGGGCAGTGCCCAGAAGACCCAGGACCCGGGGGAGGGGGATATTATATGAAAGGAAAGTGGAAGTTGAGTCCACTCTTGCGAATAATCACAGAAAACCACCTACAGGCACTAGGACTTTTCAAATGGATTTGCTTTCAAAAACTACAAGCTAAGAATCCAACTTGTGAACATACTTTAAAATCCATAAAGCAACTGGCAGAAGACACACTACACACACACAAAGAGGTTCCATCACGAACTCATCTGATTAAGCATGTAGTGTCAGATAAAAGAGATAATGACTATTCTAGACCATGGCCTAGAAAGGAGAACTAAAGTTTACTTCATACAGGATTCAGTTTCAAGGGCTTGTTTGAGCAGCTCAGAGGCCATCTCCTCAGCAAAACTGACAGCCACCTTAACCTCAGTTTACTGCACCTCTGTATCCTGCTGTGCCCACTCTGTTCTCTGAATTCAGTGCTAGATACAGTTCCTATATAACTCAATGACAGACTGCTAATGCTCTTTTAGTTTCAGGAAGGGGAATATGTAAACACAATCTCTAAATTTTATTATCTATATCACAGAAGTTGCCTTGTTTTAAATTCAATTTGGTAACCCCTAAAATAAAGTAGTAGCAGTTAGGACAGCCAGTAAATCATTCTTTCTTTCCTTGTTTTTTGAGACACAGTCTCTCTCTATAGCCCAGGCTGACCTTGAACTTCCAATTCTCCTATCTCCCCAAGTGCTGGGATTAAAAGCATGCTCTCAAATAACTGAATTTAAAGTTTCATTATTTTCTTAGGTAGATCATCATTGGAGAAACTGCCATAAAGACTTTTCCTCCCAGGTCCTCTTGTTCTGCCCCAACCCCACCCACTCCAAAGACTTAGCGGGGTATTTAAGTCAGCATGCCTACCTCAAGTACCCTCGTATCAAAATCATCATACGTTTCTGGAAGGAAAAATAAGCACACAGATAAATAGAAGGAAAGAGACAAACATACAAATAAACATGTCTGTACTAAATGTATGAAGACATTTTTCAACACATGTGGTATTCCAGGCTTTTAAATTAGAAAGGTCTTTGGGGCCACTCTCAAGGATACCCACAGTCTACCATCATGAACAGGGAATGCTCTGACTCCTGGAGCTCTCCTGAACCACCAAGCCCTCTATCCCCACTGTCCCACCTCTTCCCCACTCATCTTCACAGATTCTCCCTCCTATTGACCAAGATACTAAAGCCTATCTTGTACAAGATCTCGGGAATGTCCCAAATTACCTCATCCTTTTCTCTCCCTCCACGCCTGAATATGTACTTTCTGTTCATACTAAGCATTCTGAGTGCTTCTGGATATAAGTCAAAGTACAGTTAACACATGGGCTACTCAAAATCCAGCTTCCAATTCTATCACATCCCCCCTGATGTTCTGTGGCCTTCTAGATTCTTTCAGTTCAGTGACTCTCAGCTCATAGGAACCATGTGTCAAAATACTTTCCATGTTTTTGAATTTTTAATTTTGGAGAAACATTTGCTATGATAGGCCTCTAGTGTTCCATGGAATATAATTTGGGTAACAATGTGATGTCAGTTAAAAAAAGAATACAGAAATCCTTTAAAAAAAAAAAAGGCCATCTCAACAGACAAATGAATAGAACAATTTCAAAACACATTCTAGAACTATAAGCCCTCTTTTTTCGCAAACAAAACCAGGACTCTGCTACCTCCTTCAGGACCAGGGTCAGGGGGACCGAGACTGATGCCTCCCCATGTCCTTCCGCTCCAGCCTCGATCGCGTTTTACTTTCGTCTTCCTCTTCCGGTCCCACTCTTCTCTCTGTTGGATCAAGTCAGCTTCTACCTTCGCCTGTTGTTCCTTGCTTCTCTGGGCAATGATCTGTACTGCTCCATTTTTCATGACAGGAACATTTAGACCAGGCCAGAGGAAACCATAACGTCCTGAAGGTTTAAAAATGTAAGTAATATAAACTTTAAAAAGCATTCATTTTCTCAAGTGCAAAAATTCCCAGTAAATGCATGTACAGATATCAACATGCTGTAAGTGGGAGCTCAAGCTACAATGGGTCATTTCAAGGTCATTTAGCACTGTCAAAATTGTAAATACATATACCTACAAGCTAGGAACTCCAGTTCAGACATTCTCATTCAGGTACAGGGCATAAGCATGCCTGGACAAGGAAGTCCACTAAAATGTTATCTACAAAAGTAAACAATGCTATCAGTCTCAGTGCCCAGCAATAAGTGGAATAGCGCACATTCAATACATGCGATAGTCTTCCTGGAATCAAAAAGACAAGATCACCCCAAAGGCTCTGATGTGGACAATTTCCAAGACCTCTTACTGAGTGACAAAGTTGTAAGAAAAAGATACCATATTACCCTATTACTATCCTTACATAAAGGAATATATATATATATGTATATATATTTTAAGGCATTTATATAAAAACATTTTTTAAAACACTAAAAGAAGCATACCAAAATTAGAGTATTGGTTTCCCCAGGGGAGACAACTGGCATGGGGGTGATCAAAAAAAAAAAATACATACACACACACACACACACACACACACACATATGGACTTAAAGAATTTTAAAAAGCAAATGTTAGGAAGGCAAGGTAATTCATTCTTCTAGTCCCAGCTATGAAGAGAGGCTAAGGCAGAAAGATCATTTGAGTTTACAAATTTGAAAGACCACCTAGGGGAATACAGCCACATCCATCTCAAAAAAGAAAAAAAAAACACAAATAAACAAAAGATAAGATACAAGAATGTCATAAAGAAAACTACTCAAATCCTAGCTACTTGAGAGGCAGAGATCTTAGGATCACAGTGGGAGCCATCCTGGGGGCCATGCCATGCTACTTGCCATTCCAGCTTGGGTAGAAGCCCAATGGCTTGGCACAGTGGTGTGCCATTCATTTCAGCAACATGGAGAATCACAAGTAGAAGGACCATAGCCTAAACCTGGTTATAAAGTGAGACTCTATCTTGAAAATAACAGAAAAAGAGCCAAGTGGCAAAGTGCATACCTAGGAAGCTCAAGTACAGAAAAGAAAAGAAAGAAAGAAAACTTCCCAACACTATATAAGAAAGAAAGAAAGAAAGAAAGAAAGAAAGAAAGAAAGAAAGAAAGAAAACTTCCCAACACTATATAGTGTAAGATGTTTTATTTCAGAAATGAGCCAATTCAAGCACACAATTTTCATTCTGGAAAAAAAAAAAAGAGCACACATAGGCAGGCATATAGATTCACATTCATAATCCTAGCTACTCAGGAGGCTAAATTCTGAAGATCATAATTCAAGACCAGCCTAGGCAGAAAAGCCCGTTATACTCCATCTCGAAAGTAACCATTAAAAACCAGGGCCAAAAGCATGATTTAAGTAGTAAAACACCTGAGGCTTCAAGTTTAAACCACAGTAAAAAACAACAAAAAAGAAATGCTCTAAAACCATGGATCCCTTAGTGAAATCCTGCCCTCCATGACAATTTTTTTTTTTTGGGGGGGGGGGGGGCTGGTCATGGGACTTGAACTCTGGGATTGGATGCTATCCCTGATCTCTTCAACTCAAGGCTATCACCCTACCCCTTGAGCCATAGCACCACGTCTGGTTTTCTGGTGGTTAATTGGAAATAAAGAGTCTCACGAACTTTAGTACCTGGGCTAACTTTGAACTGAGATCCTGAGATCTCGGCCTCCTGAGTAGCTAGGATTACAGGCGTGAGCCACCACTCCCAGCGAGAAATGTTTTTTTTTTTTTTTTTTTTGCCAGTCCTGGGCTTGAGCTCAGGGCCTGAGCACTGTCCTTGGACTTTCTCAAAGCTAAAGCTCTACCACTTGAGCCTCAGCACCACTTCCAGCTTTTTTCTATGTATGTGGTACCAAGGAATCGAACCCGGGTCTTCATGCATGCTAGGCAAGCACTTTAACCACTAGGCCAAACTCCCAGTCCCGCGAGAAATGTTTTAATGTTCCTAGTTCATACAATGTTAATAAAATCTTGGGGGGGGGACTTTATTTATTGATTTATTTTTATCATTTATTTATTTGCTAGTCATGGGGCTTGAACTCAAGGGCTGAGCACTGTCCTTGGGCTTTCTCAAGGCTTTTTCTGTATATATGGTGCCAAGGAATCAAACCCAGGTCATCATGCATGCTAGGCAAGCACTCTACCACTAGGCCAAACTCCTGGCCCCGGGAAATACTTTATGTCCATATTCATTAAGTTTACCTTCACCGATGATCTGACCCCTGTTCAAATCCTTTCTTCTCTTTCTCTTGGCTCTTTTGCCTCTTCCTTTTCTTGCTCCAGCACCAGTCTCGGCTAAAGCACCTTTCCATAGCTCATCTGCTGTCACTGAAAAGAAACAGGCACTCTGAGTTTGTTGCTTTTAATTACATGTTTTTTGAGCAATTACAATGCTATGGTCTCCTATTGAATTTTAAAAAGCCAGAGAGGTCAGTTTCTGCACTGAGGTAGTGAAAGCAAAATAAAGTCATCCTTGGCATATAACTTTACATGTGGAAAGCCCAAAAGAAGAGAGACTTACTACTTTCCCCCATGAGTAACAGTAACGTTTAAATTTCCTTCACTTACCAGGACATTTCATCAACTATGATTCAGGCCTTCTCCTGTCCTCTTGCCTCCATGATAGTCATCAAAATAAACTATAACCATCCTTTTTTATGTATGTGTGCAAGTAATTAATACTTGAATTGAGTCTGTTCACTGTTCCTCTGCTCAAGGCTGGTGCCCTACCACTTCTACCCTACCTCCATTTCTGGCTTTTTGTTGGCTAACTGGAGTTGAGTCTTGAGATTTTCTTACCCACGTTGGCGAGAAACTACAATCCTCAGATTTCAGCCTCCTGAGTAGCAAGCATTACAGCTTTAGCCACAAACACCCAGTTTAATTATCCTTAAATTCAAGGTCCTCTGTCTAAACAAGGATCAACATTTCTGTGTAAACTACTACATCTTCAAATTAAATTTCTGCCATTTCACCATTCTGTCAGGGGCCTGACCATCACTGTTTTGAAAATGAGATGTCCAAATTCATCCTTAACTCCAACTGAAGTCTAACCAATACCTAGGAAAGAATGAGTGTCGCCTAGCTTGTGTGTAAGTGTATAAGAAAGAGCTCCTGTCTTTTTGTTTCCTTTAACACACCAACAGATTTTATTCAGGATAAAAACCTGGGAAAAGGTACCAAGTCTCCTTCAGCAGGGCTGAAGAGAAAATGATGCTGAGGTCCTATCTCTATTAATAGACTAGCACTGATTTATTTCCATTCATGAATTTCTCAGAGTCAGAAACCTATTTCCATCACACATTTCAACCAATATTTTCTCCTCTCTACCTTTGTAGAATATTTATTTTTGATCATTACTAGATTTTAGTACAGCCACATTATTTGTTGAATTCTGCATTCCCTCAGATTTTTTATAACCAGATTTTTTCCACTGCCAACTTATTTAATAAGTAATCAGAGCCACACAAACATGGTCCTAGTTAATAAATTATTACATATGTATTTACATACCTGAAAAACTAAACATATTCTAGAAGACAAATGGATATTTGTATTCACCTTTTATGAACTTTCTAGTTTACAAGTTCTACATGCTTGCTTCCAAAGAGGCCTCATCTTTGATACTTCAGAGATTCCATGGAAAAGGAAAACTGACTTGGATTTGTAATTTTTTTTTTTTGACAGTCCTGGGGCTTAACCTCAGGGTCTGAGCACTGTCCTTGGGCGTTCTCAAGGCTCTACCACTTGAGCTACAGCATCACTTCTGGCTTTTTCTATGTATGGGGTAATGACGAATCAAACCCAGGTCTTTGTGCATGCAAGGTAAGCACTATACCACTAGGCCACACTCCTGGTCTGATTTGCAATATTTTTTAAATGTATATAATTGTGGTCATAAGGGCCAGGAGTGTGGCCTAGTGGTTAAAGTGCTTGCCTAGCATGCATGAAGATCCGGGTTCGATTCCTTGGTACCACATACATAGAAAAAAGCCAGAAGTGGTGCTGAGGCTCAAGTGATAGAGCTCTAGCCTTGAGAAAGTCCAAGGACAGTGCTCAGGCCCTGAGCTCAAGCCCAGGACTGGCAAAAAAAAAAAAAAAAAGAATTGTGGTCATGTTATATGTATATAATATCCCATTTCAAGACACACACATTAGAGCTAATCTTCATGAATGAAGCTGAAAATGTGAGACTCCATAGAATGTGCATTACTGATAAGAAGGAAGGCTGAGAAGGCTGAAGCTCAGACTTGAGGATGATCTGTCACTAGTTCATATGGAAGACCCACAGGTTCATAATAAAGTACAACTTCAAACTGAACTCTAGGACTTGACTGCTTGCCCTTTACTACCAAGTCTCCTTAAAATGGGCACACACACACACACACACACACACACACACACACACACACACACACACAGAGAGGCCAGTCACATTGTTTTCCTTCACACAGAATAAGAATCAGTAAATAATACAGTAAGACTAAAAGGGACTCCATTTTAAAAGAAATCTCACACTGAGCCAAAAAAGTAGAAGACAGAATTAAGAATTTAGCTCTAGAATCTCCCAGTGGCTCATACCTGTAATCCTATCTACTATGAAGGCTGAGATCTTAGGATCATGGCTCAAAGCCAGCCTGGACAAGAAAATTCATGAGATTCTTATCTCCAATTAACCACCAGAAAACCAGAAATGGAGCTGTGGCTCAGAGTGTAAAAGTACTAGCCTTGAGCAAAAGAGCACAGTGACAGCACCCAGGCCCTGAATTCAAGCCCCACCCCCACCCCCACCACACAACAACAAAGAATTTAGCTCTATTTACACATATTGAAAGAAGACAAAAAAATGAATGTCTAACCATGTTTTAAAAAGATTGCAATTTATATAAATTCTGAATGCCATTATACTAAATGGTTTAATCTTTGCAGATTTTAAATATGAAAAATAGACAACATAAAAAGTAATCATTATCCTATCATTGTTTGATCAGAATGCATGTTCATCTGAGTACGGTATTTATTTATTTATTTTGCCAGTCCAAGGGCTTGAATTCAGGGCCTGGACACTGTCCCTGAGCTTCATTTTGCTCAAGGCTAGCACTCTACCACTTGAGCCACAGGGTCACTCCTTTTTCTATGTAGGTGGTGCTGAGGAATCTAACCTAGGGCTTCATGCATGCTAGGTAAGCACTCTACCACTAAGCCACATTCCCAGCCCCTGTAGTGTTTATTTTTTAAAACTGAGATACTATATGCACAGTTTTGTTTGCTTGTTACATTACAAACTTTTCTCCACATTTCAAACATGTTTTTTTTTCATGACTCCCAGTTGAATTAAGTTCTTTTAACAGTACATCATACTCTAGTCACTAAAATGCTGATTCATTTAAGAAAGAAGAAAAAAACTACAACATACATACACCCTTCATTTTCCTGTTACATGAAGTCAGAAACTGGTAGCCCTGTTACATACACTTAGTGAAGAAACTGTAAGGTCTATACTGGTAGCCCATGGAGTTACTGGGAGAAGAAATACAGCACTGTGTCTGCAGCATGTAGCTCAAGCTGCTGAACTGATGGTTGTCTCTGGTTCCCCATGATGACCAAGGGCCTACAAAGCAGATGGAATAAAATTGAGTTAGCTCTTCCATGACTGTAGAGAAACACTGTGAATTGTTAATAAACATAAGTCACTAAAATCCTGACGTTTTAAGAATCTTTTGGGGCTGGGGGCGTGGCTTAGTGCTACAGTGCTTGCCTAACATGCATGAAACCTTGGATGTGATTCCTTAGTACCACATAAACAGAAAAGGCTAGAAGTGAAGTGTTATTGTGGCTCAAGTGGTAGAGCACTAGCCTTGAGCATAGAGGCTCAGGGATAGAGCCCAGGCCCTGAGTCTAAGCCCCCAGGACAGGGGGTGAAGGGAGGGAGTGGGGGGAGGGAAGAATTTTATAAAGGAGGGCGTGAAGGTTGGCTCTGGTGAGTGGCATTTATACCTGGCTTAAAGGTGGAACAGAGACTTTTGTGTCACCACCACAGCCAGTGTTCTTCCATGCAGAGCTTTCTCCAGGCCCCATACCAGCTCAAGATAGATACACTGTCTGTTTCATAGTAAAGGACACAATAAGTCCCTTACAACCAGCAAGTTAAAGATAAAGGGAAGAGCCAGGTCTGCTAGACTCCTCTTCAAGACTTATCTAGCAAGGCATCTCAGGGGCAGCGCTAACAACTGCAGAAAATAACCAAAACAGGAAAGCCCAGCAGTCCAGCCTTCAGAAACATATGACACAAAATTTCAATTCCATTCTGTGCAGTCCACATGGAAAGGCAAGATTAAATGGACTGCTGACACAACATGAGCCCATCAAGAGTTAGTTTCTGCCCTTCCTGCAGTGCCTACAGAGAGGGCCTTGCACTGTTATCACTGGAAGGCCTGTGTTACATGCAAGGAAGCAGCCCAGTATCCAGAGAACTACTGGTCTTGCCATTCTTATGATCCTAAACAAGTCACCAAGCCTCCCAGGAGTACTTTATTTTTTAAGGAAGTGATATTAACCTCATTAAAAACTCAGGTGAGGTGGCATGGAAAACTACCGTTTGAGAAACTGAGGCAGGAGGAGGTTAGTCCCCATTGCACAGCGAGACCCTGTATCAACCACTCATTGCTGTCCCCCATCCCCAAAACAATACCTGGCATGTAGATGACCCAAATCAGCAAGTTTTTTAATGCTACCGCATACCAATTATTCAAGACAATTATGACTGAAAACATAAAAACTCTGAAAAGTACTCAAGATTCTATAGATTTTCATTGTAAAAACGTACTTCAATAATTTACATTTTCTGAAATTACGGAAACTATTTTAACATTAAATCTTATGAAAAGATGAATCTCTTACCACTGCTAAGAGTAGGCTTCAATGCCAAAATGGAAGCTGCGGGAAAGGTGCTTAGGGAGAGCTGCCTGGACCAGATGTGACCTGTAAAAAAATAAAATAAAATAAAATAAATATTTAAAATTTTAAAATGTAAAATAAATAAAATTTAAAACTAAAGATACAATTCTACACCAAAAGGAAGATTTTAAATAGTAACTGCCACAGAAAATTAACGTTTAGAAAACTAAAAGAACTAAGGTGACTGACACACAAAGTAGCTAGCATCACCACTCCACTCTCCCTCTACCCTCATCAAGCCTTAGAGAGTCTCCTTAAGAACGGACCCCTGTCCAGCTGTACCCCTGCTCTCATCCTGTTGGCTCTTTTTGTTAAGGCCTCATGATCACTCTCTTAATCTCTTAACAAGTTTCTTACTTCTCTTTGCCTAATTTAACCCTTATCTAAACTAGCAGGTTTAGTCATTTTACTGCAAAGTTTTCTCTTTCTTTGGCTTCCTACTACATACAAAAGAGTCAAAGGTCCTCAGTCCAGCCTCACACATGGTCCCAGGCATGCACCCCAGTGACACACTGACTCCTTCCCCTCCACCTACCCTCAGGCCACACCAGAGTCCTAGTCTTGTTGAATTCACTCTGCTCTGCTAATTTTGTGCCTCCACAATATTCTCTTGGTTTGCTGACACATCTGCTTGTAGCAAAGCCTCCCAGATTCCACCATGATCCCTAGTCCCTCTGGAGCTCCAGGGTCTCATTGCACTGGCCTCTAACTATGCCATCCTGTGCAACCCTTCACACAGGTATAGGTACAGGCTCTGAGCAACTCACTTTTGACAAGAATGCCAAGACCAGTAAATGGGGAAAAATAAATTTTTTGAACAAATAGTACTAGGCCAACTGAATATAAACTGAACATCCAGAGAATGAAGGTAGAGCCCTACCTCACACAATATACAAAAGTTAAATCAAAATGGGGGGGAAAAAAAACTGAAGGTGAGACCCAAAACTAAAAAGAGGAAAAATAATCAAACCACCAAGATTCCAAATTTGTGTATTTCAAAGCTGAGATGTAACTAAGCAGTAAAACCATGTGTCCAGCATGCACAAAACCCTAGGTTCACGGGGTGCACATGGCTCACGCCTGTAATATGGAGTTGCCATTTAATTAGCAACTCCATCCCAGTTGCACACAGAGAAGGAACAAAAGTATATGCATACACAAAAGCATGTGTATATGTACACATATATACTTTAAGCCTACCTACACATACACCTTAGGACTAATAGCCAAAAGGTGGAAACAATCCAAATGTTGACCAAAGAACAAAATGTGTATGGAAATAGCCATAAGGAATACCGATGAGTCCTAACGTTATACTAAATGAAAGAAGCCAGACACAAAAGTTTTGCTTCTATTTACATGAAATCCCCAGGATAATGACAGAGGATGGAAACAGGTTAGCAAGTGCTTGGGGACCAGAGTCCTGAGCGCAGCTTCGAGTTAGAGGTTTATCTTTGGAGTGTCGAAAATGTTTTAAAATTGACTGTGACAATGGCTGTTCTGGGCACAATACTGCAATACTACATTCAATTGTACAATTTAAAATGGGTGGAACTGTATGTGATGTAAATTTCATTTTAATGCGGCTTTTTTTTTAAAGTTAGACACAGGAAGCTTAGGCATTGTAGGTGCAAAAATCTTATGACCTCCTAGTCAATGAATAAATTTCACACCTCTGGTCCTTTACCTCTATCTGTAAAAAGAGAATGATTATAGAATCCACCTCACAAAGGAGTAGTGAACCGGGAGGGGGTGGGAGTATAAACAGCAAAAGAGAGTCCTGGCAAATAGTTAAAAGGTCATAAAGGAAAGCTTGGCTGCTTGAAAGGCATCCACAAGAGAGGAGATGGGGGGTGAATAAGTGAATGTCCAGGTCAAATTCTGCAGCAAAATGGGAGGCTGGCGGCTAACTACTTAAGAGGCTGAGGACTGGAAGTCATCCGGGAGACCCGAGGTGGAGCACGCCAGGCGCTGGAGGACAGCAGCCAGGTCCCCAGCTCAATCCCAGCGCCGCACAGGACACCGCGGCGCCGCGGGTCCGGGCTCCAGGGGTTTGCACCTGGGAAGGCGCCCGTGCCCGCAGCAGCACGGGGCCGGGCAGGCGGGCCTGACGCCCGCGGGTCGGTGGCCGGGCGTCGCGGTCCAGGGGCGGCCTGGGCCCGCGCCCTCCGCTGTGCCGGCGGCAGCGGCTTCCGGAGCCGACACCCACCTCCAGGACCGCGTCCAGGTCACCGGGCCCCGCAGCCGGAGAGGCCCGCGTGCGGGGCAGAGGCCGAGGCGCCTCGCGGCGCTCCGCCCAGGCTCCGGCGGCCCCCGCGCGGCCCCCGCGCGTGGTTCGGCTCCCCGCTCTTACCCGAGCGCACGCCGCACAGCGCAGGAAGACGGCCCGCCGCGCGCACGGCCGCGGCCATGGCTGGAGCTGCCAGCGGCACCGGCGCCTTCCTCGGGGCAGCCCTCCCTACCGCCTGACGCGACTGCGCCTCCTCAAATGCCTGGCCTCAGGCGGCCTCTGCACGCCCAAGACGTGAGGGCCACGCTGCGGTGCGGGCCGAAGCTGGGAGATTGTCCAGGAGGGCCGTGGCGTAGGGTGAATCAGGCGACGCCGCGGACAGGCCACAGGGGACCTCACGGGAGGACCCAGGATCAGGGCTGTGGGCGGGGCTGTGGGCGGGGGGCGGGGCTGCGCGAAAGCAGGGGCGGGGCCCGCCTCCTGAGGGCGCGTCAGTCATCCCCGCTGCAACCCCGGCCCCACACCGCTGGGTAAGACCGACCAGAGGCTGGGAAGTTCATACCAACAGCGTTTTCAAGGCGAAGAAGTTAAACTCCCTTAGATTCCACGTGCATTCGTGAATTCATCCTGTTTCACCTTTTGCCCGCCCACACCTAGTCACAACCTAAGCCAGCATGTTTTTACTCACCTTGCAAGCTCTAGCCACCTCTCTCTCTCTCCCCCTCCCTTCCATTTTCCTTTTCCTTCTCTTACCTTCTTTTTTTCTTTATCTTTTCTTCTTTCTCTCCCTTTTCCTTTTTCTCTTTTTCGTTCTTTCCTTCTTCCTTCCTTTGGCATAGGGTGTTCAGAAGATTCACATATTAGAGGCACAGAAGAAAGAATAACCCAGTTATCTACCAAGAGGTTAGAACCCTACCCAGATTCCTTCGACTTTTAAATTTAATATTTAAAAATTTCAAATATTAGGAGAAAAATGGTGATAAACTGGAGGCAAAGATCACCTAGACTTATTTCATCTCTCTGTCCTTTTTCCTTTTATTTTGTTTAAGCACATATTTCATTCCTCCCTCTTTTGATGATGATTTTCATTTTCTGTAGAGTTTTTGGATCTCAAAGTGACTACCTTAAAAGAAACTGAATACCCCCAGTTGTCAAGCCAACACAACCAGTAAATCTTAGGACTGGTTGCCACATTTCCTTCCTAGTGGCAAGAGCTCCTAAGTCGGAAACCATGCATAAAATGCTGTTAACACAAAGTGTTCAGGATGTCATAGATAGTTGTTTTGGTAGAAATAATTGTAAACAGGACTGAGAAATCCATATAAAAGTATCTGTCCCAACAAGAAAAAAAGTGCTGAGCCTTTTCTCAAGTGATAGAACTGGTCCAGTGTAATCAACCTACAACCAATCAGCTTGTTGAACCCCCAGAAGTGGCAATCTGTTAGGGGCACAGTGTTGGCCTCTGCTATTGAAATGTGGGGTATTCCTCCATGACTAATCACCTGGATCCTGGGTAGTGAAGGTTCCTGTGGGGTCCATTTAAATCCTCCATCCTTGTCCCTTGATTGATAGATCCAAATTTGGGAGGAAAGGCTGATTGACATCTTCAAGATGAATTATTCTATCTACAGTAAAATCCTCCTGTCAGGCTGAGCACAGGTGGCTCATGCCTATAGTCTAGTTACTTAGAAGTCTGATATTTAAATATCTCAGCTCAAAACTAGAATAAGCAGAAAAGTCTGTGAGACTCTTATCTCCAACCAATTACCAAAATGCTTGCAGTGGCACTGATACTTCACTGGTAAAGCACAAGCCTCAAGAGAAAAAGCTTAGGGACAGTTCCAAACCCCTGCACTCAAGCCCCAGTACTGGTGTACATACGCACACACACAGAGGATGGAACAGTGCTAATCTAGATATGAATTTCAAAAATAACCAAAGGGATTTGACATGGTGCATAGAGGCCGAGGCCAGCCTAGAGACTTTGTTGTGGTTTTAAATAGTACCAAGAAAAGAGAAAATGAAAGAAATGCAGAGAACAACTTTATATATTTTTTTCTAAGGAAATATGAGTTTGAATTTCCTTTTTTTTCTTTTCTTTTTTTTTTTTTTAGTGGGTCATGGGGCTTTCACTCTGGGCCTGGGTGCTGTCCCTGGGCTCTTCAGCTCAAGACTACCTCTCTGCCCCTGGGCTTGGGCATTGTCCCTGAGGTCTTCAGCTGAAGGCTACTGCCCTTCGCCTGGAGACACAGCCCCACTTCCCATTTTCTAGAGATTAACTGGAGATAAGAGTCTCCTGGTCTTTAGTGTTCCCGCTGGCTATGAACCTTGATCCTCAGATCTCAGCCTCCTGTATAGCTAGGATTACAGGCATGAGCCACCAAGCCCAGCCTTGAGTTTGAATTTCTAGAAAGTCTTTCATTGAGTACAAATGTAATTTTCACATTAATCCATGGTCAGTGAGTACCTGTTATGTCCTCACTTCCCATAGGAAGTATAAGGCATGGCTTATAAGAACTGATACTGAGTTAGGAGATAGGGAAGTGATTAGATTTGTAACAGAAATATATTGTCGGTGACAAAAGTTATTTTTTAAAACTTTAGGACCAGGAGTTTGGCCTAGTGGTAGGTTTGCCTAGCATGCACTCTAGACCAGGGTTTGAACCCTAAACTGGGGTTTGATTCCTGGTACCACATACATAGAAAAAGCTAAGAGTGCAGCTGTGGCTCAAGTGGTAGAGTTCTAGCCTTGAAAAAACCCAAGGACAGTGCCCAGGCCCTTAGTTCAAGCCCCAGAAGTGGTTTAAAAAAAATTAGCAAGTAATTGCATCTCAGCAAGCAAAAACATTTCCCTTTGGAAGGAGCTCTTATTCTAGGTGCCAGAAGATTATCTAGGCTTAGGGTAGGTGGTGAGGGCCATAAAGACTGATGGAATCACTTGAGCAAAGGTTTGCAGAGTGGAAAGGGCAATGTCTGAATTATGGTAAGCAAGCCAGTTTGTTAACAATAAAGGTTTGTGTCAGGACCAACAGGTTAGAGCAGATTGAAGAGGCCTTTAAACACCACGCTGAGGCACGAGAATGCACCTTGTGGCACTACAAAGGATTTGGAATGGAGGGGGGACACCAACGGACTCAAACTGAAGAGAACAGCTAACCAGGAGGGGGCACAGAAGAGAGTTGTATGGAAACTTGATCATGAGAAACAGAGAAGCCACATTTTGAGAAGTCAGATTGGGAGTCTTTATTGGAAAGCTGGCAAATTCAAGTGGATTTCTTGTCACAAAGACTTTCAGTCCCTCAAATACACTTAACACTATTAGAAAACTGAGCCATGACCATAGAAAAGCAAAGAAAGAGCAGAAAAACAATTTCAAAAAAAACCAAGTCAACTCCAAAGAAGTAGGATGCCATGGTGTTGGCATTTGAAGCTGTTTCCGTTGTGCAGCATTTGCTATTTCTGCTCTTGTGAAGCTTGGCTCTTTGGGAAGAAGATTTTTTTTTTTTTTTAGGCTGTAAGAATGATATCCTAACCTCAACTGTACAATTGCTTCTATCTTTAACTGCTTATATCCAACAAGTGTTCTATCCTCTCCCTTGGCCTTTAGATTAAGCTTCTTGGAATGAACTGAATTCTGGTCTCAGCTTTATTTGGCCTTTTTCTTTCTTTTCTTTTCTTCCTTTCTTCCCTCCTTCCTTCTTTCCTTTTTTTCCTTTGGTGCTGCTACTGGGGTTTGAACTCAGGATATTGTTCTCTTGCTTGGCTTTTTGCTTTCAAGGCTGATTCTCTATCACTTGAGTCACATTTCTATTACTGGCTTTCTACTAGTAAACTAGAGAGAAGTCTCATGGACTTTTCTGCCTAGGTGAGAGTCAAACTGCATTCCTCCAATTTCAGCCTGAAGAGCTAGGATTACAGGTGTGAGCTACCAGGGCTCAGCTTCATTTGGCTTTTGTTGGGGAGAGGGAATGGGTACTAGAGCTAGTACTCAAGGCCTGGGAGCTGTCGCTTAGCTTTTTTCACTTAAAACTGGTGCTCTGCCAGTTGAGCTTACAGCACCACTTTCAGCTTTTGGTGGTTAATTGGAGATACAAGTGTCATAGACATTCCTGCCTAGGCTAGCTTCAAACCATAAGCCAGCATAAGTCAGCAGTGCCCAAATTCATTTAGATTTTAAATGCTTGAATGACTGTCCTATGACAAACTAATGTAAACTGTAAAGATACCCCTTGTCTTAATTTTTTCATCTAAGTTGCAAAGCAAGGAATCTGAATTTTTAAAATAACCTGACTCAGTAAGTTTAAAGGTAACTACCAAAGAAAATAGAAAGTGATAACAAAGATGCACAGACAGCTTGAAGTAACAGAAATAATAGAAAATTCCTTCAGCAGTCTTTGGTATATCTGCATGTTGGGTTAAAGAAAAACAATTTTATTGAGGTATAATTTACATACCATCAACTTTACCCATTTTAAGTCAACAACTGAACAACTTTTAGGAAAGTTACCAAATTGTTTAATATTTACAAGAATCAGTTGTGGAACATTTTTCCCCATGGGATGTCTGTGGCTATTCTCACTTGCCACTACGAGGGTACCTGAAGATTAAGTCTCTTCTGGATAGTTCCTATAACTCTAACTATATAATATGGTCACTCATATTATCTTCTCTCATTGAGAATAATGTTTTTGAAGGTTTTATCTTTTAAATAATACCTATATTTTAGTAACTTTAAAGGTTTTATTTCAAAAATTCTAATATAATAGCATGAAATTGGGGGATTTTTTTTTCTTATGTTCACTGCTCCATGGTTTAAAAAAAAAAAAGTAACATGCTAGAGAGAAATCCGTCCATGAGGGCATTGGATAGTGAAGGACTTCTGCCTCTCCATCCCCAAATTTCTATAGCTAGAAACATGAGGGAGAAGCCCCAGCCTAGACAGGTATCAGGCTCAGGCCAAGGCATGGCACTTTCTGAAGATCAGTTTCTTTAGCTCTAAAATATAGCTGGGGAATCTAGGTGTATAGCACAGAGATAGTAGGCATTTGCTTAGCATTCATGGGGCCCTTGAATAGGTCCCCAGCATAACAAATAAATTATGATTGGATTGCTGGTGGCTCCCATTCTCCTTTCTCAACAATAATACCCCATGGCAGAAATAACAGGATGGTAAGTCAGAGAATGAGTTCAGTCATACAAAAGGTCCTACCAAATAGAAAATCATCAAAGTGACTTCTCAGTTCAGTTCCTTTTAACCTTTTTTCTAAAAACTGAATACCAAGTTTGAAAGGAACTTCCTTACCTTTATTTAAGCTCTAAGACTTTCTGAGATGAAGAAATACAGAGGTTTTTTCCATTTTACCAAATTTAAAGAATTTCTGTCATATAAACTCTCTGATATGCAAGAGTAGAATATATGCAAAAGTTTCCCACATTCAATATTTTCTCAGATTCTAACTAGTAGAAGTTCTCTGGCATTTATAAAGGGATGAGGTGTGGGTGATGGCTCCATATTCACCATATTTACAGGGTCTTTCTCAAGCATGATCTCTTTAAGGGGTGGGCTCTGACTGAAGGCCTTCCACATTTACTGTTTTCATAAGATTTCTTCTAGAATATATTCCTGACATTTACTAAGGGAAGGTGCTTTCATACTTACAGAATTCTCTCCAGGATGAGTTGTCTGGTTTGTTTTATTAAGGATGGATTTGAATATAATAAACCTATACCATATTCATGCCAGTGATGAGGCAATAAACTCATGCTGAATGTGTGACTTCTGCTTGAATCTTTTCTACAACCATGACATGCACATAGCTTCTCAGTAATATGGCTTCTCCAGTGTTTGATAGAAAGGGGTGTGACTAAAAGAGCATCTCTTTAGTATGTACTATAATTTGAACCAAGATGTAGCCACCAACTCCAAGTCTTCCAACATAAATTGTCCTTCTACCATCTCACTCCAGTAGAATTTCTGAGGTTTGGTGATGTATACTCCCACTGAAAGCCCTTCTATATTTACTAAATGCATAGGGTTTCTTTTTTTCCCAGCACGACTTTTTTGATGCTTAATAAGGGTTGCAATATGAGCAAAGGCCCTTTCATATATGTTACAATTGTAGCATTTCTCTCCAGTATGAAATCTATAATGTTGAGTGAGAGATGAACTCTGGCTAAAGGTGCGCCCACATTTATTACACTTGTAGGGTTCTCTCCGGTATGAAACCTGTAATGTACAATGAGAGATGAACTCTGACTGAAAGTTCTCCCACATTCGTGACCTTCATTAGGACTTTTCTCCAGTAGGAGTTCTCTGATATTTAATGAGGGATGAGGTATGGTCAAAAGCATGTCCACTTTCATTATTTTTGTAGGGCTTTCTCCAGTACAGAAACTATAGTGGAAAACAAGAGATGAACATTGGCTGAATGGTCTCCCATATTCACTGCATCCATGAGGTTTTTCTGTGGTGTGAATCCTCTGATGTCTAATAAGGGATGAAATATAGCCACTACATTTGTAGGGCTTTTCTCAAGAGTGACATCTCTTGATGATGCTTCAATTTTTTTTTTTTTTTGCCAGTCCTGGGCTTGAGCTCAGGGCCTGAGCACTGTCCTTGGATTTTCTCAAGGCTAGAGCTCTACCACTTGAGCCTCAGCACCACTTACAGCTTTTTTCTATGTATGTGGTGCCGAGGAATCGAACCCAGGTCTTCATGCATGCTAGGCAAGCACTTTAACCACTAGGCAAAACTCCCGGCCGGATGATGCTTCAGTTTTGACTGGAAATGGAAGGCCTTCTCACAGTTACTATATTTGCAAGATTTCTCCTCTGGGTAGGTGCTCTGAAAATTGTTTCGCTTTGACGTCTGTCTGAATTCTGTAACACATTTGTAAGATTCTTTTCCTGTGGGAACACTGTGTGGAGGTTAGATTTAAAGATTGGTCTTATGTCTAAACTCCCAAATTCACTCCATTCAGGATCTCTTCTAATAGTGGTAGTAGTTTAATGAGTGGGCATTTCTTTCAGATGGGTCTGTTTTGTATGCCACAGCTCTAACCTATAGTTATCACAATCACAGGCTGCTTTCAGTTTTGAAAACAAGAGTTCATGTCAAATGTATTCTTCTACTGATGCTACTTGGAATAGTGCTTTAGAAGTTCTCTGCCTCGGCATCAAGTCCTTGGCTTTAGGCCTTTTTTCACAGTCTGTGAAGGGAAAAAGAAGGACACTTGTTATATATGCCTAATAAACAAATGAAAGCAACATTAAACTTTAAAGTAACATCTAAAAGGGGAATCAAGATTGTTTCAAGATATCTTTATCGAGCCAGAAGAAGGTCCAGAAAGTTGTTTAAAAAGTAAGTATAAAGAAGTAACTGGAAGCCGAGCATCGTGGTTCACGCCTTTAAGAGATATTCAGGCCAGTGGGGTGACCGATTGTACTTAGCAAGGAATCCCACAGCCTCTCTCAGAGTTATACAGAAAGGTCTGTATAACTCCTGGGTATTTGAATGCCTCACCAGCTCCCAGGTCTCTGAAACAAGAGCTTTGCTTGGGCCATTGAAAATACAGATGTTGATCATAAGTCTAATACACATGTCAGAACTTTTATCTTATTCTAAAGAAAGGAAAGATAAAGTACTGATATAAATAAATCATTTCTTTTTTCTCTGTCACATAGTCTAGACTCATTACACTCTACCGATCTTCTTAGCATTTGCATACTACTTTCTTGAGATTTAACTCTAGTCTCTGGCTTTGGTTCTACCTCTGAGACAGACAATGACTGTCATGTATTGTCACAATAGTCAGAAGAGCTTAGAAGCCAGAATTCTGCTCTATGGAGTGGAACCAACCAGGTACTCTTAAATCACCCAAGAACATAAGGTTTCAAATGCCATTTACATCTAGTTGGGAGTAGTCCTGCTATCTAGTTTCTAGAACCACCTCTCTTGAACCCAGAGGACTGTGCAAAGACCAAATAAAGGGACAACAAAGTTTATGGCCAACAAACTAGCAATGCCTTTTGGGCCAGGTGCAATGTAATGCAATACTTGTCTTGCAAAGGGGATTTCTTTATAGGGCCAGGGGTTAGGGATGGAAGGACTTACTATTCGTAACAGGATTTACTATTTACAACAGTTGTTGTTAGGTCTGGGCTGAAGGCATCTGCTACTGCAGCTGGAGACTATGGGACTAGGGAGTGGGAGCTAGCAAGGTCAGGTCTGGTCTGGTCACCTGATTTCAGGGAAAGGGCTGAGGATCTGATAGAGGTTGTTAAGTCAAAATGGAGGAAGAGATGCTAAAATTCTCCACCCCCCCCCGCCACTTTGTTGTTTAATAGGTACAGGTACCAGGCCAGGAACATTGGCAATGGTTGTTTTTTCTGAAACTACTTCCTGCTAAAAAAGGGGTGAAGTACTGAGTTGCGATTCAACCAGGTACCATCTAAGAAACATTTGGTTGATGGTCTGATTAGTAAAGGTCATCATCCTCTCCATAAGAAGGTTACTTATCCTCAATGACTCAGGGAAGGCTAGGTCCAAGTTACTCATCTGCAGAGACAGCGGTCCTGTGGGAACTGCGGTATAAGAGGGCTCTGTAGGCTGATGGAGCTTTACATTACAGTTGTGAATCCAATGTGGGTGGCCCTGGACCCTGGTGGCTGTTGGGGTGGTAAGAATAATAGGGTAGGGACCATCCTAGTTCGTAGGAGGACTGAAAAATAAAAAGATTAGAGGGCACACAAACGGCAGAAGGACGGGTTTAGGGTGGCATATTAAAAACTGGATGACTATAGAACCCAATGCAGTTAGTGAGAGTGAGAGGCGGGGCGCCATTGTCAAGTCTAGGCTGGCATTCTTCTACTCTTATGGAACTCACAGGGGTTGTCCACTCAGTCAGGCACTAAGGAATGATGTACTTATCACCAATGGGCTCCATATATGACAAGTGGTCTCATCAGATAGTAATGGGCTAAACAATTCTGCTTCATTATATCTGGACTGTAATAATGCCACAACAAATAATAAACTTGTATAATATATCCATATGTGTATAAAAAGTTGGATGACTTGGCTAGTTCCTGTCCTGCATCCTAGGCGGTCCTGAAGTTGGTGGAAAATGCAGAGGAGAGCATTGTGGACTGGTTAGGCATAAGCAGTCAGAAGCTGGAGCTGGACTGGGTGGTTAAGGGCCCTAGTAGGAGACCTGGTGGAAGTCTGGAGAGATAGATGTCCTGGAAGGTGTTATGGCAAACTGTCCTGAGACTCAGACTCACTGTAAGTTCCTGTCCATTTAGAAGAAAGACAGGATAAATATTAGGTAGGCATGCTTATACTATGCTATTTTCTTTTGATCTCTTGGCTCTCATTAATTTGAAGGGCCAGGCACAAGTGACTACAGGATCTGATATCACCTTCTCTCATCTGAGCAGTGTCTTTAAATTGCTTATGAATGATTCCTCATTGCCAAGGTCCTAGAGGTATCTTTCCCAAGCTGAGATAAATGCACATTTGGCGTTTTCCAAATTACAGTTACATGCCAATTTTATCATCTTTCAAGCTCGGTCTTATGAAACTCAATACTCACATCACCCTTAACTGACACTGTCTTCTATGTACTCAAACCTTCTGGGGGTTAGTTCTTTCCATTTCAGAACAAACATTTAAGGCAATTCTTACTTTCCAAATCCTTTATTACCCAAAGGAAACCATTTCTTAATCTCCTTATTGGTTTTTGGATACATTTGTTCAAACCCAAATCTGATAAGATTTGAATTTAAAAGTGTCCCTTTTTTTCTTGTGGCTTGAGGGGCCAGGTTATTTCAAAACTGCCTCCAGGCAATTTATTGCAACACTACCCACACGCAGGCTGCTGGGGGCAGAGCAATTTGCTAGATTTTAGACTCATTTCACAGCTAGCTAGGAGTGTGTCTAACAAGCAGAACACTTGGTAATCACTTTGTTTAACACAAGGCTTACTTTTTTTTCTTTTTCTTTTTTTTCCAGTCCTGGGCTTGAGCTCAGGGCCCCACTGTCCTTGGACTTTCTCAAGGCTAGAGCTCTACCACTTGAGCCTCAGCACCATTTTCAGCTTTTTTCTATGTATGTGGTACCAAGGAATCAAACCCAGGTCTTTGTGCATGCTAGGCAAGCACTCTACCACTAGGCCGAACTCCCAGCCCCAAGGTTTATGTTTTTTACATGACTGTTGGTCACTAGAAGCACAGATACTGTAAGACTCCAGTTTTAGACCTTCAGACCTTTGCCCAAATTTAGATGATGTAACCTGTGCCAGTCCCCCACCCCTCCTGAAACTGCATGTGCCTCTAGCCTCCAGCGGCCTGTCCACCATGGTCAGATCACAATTGTTGAGTACACACACGTACACGTGTACACACACACACACACACACACACACACACACACACACACACACACCATGTGTTATCTCAGATGTCCAGGAACAGCTACAGAAACGCCCCCAACCCCTAAGTTCTCCAGCAGGTGACCTCATGAAACTTGCCTATGAAATGCCTCGTATTGATAAGGTAAATGATAATTTTCACTTATGTGAATCAGCTTGCTTGCTTGCAAAACTGCCTCACTACCTGCATGTGGTTTTTGCCTTTATAAACCCTGCCCTACTAGAAGGCTGGGCTGCCCCTTGTTGGGAGACTTTCTTGGGAGTCCAGGACAGGGCAGTTGTCAACCAGCAATAAACTTCGTCATCTTTAACCTTGCTGTGCCCGTGGAATACTCGACTCCGGAATATTTCAATACAACTGCAGTCAAAAAGCAAATCGTTTTAGGACATATCCAAATAGTAAACCAATACCAAAAATATTGACATTTCAGGTAGAAGCACGTTAGTTTGGTAGGAAAAAAAAAACTTTTCTCATACCATGATGACAGAATTTATGCATTAAAATAAGGCTGTATTGAACTGCCACGTCTCCAGCCAGAGCCTTTCCAGAGGCACCCAGAAAAGTAGGCTAGTGTGTGATCAATTGTTAGAAGTAGAGATGGGTACAAGGATCGAGATACATTTCCTAGAACAACCCTAGAGTGGAACTGAAAGAATATGCCAAGCCCCCCCGCTTCCCCCCCCCCCCCCACACACACTAAGGCGACCACCCTACCACGTCCCACGAAATCAGCAGCTCCAGCCTCTTTCCCAGGAGCAGAAAGAAGCGCACATTCTTTAAACGTCACCTGAAAGCGCGCCAGCCGCTGAGAAACCTGGGAAATGTAGTCCACGCAGAGGCAACGCATTGATCGCCAAGGCCGCTGCCAAAGACCTTTGCGCACGCGCAGTGTCCCCGGACCCGAAGCGGCCCGGTCTTCCGGGGTCCCGGAGGTGAGGCTGCGGCTCGGTGTCTCGGCCGAGCCGAGGGAGCGCGGCGGCGGAGTAAGGGGACGCTGGGGAGCTGGGGGAGCGGCCTGGGGTGACGCGGGCGGAGCTCGCCCCCGGAGTGATGCGTTGGTGGCGCCTCGCTCGCCGAGGTGCCGACCCGAAGTTGCGCCCGCGGTGCGTGTGTGGTGGGTGTGGCCCTCTGCTGTCCACCTGCCCGGGGTCAGGTCCTGTGGAGCCGGTGGGACCTTGGGGCTCCCTCCCCTCCTGCCCTTCCGCCCTCCCGGATCGACCCTAGACTCAGTCCTTCCCCTCCCCTCGAAGCGCCCTGCATTGTCTCCTGGCCGCGCCGAGCGCGTGGGGTGGGGTGGGGTGGAGGGGTGGGGGGGTGGGGGGTGGAGGGGATGGAGGGGTGGAGGGGTGGAGGGGTGGAGGGGATGGAGGGGTGGAGGGGTGGAGGAAACACAGTCCGTGTTGGGGGATAAGTACTCTCTCGAAAGAAACAGCAAGGCGGTGGAGGGGGGAGTTTGACTTGAGGGCCGCGGGGTCAGGGAAGTGGGAGAGGAAGGTGGAGAAAGGTTCCCTGGGGCCAGCCGAGCCACACCGGTAACCGATAAGCAGGTTAAAGGACAGTTACTCTAGACGTGATGTTCAGGGAGGGATGTGGGGTGGTAGTCTCTGAAGCAGGCTGCGGATCTGAATCCCGATGGTGTGGGTGGTGAGGCCTGGATACAAAGAGGAGTCCAAAGACCTGGAGTCTGGATTTGCAAGGAACGAGAGTGAGGTCAAAGAGTTTGGATTTGGTACACTTGGTTGAATGAAATATAAAGCCAAGGAGAGGGGCTACAAGGGGAGTTGTGCAGAAGAGGTCTGGGGCAATGTCCACTTCAAAAATTGCATTCATTTGCAAAGATGAATGAGTTTGGGATGAGGAGCTGGGATTGGATTTGGGGACCATCGTTGTAGAGGTGGGAAAGGGCATGCTGAATGTGGACGGACTTTGTCAGGCACAGAAAGAAAAACATTGAGCAAAGACTGAGTTATGGGCAGCATTCATGTTTGGAGGACAAAGTGGGGAAGAGGCAGAGAGATAGCAGTTGTAGTGTTAGGGGAAAAAATTGGGGGAAAAAATTGGGCTAGCTGGGTGTCAGTGGCTTATGCCTATAATTCTGTTTAATCAGGAGGCTGAGATCTAAAGATGGAGGTTCAAAGCCAGCTAAGGCAAGAAAATCCAATCAAGTGCTAAAAAAGCTAGAAGTGGAGGCTCCAGTGGTAGAGCACTAGACTAGAGCTCAGAGGCCAGGTACAGTGCCCAGGTCCTAAATTCAAACCCCAGAATTGGTGTGCAGATCTTGTCCAAATAGTCTAAAACTGTAAAGAAATAAAGATTGTCATTACATGTGAAATATGTTAGTAAGTTTTAGGTTAGATGTGTGGGAGGAAAAGAATACCTTCAGAAAATGCCAATTACAGGTTCTCATGACCAACTGAGGCTTAATATACTTAGTGACTACCCTCTTTTTCCTCCCAAGGAAAATCTATCCTATTTATGTATGTATATATGCTTAACTGAAGACTGAGAGCGTGGCCTAGTGGTAGAGTGCACAAAGCCCTGGGTTCTATTCCTCAGTACCACATACACAGAAAAAGCTGGAAGTGGAGCTGCGGTTTAAGTGATAGAGCCCTAGCCTTGAGAAAGCCTAAGAACAGTGCCAAGGCCCTGAGTTCAAGCCCCAGAACTGGCAAAAAAAAAAAAAAAGAATATAGCTATCTATGTATCTATTTATATGTGTGTATACACAAACAAACATATACACACATATATAACAGGTATATATATATATAGTGGCATTATTGAGATTTGAATGGGGGGGGCCTCACAGTTGCTAGGCAACCACTCTTCCACTGAGCCATGCCTCCAGCCTTTTTTTTCTTCTTTAAGTTTTAGTGGTTATTCATGTAACAGGATAACGGAGGAAGAAATGGAAAAAGGATAAACATTTCCTGCTCCCTATGGAGGAAATAGAAGTTAAACACTCAAAATGATGGTCTGTTCCTCTAGACCCTGTGCATGCCTGAAGACCACTACCCAGGCCCATTGACTGGGGCCCAGGGACAACTGAGGTGCATACAACTTTAGAGGTGAGTTGTATGAGCTAAATCTTTGGTGTGAGTGTGGAGGGTGTGGGTCCATACCTCCTGACCATGTGCTACCTTAGCCCAGAATGGGGATCTGATGAAGGGGCCTGGATATGAGCATTCTCTCCTCAGGTCTTGGTATGTTCACAGTGGGAAAAAACAACCCATCTGCAAAGCAAGACTTAAAGGGGAGGATTTTTAGTAGATAAAGTTTAAACAAACTTAGAAGTTTAGAGCTAGAGCTGGGTGCTAGTGGCTCATATCTGTAATCCTAGCTACTCAGGAGGCTGAGATCTGAAGAGCATGGTTTATAGCCAGCCCAGGCAGAAAAGTCTCATGAGACTCACCTCGAATTAACCCCCGAAAACCAAAAGTGTTGCTGTGGCTTAAAGTGGTAAAGTTCTAGCAAAAATTGTTCAGGGACAGTCCCAGATCTTTAGTTCAAGTCCCATGACCAATTAAAAAAAATTTTAGAGGGATTGGTAAGAAGTAAAGAAACATTTGACAGGAAAATTGTCATGTCCTCTTTTTCCCTTCTACCCAGTGGGTATGACTTGTGGATCCCTGCCCAGGCACATGTGCAGTGCTCAGATGCACTTATACATGTGAGAACTTAGACTGGCATGGGAGGATGGAAGGCATGGGTTCACACCCCCTGACCACATGCCACATGGTGTCTTGGCCCTGAGGGAATGAATCTGGTGCCCTCCCAAGACCTGACAGGTACAAGCCTTTTGTAAATGTTTAGGCAACCTTAAAAAGGTTAGCATTCATTGGGACAAATCCAGGGAAGTCAGAACAGAGGAGCAGCTCTAGTCTCCTCAGTCCGAGTTGATTCTGTGTATTCAGTCCTAGAACCATGTCTGAATTACTTGGAAGGCTGAAAACAATTGCTAGTGCCATGGAATAGCTGGCACAGGATCCTCTTTCCCCTCCTTTCCCCATCCCTCCCTATCCATCTTTGACTTGCAGGAATGTCCAATAGAGAACCAAAACAGGTTTTGAGGAGCGGTGAAAGAAAGTGTCTACCATGGCTAAGAGACAGTTTTAAAGAGAAACAAATTCCAGAGCTAAACACGTTTTAAGCCTTGTGATACTTACCTATGTGGCTTGCCAATCTCTGTTACCAGATGAGGGATGAGAGAGTTCCCTCAGCTTTGCAATGTTCAGGCAAAAATCACAGATCCTGCAGCTCATACATGAAAAGAGTTTCAAGTCCCTTGCAGTAAGGAGAATCTCACATAATGTAAGTTTTAGGGAGGATTTTTATTAGTGCAACATGATAAAGAAGGTAGAAATGGGAAATGACTAATATTATGCATAGCTAACGATACGACAAAAATACAGGGAATAAGCTGGGTGTCAGTGGCTCACACCTGTAATCCTAGCTACTCAGGAGGCTGAGATCTGAGGATCACAGTTCAAAGCCAGCCCAGGCACTAAAGTCTGTAAGACTCTTATCTCCAATTAACTACCAGAAAACTAGAAGTGGTGCTGTGGCTCAAGTGGTAGAATGCTAGCCTTGAGCTGAAGAGCTCAGGGACAGCGCCCAGGCCCAGAGTCTAAGCCCCACAACTGTAAAAAAAAAAAAGAGCAAAACAAAACAGGGAATAATAGCCAATATCCTTTCTTTACATAATGGAAAGGACACAGAGTCTGGAAGAACATGTATGGGCTTACTGGTGACCTCTCCTGACCTCCCAGCCACAGAAGTGAACCATCACATGTGACGTTACTAGAAATTATAGTAAAAATATCACAAGTCAGGGAAATCCATAATATTTACATATAGCTAGATATAGCTATATTATGACAATTCATATTTTACCATTGATGAGCACTGGAGTTATTACAAGGCATATTACTAAAGTTTATTATGAGGCATATTTTCCCTTGTGATTTTTTTCATGCTATTCCAGTCTTTTATCAAATTTCTGTAAATGATTAGATATGGTTTTGGGATTTTCTAGTCTATTGGTATGTTATCTTTGTGGCTATCTTTCCAAGAAAGTAAATCACTATAGTATAAAGTTAAGTTTCCAGGCAGATTTATCTTTCCTTAAAGTACTTAGCACAGTGCCTGGTAAAGATTTAATATTAAATAAGTGCTAGTTGTCACTAGTATATGTTTAATTATGTTCCAGTGTATGGGTGGAACAGATTTCTTGCTTTAGATGTTTATGGTGTTTGAGCGATTTTTGCATTATTATTATAGAAATCGAGATAATGTGTGAATCATGTAGGAAGTTGTGTATAGCCTGAAAACAAAAAGGTTAACATTCATGATGATTAATTAAAAGCCTTGTATATATTCTTACATACTTCCTCGAATAAACTCAAAGGAGAGAACAGGTTGGCCAAGTCTTTTGCAACAGGTCATAGTAGCCCATTTATTTATTTATTTATGCCAATCCTGGGCTTTGAACTCAGGGCCTGAGCACTGTTCTTGGGCTTTCTCAAAGCCAGAGCTCTACTACTTGAGTCACAGGACCATTTCTAGCTTTGTTTATGTAGATGTGGTACCGAGGAATCAAATCTGGGTCTTCATGCTTGCTAGGCAAGCACTCTACCACTGGGCCAAACTCCCAGCCCCTTCTAAAGTACAGGTCTAATGTGGGAACATCCAGATCACAAGTCTTCCCTTGCACTTGGTCTCTCACTGCTTCTCTAGCCTATATTTTCTCCAGCACTACTTACAGCCCTGACTTTTCCTCTTCTACTAGTTTTTGCACTAGCTCTTTCTACATAAAGACTGACTTTATTTTGAAAACTTCAGGTTCTTCCTGCCTGGAATGTTCTACCTTCTCCTGACAAGAAAACATCCCTAGATCCCAATTCTGCCCGAAGAGCTCCAGTCATTCTCTTCTTCCCTATCTTACTTCTCCTTTAGGGGAGCCTCTGAAGTGCCTTGAATCCATTTTGCCACAGATATCTTTACAGCACTTAGGCTGTTGTGTGCACTTGGTATAAACATGCTGAATGAAACACAAGGAGCAGTGATGAGATTCCACTGAGGGCAGGGAAACAATCAGTGTGTCACATCCTTTTCTCCTTCCCAAGACCACACTGTCTCCCCAATCCCCAGAAATCCATTTTAATTAGGCTCTTGAGACAAATTTAGGTAGCTCATATTTAGCGTAAGAGGGTTAGAGTTAAGAAAGTCAAGGATAAATAAGTCTGGTCTGCATGGAATAGGAAGGCCAGAGGTTCTATGGTACTCGCACTTAATGCCACTTACCTCACTTCCTAGCATTTTGGGTCCTCTGGTCTTCTTGGCTGTGAGCAGGGTATTAGTACCTCATATATTGTCCTGACATATTTCAGTTTATGCTCCTGAGGAAGTTTGTCATATTTTCATGCCAGATCAACCCTCAGTCTCCTGGTTACTTGTGCATTGCCCAGCTGTGATCTAGTCAGTGTGGCTTCAGAACTGAGACACAGAGTCAAGACCATGTTAAATACATGGCTGCCCAAGGGGCACTATTTTATTTTATTGTGTTTGTACAGTTGATATACAAAGGGATTACAGTTACATGAGTCAGATACAATTCTTTTTGAACTGTCTCCCCTTCTGTCACTCTCCCAGTCTTTCCCTCCCATCCCTATCCTTAACTTAAGAGACCGGGAGTTTGGCCTAGTGGTAAAAGTGCTTGACTAGCATGCACAAAGACCCAGGTCTGAATCCTTGGTACCACATACATAGAAAAGGCTAGAAGTGGTGCTGTGGCTCAAGTGTAGAGCTCTAGCCTTGAGGAAAGCCTAAGGACAGAACAGTACTCAGGACCTGAATTCAAGCCCCAGGACTGGCAAAAAAAAAAAAAAAAAAAAAAAAAAAAAGATATCCAGCTCATTTTCCACAGTCTCTAGTGAATACCACTGTTGTATTTGTTCATCCTTGTTCCATCTTTTATGTGCCATCCCTTACTCTCCCGAATACATAAAATAAACAAGACAAAAGGAAAACAAAAACAGCAACAATGGCAACTAAAGAATGTCTCTTATTTCCTTTTCTTAGGATTTCATGTGATAATATTTTATATGATCATCTGTCCATAGTTATTGAGCCTCTGTCTACCACTCCTATGCTTAGCCTCCTTTGGACTCTGTATGTTAATGATTAGGGTCCCAACTTTATTTTAGTCAAGGAATACTATGAATGAAGTATTTTTTCCTTAAAGAAGCTGGATGCTGCATTTGAGGTGTTAACTGCATACAGTTTTGTCCAATAAACATCCAGGTCAATGTGGAATATGAATATATAAAGATTAATGTTCTCACTACCAGGCATAGAACTCTTCCCTGAGAGCCAGGTGCTGGTGGCTCACACCTGTAATCCTAGCTACCCAGGAGGCTGAGATCTGAAGATCAAGGTTCAAAGCCAGCCTGGGCAGAAAAAGTGCATGAGACACTCTAATTAACCACCAGAAAAGCGGAAGTGGTGCCATGTGGTAGAGCATGCTAGCCTTGAGCTGAAGAGCTCAGGGACAGAGCCTAGGCCCACGTCTAACCAAAACAAAACAAAACAAACAAAAAAAATAACAAACTCTTCCCTGAGGATTCTGGTGAAACAAGCATCATGTTTTGATCCAGCTGCTTTCTCAGCTCTGGGATTAGCTAGAATTGTTTCTAGCCTTATTTTACTCTATCTGCCCTTTCGTAAGGTGTTAAGGAACGGGAGGGAGTTGTGTAGCTCACTGGTATATGGAGAATCCTTGCTTTACTGTCAGAAGATTACACACAAGATCTAATAGTTCTCATTCCTTCTTCCCATCCCACACCTCTGCCTCCCTAGGACTTGGACCTTTGCCTGTAGAGCACACGAGGGAATGGCTGCTGTGTCTGCACCTTCCCAGTGCCAGGTAAGGTAGACTTTTGTGTTTCTGAAATACTCTTAGATATAACCTAAATGTAACTTTTCTTTGTCTTGGAGTTTCTTTGATCACATCCCAGCAGGCAAATGAAGGGTTCCAAAGGGAATAGTTTTTCATTTGGCTTGAGGTGTCCTTCAGTGACCTTCTGTTGACTTGAGCATGTGCTCTCTAGTCTGTCACCAGGTACAAACTACCCACAGTTTTTTTCTGAAATGACTTTGTCTGAAAGCTGACAGTTCAGGTCTGATTGGGTTTTTTGTTGCTGTTGTTTTGTTGGGGGGTGGGCAGTAGGTTGGTTCTGGTCCTATCTTTCCTTTTAGTGCATTGTGAACTGAGAATTAGCCCCAATACTCCAGGGAGTACTAGGTTAGACCAGGGAAATGATACACGTTATAGAGGCCCACAGTAAGGCTGGCCAGGGCATGAAGAGAGGCAGCTCCATTCCAGAACAGAGTAGTGAATTCCCTGCTTCTATACCAGAGCTTCTGGAGACTCGTCTGGAGTTCTTGATGGAGGAGGGAGTTTAAAGATTCAGACTTACAGAACCCCAGAGCATTTGAGTGAAGCAAGGCTAATCACCTAATCAACAGTACATAAAATCATAGTTATATAAGAATAGACAATTGTTGAAATCTGAATAAGGTCACAGATTAGATAATAGATTGATAATCAGTGCTGTTTTTATTTTTCTAGTTATACTAATGATTACACAGAAAATTCCTTGTTTTTACAAAATATACACTTGCACATTTAGGAGTAAAAGAAAATGGTGTTTGTAAGTTTCTCGGGATGTTCAGGGGAAAAAAAAGTAGGAGAATGTATATAAAAAGGGCAGAAAGGCAAAGCACATGTTGAACATAGTAACATTTCAAAACCTGAGTGAATGGTGTGTGGGAAGTCTCGTTCTAGTCTTTCCACTTTTCTGCAGTCTGAAGAAGAGTCTCTGGATGTCAGCTGCAGGTAGTGATGTAGGATCGTGGCCCACACTCCTCTGCAGGATGATGGGATCATGACCAAGAACTTCATGCCTTAGGTGATTGAGCCACTTTCCCCCAGTTCCTCACAGTCCCACTGTCAGAATCATGCCCCTCCTGCCTTCTCCACATCCTCCAGGGCTGTCACTTTGGTAGTTCAGTGTGGTCCATAAAGAGAAGAGCAGTGAGTGAGGGAGGCTGTGATTGTGTTTTCAGGAATCGGTGACATTCGAGGATGTGTGTGTGGTTTTCACGGATGAAGAGTGGAAGCATCTGGTCCCTGTGCAGAAGGCCCTCTACAAGGTGGTGATGCTGGAGAACTACGAGAACGTTGTCTCTCTGGGTAAGGGGGCTTCCTATGAGGAGTTTGGATTTATCCTATGCCAGCGTAGATCTTGGAGACTTGAGAAATTGTTTCTCTTTTTCCCCCCACTTGTGTTCTGAGCCACCTAACAAATAAAAGAGCTGAAGGATGCAGCTTAGGTATGTAGCAGCAATGTCTGTCTTAATACTGAACCCCAGCACTGGACAGTTATGCAGTGCTGGACCACCACAGGCCTCCTGACTCCACAGCCTGGCCTGGCAAAACAGGAAGGGTAAGAGGCAGAGTGCAATGTCTACTAGAGGCAGGGAGCTGCCTCTGCAGATGCAGCAAGCACAAGTCACATATGTCTAGTTTTTCTTCTAGCTGCCAGTCAGGCAATATTCTCAGCTCCCTCTGGAATAGTGAGTTGTGTCTTGTTAAGAGGAAATTTCCTGCTGGGCATGGTGGCTCACATCTGTAATCCTAGCTACTCAGGAGGCTGAGATCTGAGGATCAAGGTTCAAAGCCAGCCTGGACACAAAAGGACCTGAGACTCTTACCTCCAATTAACCTCTAGAAAATGAGAAGTGAGGCTTGGCTCAAGGGTAGCATGGTAGCCTTGAGCTGAAGAGCTCAGGGACAGCTCCCAGGCCGAATTCAAGCCTTATGAAGCGCGCGCGCACGCACGCACGCACGCACGCACGCGCGCGCACACACACACACACACAGGGAAACTTCCTCCTACGGAAGCTAGAAAAAAGATCAGAAATGTCTCTTCATGATGCATTGTAGGGCTGGGAATTTGGCTTATCGGTAGAGAGCCTGCCTAGCATGCATAAAGCCCTGGGTTAGATTTCTCATTACCACATAAACAGAAAAGGCCAGAAGTGGCACTATGGCTCAAGCAGTAGAGGACTAGCCTTGAGGAAAAGCTCAGGGACAGTACCCAAGCCCAAAGTTCAAGCCCCGGAACTGGGAAAAATAAAACAAAAAAGGTACATTGCACTCATAAACTGACACATGAATTGTAATCCCTTTGTAAAACTACTTAAAGATAATAAAAATACAATTTTTTAAAAAAGTGTCTTCTAAAGAAAGAGGTAGGGAGCAGGGAACACAGCTTTATGTCCCAACAGGTCACCAAACATGTGTTTGATTTTGAGAATTTGCCTTTAGAACTGTCTGAATGGTCACAGAAGTCATATTTCAATTATAGGGAATAACTAAGAGTTACTGCTGATGTCAGGTTAATGAGAAGTTGGGCTCCAGGAGTCCTGAGAGCCTCTCGGGAGCTTGACTCACAGTGGGGAATACCTGCTCAAGCAGGAGGTTAGCTTAATTAAGCCCAGGAACTAGAGACCATCTAGACAAAACAGTGGGATCTCTTTAAAATTACAGAAGTCTCAGAGTTCACAGATTAGAAAGAAGCAGGCTCAGATACACAGCAGATAACAGAAGGATTTTAACAAGCAGGCAGAATAGACTATTTAAGGAAACCATGAAGCCTCTGTTATAAGCTTTGGCATGGTAGAATATTAGGGAACATGGAACTCTTAAGGTCATTGACAAAAAGTGACAGGGAGGTGACAGATGTGCCTCTCTCTCCCACAATAGCTCAAGCCTATTTCCTAGAGACGATCTGTGTTTTCTGGTTTTTCCTTTTTGATTGTTGTACAAAATGGTTTGAATTTAATACGTCCATTTATGTGTACAATACATTTTGATTTGAGTCTCCCCTTTATCATTCTCCCTATCCTAGTTATCTCTTCCCACTCATCCCATTTCCTAGCTCAGCTTTCACAGATGTTCACTAAGTATTAATACTATATTACTTATCCTCTTCCTTTTTTCATCGTCACCCCTCCCAGTCAAGACATGTTTCAGCTCCTGGTGTTCATGTTGAACTGCCTGTCCACTGTTCAAAGGAGTTGCACTGTGGACTCTCTCTCTTGCATATAATTTCTTTTGGTCAGTTTGTATATATATATATATATGCATATGATCCTGTATATGTTTTCACATATTCTTCCATTTTAGGTCTAACTTCTTCATATGAGATAAAACAACATAAAACTAAAAATGGGTAGATTTGTTTCCAATAAAGAATAAGCTTAGCCGGGCACAGTGGCTCATGTCTGTAATCCTAGCTACTTAGAAGGCTGAAATCTGAGGATCGAGGTTCAAGGCCAGCTCGTGAGACTCTTATCTCCAATTAACCACCAGAAAACCAGAAGTGGTGCTGTGGCTCAAGTGGTAGGGCAATAGCCTTGAGCTGAAGAGCTCAGGGACAGCGCCTAAGCCCAGAGTTTAAGTTCCACAACCAACCAAAAAAAAAACAAAAACAGCTTATCAGACCCAGGACACTTGGATATTTATCATAACATTATGTGTTAACTACAAAATAGTTAAAACATCATTAAAATGTTGACATAAAATAGTGTTCATTGAAATTAAGGTTTTACATTTATTATTACATAAACATGTTTTAGGTCCACATTATTTCATTATCCATTTTTAACAGACTAAGTATATTTGAGTATCAGAGCAGAAGGAAATAAATGAATTAATACAAAGTAGAAAAGGCGAGATTTCTTTTTATATGTACAGACCTTAAATTTTCCTACAGTTGGTTTTTTGGATTTTTTTTTTTTTACCAGTTCTGGGCTTGGGCTCAGGGCCTGAGCACTGTCCTTGGGTTTTCTCAACGCTAGAGCTCTACCACTTGAGCCACAGCACCACTTCTGGCTTTTTTTCTATGTATATGGTACCAAGGAATTGAACCCGGGTCTTCATGCATGCTAGGCAAACACTCCACCACTAGGCCAAACTCCTGGCCCTTGGTTTGTTGTTTTAAGCATAATAGTAAATGCAAACAAATAAAAAATAACTTCCTTAAGCTTTTTTTTTCAAGGTGGACTTTTGTGTATACTCCTTCCCCTAAGCCAAGACCTACCTTCATCCTACCTGGGCCCAGGCAGGAAGCTTCCCCTCCACTTCACATGCATTCTAGTGAATTTAGCTTCCCTTCCTGGCCTGCACTGTCTGACTGCCTTGTCTCTCTGAAAGACATAGGTTCCAGGACCAAGTTTGGAATATTACATATTTTCGTCACATGTAGCCACCTGGTTTGTTTCTTTCCCCCTGAGCAGGCCTTCCAATTCTTCAGCCTGATGTGATTTTTCAGTTGAAGAAAGAGGATGTGGCATGGAAAGAGGGTCTTCATGGATCTGAGGAGAGAGAGTGTCCAGAGAGTATCTCTCTAGGTAAATGAATCTGAACAGGATGAAGCAATTTCATTTTATGTTTGTGACTTGGGAGGAAGGAACCAAGAATATTGCATATCACCTTTTTTTCCCCTCAAAATGATCTCTTGACTATTTTAAAAATCTGTTATCTATTCATTTTTTTTTTTTTTTGCCAGTCCTGGGCTTGAGCTCAGGGCCTGAGCACTGTCCTTGGACTTTCTCAAGGCTAGAGCTCTACCACCTGAGCCTCAGCACCACTTCCAGCTTTTTTCTATGTATGTGGTACCGAGGAATCGAACCCGGGTCTTCATGCATGCTAGGCAAGCACTTTAACCACTAGGCCAAACTCCCGGCCCCTCTATTCATTTTTTTATTCATTTACTGTGTGTGTGTGTGTGTGTGTGTGTTAGTTATGAGGTTTGAACTCAGAGCCTGGGTGCTGTCTCTAAGCTTTTTTGCTCAAGAATAGTGCTCTACCCCTTGAGCCACAGTTGTACTCCCACCTTTTCGAGGGGGGTTGCTTAATTAGAGATAAAGGTCTCAAGGACTTTCTGGGCTGGCTTTGAATTGAGATCCTCAGATCTCAGCACTACTAGCACCTGGCTTGAGCATTTCTTTTATATTGTCCATCAGCTTTTTCCTTCTGTATACCTAAAGAGGAAAGTATTATTTATCTCTATTGGTCAATTGCGTATTTTTCTTAAGTATTTCCCATTATCCACTCATTTTTATATCGGCCACCAACTTCACTCCGCCTATATCTAATTATCCTGCCTGCTTCCTTTAGACCTTGTCCTCTATTTGAGGTCATTTCCTTTCCTCTTCCTCTTTCCTGAGCCTTAGGCTTTCCCTAGAGTGTAAGACTGCTTATAGGAGCAAGTCATGTTGGGATTGTGTATCATTTTCAGACTCATTGGGTATCTCTTCTTTCCCTTACAATATTTCCTGGTGCAGAAGATAGTGCCTCTTTGTTTTCTCTGTTCCAGTGTGGAAGACTAAGCCTGACCTTCAAGATGCTTCAGAAGATGGAAAACCGAGGGCAAGTCTTGAAAGACAAAGTCCTCTGTGTTCTAAACTTGAAGTTCAATCATCAGAGGGTGGTTTGAAAACAAAGAAGAAAAGCCCCTCAGTGAAACTTTGCAAGAAATCCCATTCCCAGAACAAAAGCTTGAGGAGAAGGTCAGCTCCACCCAGACTCCTCACTAAAGATCGAGATCAGGAGTGCAGTGATTGCGGGAAGACTTTCTTTGACCACTCGTCACTCATGCGCCACCAGAGGACTCACACTGGAGAGAAGCCTTACAGCTGTCCCGAGTGCAGGAAGGCCTTCAGTCACCGCAGCAGTCTTAGCAGACATCTGATGTCCCACACCGGGGAGAGCCCCTACGAGTGCAGCGTGTGTGGCAAGGCCTTCTTTGACCGGTCATCCCTAACGGTACACCAGCGGATTCACACAGGAGAGAAGCCCTTTAAGTGCAGCGAGTGTGGAAAAGCCTTCTTTGACCGGTCATCTCTCACTCGGCACCAGAGAATTCATACTGGAGAAAGTCCTTATGAATGTCATCAGTGTGGGAAAGCCTTCAGCCAGAAGAGCATTCTCACTCGCCACCAGCTGATCCACACTGGCAGGAAGCCGTATGAGTGCAGTGAGTGTGGGAGAGCCTTCTATGGTGTCTCCTCACTGAACAGACACCAGAAAGCTCATGCGGGAGAGCCACGCTATCAGTGCAACGAGTGTGGCAAAGCATTCTTTGAACGCTCATCCCTTACGCAACATCAGAAGATCCACACTGGAGACAAGCCATATGAATGTGGCCAGTGTGGGAAAGCCTTCAGCCAGAGGTGCAGACTTACACGGCATCAGAGAGTGCATACAGGAGAAAAGCCCTTTGAGTGCAGTGTGTGTGGGAAGGTTTTCAGCTCAAAATCATCTGTTATTCAGCATCAGAGGCGTTATGCAAAACAGGGAATAGACTGAGCTGAGTGGAAACTACAGTCAGACAAAAAAAAAAAATCTCTATAGACTTAAGATAGGTCTCCCTGTCATAAACTCCACATCTGCTTGTTCTGCCCATTCTGGCTACTGCTACTGCATCACGAGTGCTTGTACAAACATTCTGTACCTACTGTATTGCAGAACTGGCATAGGATATGCAAGTTAGGAAGTGACTCTGCATTCCATCTTTTGGAAGGAGACAGGGGTGTTTGTTGCTCAATGGTAGAACATTGTGTAGCTTGTGGGAAGCCCTGAGTTCCATCTCTAACACTGAAGGGAAACGAACGGAACTACTATCGAACAATAGATGTTAGCAGAGGATCTTCACATGCATATCCCCTGTCAGACTCTCACCCTAGGAATCCCTGCACTTTAAGTAACTGAAACTACTACAGGAAGAGAAAGGCACAATTAGTAGATAGCAGTTCACAACTCCACTTCTAGCTTTTTGGTGGTTAATTGGAGAGAAGACTCTCAAAGACTTTCCCTGCTGGGTCTGGCTTCAAACTGCATCCTCAGATCTCAGCCTCCTGAGTAGGGTTTGCAGGCATGAGCTATGAGAACAAGTCTTTTCTCTTTGCCACATATGCTCTAAGTTTTATAATCTACATACATGTGTCACTTCCAACTAGATTGTAAGCACTTGGAGGTATGACTGACTGGTCTATATCTCATAGAGTACCTTGCAAATAATAGGTGCTCATTATTTATAATCTGCCTTAATGTGACCCCCAACACCAAACTTTACACCCCAATTCACAGAATTCTGTGGTACCTCTGCCCAGCTCTACATTTTTAGTTTATTGACTCAGGCACTAAGCAACCTTTACTTTAGACATCTGTCTTCTTTTTCTATTTGTGTAAGGTGAAACAAACAAAAAAATGTTTATAAAAACTGTGGAATTAGATTCCATGAATCTCAATGGATATTAAGTTAGATTTTTCCCAAAAATGAAAGATTCAAGGAGTTGATCTGCTAAATAGATCCCTCACAACCTAACACATTTAAATCGTGTGTGTGTGTGTGTGTGTGTGTGTGTGTGTGTGTGTGCGTGCATGCGAGAGAGAGAGAGAGAGAGAGAGACAGAGACAGAGAGGGAGAGAGAGAGAGAGAGGAACGCCAGGCTTCACTCTTGGTCAGCTTTTTCTGGGGCTCATGCTCTCAACTTTTCTGCGAAAGGCTGGTGTTCTGCCACTTGAGCCATATCACTACTCCTAGATTTATGCTGGTTAAATGGAGTTAACAGTCTGATGGATTTCTCTGTCCTGGCTGGCTTTGAACTTTCTCAGGTATCAGCCTCCTGAGTAGCAAGGATTCTAGGTGTGAGCCACTGGAACCCAGCAAGCCTATAAATCTTAAGTCTGCCTTAGAGCACATGGATGACAGGGAATACTTTTCATGTGTGAACTTTTGTAGCAGCTTGGAGAAAAATGTCATAGAGTCTATGAGTATAGATAAAAAATCATATTGTTTAGTATCAAGTAAAAAATAAAAAGACTTGATAAACTTGGCTATTGACTACTATCTCTGATATTTTGAGCCCTTAATTTATTGCTTTGTTAAAAATAGAGGGATTATGGTTTGAAACCAGCCCCAGCAGGAAAGGCTGTGAGACTTCTGTCTCCACTAAACGACCAAAAAAACTAGAAATAGAGCTGTGGCTTAAGTGCTAGAGTGCAAATTTTGATCAAAAGTAGCTTGGACAGTGCCCAGACCCTGAGTTCAAACCTCAGGACTAATAAATAAATTGGAGGGTCAAGTATTTCTTTTATGATTATCATCACGATGAGATCGGAACAAATGCAGAATTTGGACTTGAGTACAGTAGTAACTGAAACCAAGTGGGGATATAAATTCCAATGCTTTTCTTTGTTCAGGCATGAGCCATTGACACCTGGCTGGAAAATATTTTCTAAAAGGTGGAATATTGTTCCATCTATTAATGACTGAGGAAAGGACCAGTTTGACATTTAATTGATAAGTGCCAAATGCCTTAAGGTGACGGTGTAGCTTTATCTTACTGGCCAATCCTAAAATCAAATTTGAAATCAGAAATGAAAAATTGCAAGTATGCCATAATTCTTAAGATATAAGGCTGAAAAGAGAATGGTGTTCATAGGATTGAGCCTAGGACTTTAAAATGATTTCAAAGAAATAACTCTGGTCTAAATAAACGCTATCTAAATTTTCATAGTTGAATACTTAACACAAATGAACAGAAGCATTCGATGAATGAAGTCATCAAATTGAAGGGATGGAAATTCTAGAGAACCTTGATATGAGGAGATATATTAGCCTCCTATAACAAATATCTGAGATAAGTAACATAGAAAACTCTGGCTAATGGTTTGGAATCCATGATAAACTAGCCCTATTAAATAAATCTAGTCAATATTTTACATTTAAGGCATATTTAAATTTTTTTTTTCAGTCAGTCATGGGGCCTGGTTACTGTCCCTGAACTCTTCAACTCAAGGCTACTGGTCTACCATTTGAGCCACAGTGGTTTTCTGGTGGTTAATTGGAGACAAGAGTCTTATGGACTTCTATTCTCAGGCTGGCTTTGAACCTCAAACCTCAGTAGTTAGGATTACAGGCATGAGCCTGTAGCCAGACATGGCTACTGTACCATACTGCACTATCCTGAATCATCAGGAGTTCTTAGAGATAAGAGGCAAAAGGATTATTTTCACCCCTAAAGATGCAGGAGGAATATTTGTTCCTGATCACATGGCAAGCATTCTGTCCAAGGCTAGTGCTCTATCATTTGAGCCACACCTCCATTTCCAGTCTTTTGCTGGTTAATTGGAAGTCTGATTTTTCTGCTCAAGCTGGCTTCAAACAGTAGCTAGGATTATAGACATGAGCTACCCATACCTGGTCCAAACCATTTTTCTATTCCTTACATTTCCTAGAACTTTAGTCTTTCACTGTCCTCAATAAGACATAACAGAAGATACACTGCTGAACAAGAATAGGTTTATCTATTTAGAAGTCACTCGGATTTAAAGATGTGGCTATGAAGTTCTTAAAAATGAGTGGAAGTACCTGGTGCTTACTCGGACTTTTATGGGTAGATGATGCTGATTTTTTTTTTCTCAGTAACTCAGAAGCTGTGTGTAACTCAGACTATAACCTTTCTTAGTTGGGGCAGAATTATGTATGTAACAGTTTCTCAGTGTATTTTCCTTTTGTGTGTGTGTGTGTGTGTGTGTGTGTGTGTGTGTGTGAACTGTCTTAACACTAGGATTTGCTAAATGCCTCAAGTTGCTGGCTCAAAAATATATTTACTTGTGGGGCCGGGAGTTTGGCCTAGTGGTTAAAGTGCCTGCCTAGCATGCACGAAGACCCGGGTTCGATTCCTTGGTACCACATACATAGAAAAAGCCAGAAGTGGTGCTGTGGCTCAAATGGTAGAGCTCTAGCCTTGAGAAAGTCCAAGGACAGTGCTCAAGCCCTGAGCTCAAGCCCAGGACTGGCAAAAAAAAAAATATATATATATATGTATATATATATATATATATATATATTTACTTGTTTAACCACGTAATACAGATTGAGTATCTCCTAGCTGGAATGCCTAGAACCACAAGTGTTTTAAATTTCAAAAGTTTATGGATTTGGGAATATTTGCATGCACTTTACTAGTGAGGCATCTTTTAGTCTGAAATCTGCAATGCTCCAAAATTTGCATTTTTTCAGTCTATGAATGCTTAACTTGTACTGTGTAATCTTACTTTCTTACCAGAAGTTAACAGATGGGTCCTACAGATGTAGGAGGCCTCTAAGTACCATCATAAAAGACCCTAGGAGGGAGAGAGCAGCACAGGAGAGCACAGAGAATCCTGTCTGTAGGAAGGGGAAACAGGGACCTAGAACAAATCACGTGAAGTGAGGTAAGCCGAGCTCAGAGAGACAACACATGGCTTCTCTCATATGCAGAAGCTAGATCTAAAATACCCAGGACATGACAAATTACACAGGACTCTAGTCACCCACAGTGAGGCCAAAGGAGGAAGCCCTTAGGGGAGGAACAGAATGTCCATGTGCCTCTGATCATAAAAAATACCCGTCAGAATGCACTCCAAGAAATGGAAATGAGGTTTTTCTTTTGTTGTTATTTCTGTCTTCTTTCTGTCTGGTTGTCTGGTTTGTTGACTTGTCTTTGGAAGGGTAGTGGGGGCACAGAACATAAGGGAAAAAGTGAACAAGTGCAGCAGTGATGCTAGACACATTGGTGAAAATGAACTATGCAACTCGTGGGTAAGGATGGGAGGGAAAACTGGGAGAGTGTAGGAAGGGGTAACATTGTCAAAAATGCAATGCATTCATTACATGACATGGTAACTGTAATCCCTACACATCATCCTTATAGTAACAAGAATTTTTTGAGTAAACACAATTTGAGTGGGTGAGAGTGAGTGAGTGTGTGTGTGTGTGTGTGTGTGTGTGTGTGTGTGTATGTGTTAATTGGTCCTGGTCCTTGAAATCAGGTCCTAATCACTGTCCTTGAGCTTTTTTTTGCTCAAGGTTAGTGCTCCATCACTTGAGCCACTTCCAAATTTTTGTGGGTTAACTGGAGATAAGAATCTCAAGGACAGCTGAATTCAAACTTCAGTCCCCTGATCCTGAGTGTGTGTGTGTGTGTGTGTGTGTGTGTGTGTGTGTGTGTGTGAGAGAGAGAGAGAGAGAGAGAGAGAGAGAGTGTGTGTGTGTGTGTGTGTGTGTGTGTGTGTATTGTGGGGCTTTGATGCTTTAAGTTAAACCCAGGGCCTCATGCCATGACCTGTGAAGGCAAACACTCCACCATTCAGCCATACCCCTTATCCAGACTTTGTGACTTTTCAATGTCATGAGTATATCCAAATCCATAAAATATAACCTGGAGTTAGTGGCTCACATCTGCGTTCCTCACTACTTAGTAGGCTAAGATCTGAGGCATAGCAGTTTGAGGCCATTTTGTACAGAAAAGATTGCTAGATTCTATCTACAAAACAACCAGTAAAAGCAGTAATGGAAGCATGGCTCAATCTGTAGAACACCAGCCTAGCAAGTATGAGGTCCTGAGTTCTAATCCTAGTCGTGTTCAAAACAAAACACCAAAACCCACTAAATATGAAAAGTATAGGAAGCAGTGCTGTGGCTCAAGTAGTAGAGCTCTAGCCTTAAGCTGAAGAGCTTAGGGAAAGCTCCCAGACCCAGAGTTCAAGCCCCATGACCAACCAAAACTTTTTAAGCTGAAAGCATCATAGTTTATCTTTTTAAAGATTTTTCAAAAATTCACATTTACAAATTTTAGTGCTTTACATTGTCTGTATACGTATTTCTAATGCTCTTCTAGATGGACTTGTGGTTTCATCACAAACAAAATGAAGAGTTGGAAATAGATAGCTAAAATAGAACGTGATGGCATGGTGTTGTCCCCACAGTACCAAACCTTCTTCACGTTCTGCTCTCCTAGGCCAGGACTTTACCTCAATCCAGAGGAGCACAAGTGGCTCCTTGAAGCTGCTCTAGATGTGTATCAGGGAAAGAATAAATTAACCACTTCCAATAGATATGATTCAGATTTTCTAGTTGTTCCTGCCTTCCCTTCATACAGGGAGAGCCTTTGGTAATAGGAATCATTTTAAGGAAAGCCTGAGTCTCACACTTAAGTGCAGTGCACATAAACCTTTCCATGAGCAATGGATTAACCCTTACTGAACCCCACTGAACTGCTAGTGGAAAGATGTCTTTCAGCATAGTGAGCTTGGTAAGGCCTTCCCTGCTTGTTCATCTTTTGTTCATCAACCTCAAAGATTCATACTGAAGAAAGTCTTTGTGAATGTACAGAATGTGGGCAGTTTTTAAAGCAAGAAATGTATTCTGCTTGCTATGAGGTCACTCACATTGGAGAACTGTTCTGTGAATGCGAGGGGAATGGCAAAACTGTTCGTACAAATTCCCTAGGAAACGGGCCAAGCCAAGGATTAAGAGCCACCTGTTTATGAGATACCAACCCAGAGCAGCTAAAGGGAGGAAAATGAAGTGAAGCCAGGAGAGATGGGAAAAAACCAAGCTGACCTCATTACCCACTGGCCTCTACTTCCTAAGCTGAAGAGAAAGATGATGTAGCAGGTCTATCCTGTATGGTTCTATCAGAAGTCTCCCAGTAGTCTGCGTGGAAAAAACCATGCTGTGGAGCATGTGATGAGCTCCTTCGGCTTCAGGTTGTACCATCCAGCCACTCAGAAGGAAACTAGGTTCTGGGCCAGGAGTTTAGCCTAGTGGTAGAGTGCCTGCCTAGCAGGCATGAAGACCTGGGTTCAATTCCTTGGTACCACATACATAGAAAAGGCCAGAAGTGGTGCGGTGGTTCAAGTGGTAGAGCACTAGTCTTGAGGAAAGCCCAAGGACGGTGCTCAGGCTCTGAGCTCAAGCCCAGGACTGGCAAAAAAAAAAAAAGGAAACTAGGTTCTACAACACATTGTAGGGCATTTCAGTAAGCCTAGATATGGTGCAAGGAGCCAAAAGCCTGCAGTATGCACCTGTTTGGCCTCTGGCAGGCCAGAGGGATGGCGAGACACTCCCACAAAAGAAACCATCCTATATAGGCAGTGCAGTCAAATGGCTGAGGTACCTCATGGGCTCTGGCAGGAAATGGCTAGAGCAAAGTGGCTGAGTGTCTGTGACTTATCACCTGACACATGTCTGATTCACTCCTTATGGTTTCATACCAAGCTCAACTTATTGTCTCGTCGGACTTCTCTTACAACCTAAAACTTTTAGCATCTCTTTAGTTAAATCTTATGTCCCTCAACCTTTTACCTGTTTGCCAACATATTTTCTTTACATGTTTGGTTTTGTCCTAATCAGTACTGACAGATTCATTGTTCATTTCTCTTAACAACAGTTTCCACATCAATATAAATGAACTTTATATCACTATAGCTTCTTGAGAAAGATAAGAATGCTTTTCTACAAAGATGGCAGAATAAGAGAACCTCACTAAATTCAGAAAAATTCAAAGACAATCATCTGCAAGAGACAACAGGGATCCACTGGGGATCAGTGGGTTTTAATTCCATGGTATTTCAACTCCACTTATCAATTTATATATGCAGAGTCATATGTGTTGAGGGACAACTAAAAACCCAAGAGTGTTTCTAGGAACAAGTCAAGTTTTCCTGTCAGCTGTTGACAGGTGGACTGAACAGACAATTGGTTTAATAACAAAAATAAATTGTTGTGGCAGGGATGGTATGCAACAGAAAGCCATTTCCAGTTGTTCCTATCATGTCAGTGGAGTATAGCCTTTGTTACACCGTCTTTGGAAGGAAATTCCTGTACCTTACCCCCTGCTGGTAGGAAGGTGGCGAGACTCCCTAGCTGCTGCTTGAGTTGGCAATGCTGTGTCTCCAATACACCAGCCCTTCTCCCCCAGCCCTTCCTGATTAGATTGACGTTTACAAGGTCAGTTTGGAGTTGGCTCTCTGTATAGGAGAAACCCCCAAATAATAGCGGCTTATTAAAAACATAGAAGTATTTCTTTCATGTTAAAGCCTAAGCTCTGTTTGAACAGTTGTGGGCTCCACTCCTTCTGTAGAATAATCTAATTATCAACCCAAGTGAGCCCATTCTGTATTCTATTTTTCCTCTGACATATCTTTTTTCTGAGTTAGACTTTCCCTCACTTTAACTTGAACCACAGGATCACAGGTCAGAGAGATTAACACCCTGTGAAGGAAAAGGAAGCCAAACCACCATTCCCTCACCTCCCTGGTGCCAGCCTCATTACCAGCTGTCCAGGATCATTAGCTATGCAGATTCCTTTAACGCTCGATTTCGTTCTTTCCCCTGTAAAATCTCACACTACCACTGATTCTAAAGACTGCCCTTAGATCTTTCTTTCTTTCTTTCTTTTTTTCACCAGTCCTGGGGGCTGAACTCAGGACCTGCGCACTGTCTTTGGGCTTTCTCAAGGCTAGAGCTCTACCACTTGGGCTACAGCACCACTTCCAGCTTTTTTTCTATGTATGTGGTACTGAGGAATCAAGCCTGGGTCTTGGTGCATGCTAGGCAAGCACTCTACCACTAGGCCAAACTCCCAGCCCCTTAGATCTGTCTTAACACTATAGCCACACTTCCCTAGGGTCAGTGGGGGCTTTTAGGAGCCCCTAGACTATCTATAAATGTGTTCAAGAGTGCCAGGTACCAGTGGCTCATACCTGTAATCCTAGCTACTCAGGAGGCTGAGATCTGAAGGTCTCAGTTTGAAGCCTGCACAGACTCCAATTAACCACCAAAAAAAAAAAAAAAAAAAAAAAAAGCCTGAAGGAGAGCTGTGGTGAAGTGCTAGCCTTGAGATTTCGAGCCCCAAGACCAGGGGGAAGGACTGTTGGAGCGCTTGAGTGCTCGGTCACGTTGCCTTCTCTCGCTTCTTTGGGGTGGACTCTCGGTCTGCAGTCATTTGTGCTTTAATGATTACACACCTGCTCTGTGGAAGGCTTTCTTTGGGGCACCTCCAATCCTGTCCACAGCGAGGAAGGGCCTGTCGCAGTGGGGTCACCTAAGCAAACCTTCTAGGTCCACGCCATTCCAGTTCTTGCTAAGCAGACGACTACCAAACCCTCGTAACTGCTTTGGTGCCCAGTATCTGATAACACTCCCCACGGCCCCCGCCGCCCCGCAGCGACTCCGAGCGAGTCCCGAGCCTCCGGCCCCGGGGAGCTCGGTAGGACGGCCTTGGCTGGCGAGTCTGCTTCCAGGGAAACCCCTTTCCACGTCCCCGGAACGTGGGTTGAGTCACCGGCGAGCAGCAAACGTGAGGGATCTTCAGCCCGGAAACGCGCGGGCACCGTGGGGCCAGGGGCACGGGAGGGAAGCTGAGTGCGGGAGCGGGGAGTTCGGAGCCCCGAGAAGCCAACGCAGGCGTCGGGGAAGGGAGCACCACGAGACGGCCCGCCCACCGTCGTCCCGAACTCACCGAAGGCGAGGAGAACCCCGCGTCCTGGTACTGCGGAGCAAGCTGCGCCGCGGGGTCTTCTGGGAAGCCGCCTCCGGGACTCGAACCGCTGCCCGCGGAGCACTCTGGGACATGTAGTTCGTCCCGCGGTCAGCCGGCGAGGGTGAGCCCCGGGGTTCGCCTGGCCTGGCTCCCTCCGTGTGGTGCGTGAGGGCGTCGGCACTGGGGTGGAGGAAAGCAGGACACCCATCCTTCAAGATCTGAGTGTCCGGAAGGCGCGGGGAGCGAGGGTCCCGCGCGACCTCTGCCTCCGACCCCGAGCGTCGCGCCTGGCCCAGCCCCGAGCCCCGCGGAGGGGACCGGGAGGCAGGCGCGAGGACCCGGAGGAAGGCCGCCCGCCCCCCGGGCTCGCGCAGCAGGGAGCCGCTCACGTTGGGGCTGTGTGCAGGGGTGGATTCGCTTCCCCCAGAGCAACAGACCCGGAAATGTGGCTTCTGATAACGAGTGTCATCCATCCCCACAGGAACCCCGTCGGAGAGCAGGAAGGGGAGCACCGAACAGGGGGATCTTGTTCTTATTTGTCGACGGGTTGAGGATTTGAGGGGCTGTTTTCATGTCAGACCCAGTGCTTGCCCGAGACTGCACACCCCGTATACGAAGGACAGTGCTTGAAATGAATTTAGTCTCCACTTATCCTTGAACATGGAATGCCACCAAAATGAATCGCTCCCTGGGGCGTGAATGTTGCTTCGAACACTGCACAAACGAGAGCTAGAGGTCTGTGCTTAGTCTGTGCATCCCGACGATCACAGGAGATGTCTGCTGGAGGGCCTGGGAGGACACCGCCAGGCTCTCTGGTGCAGGGATGTGCGGTTGTCAGTCACTTCCCCCCTAGGTGTAGTAGACGGTGCCGTTTCCTGCTCATCACAGCACTGGTCTCTACTTCTAGGTTCACTTTCTGAAGACTCAGAATTTCTTGGTACTGGAAACCCAAAAGGAAATGGCATGACTAATGTGTTCCGGACCCCTGGGTCTCAGGTAAGTTTAGATAGCTTTTCTCAGCACGGATATGTTTTTCTCCATTGCTTAACATTCTCTGCACCCTGATTTTTGGATCACTGGGTTCATAATAAATGTGGATGAATCTTACAGAAAATGTTTCTTGCTTGCATAGAACTTTCCTTGGCAGCATTGCTTCTTCTCTATTAAGTGATTGCTGCATGCTTTCTCTAGCCACTCAGTACTGTTACTGGCCTTGTGAAATGCAAAATAAGAACAGTTAGTTGCCCTAGGAATGGAATTTCCTGCATCAGTAATAAGGAAAATAAATCAGCACAAAGAAATACATACATGCTTTTCAATGTAGGAATGACTAATAGAAGACAGACACCAGTGGTTCACATCAGGAATCCTAGCTACTTAGAACGTTGAATACAAACAAAACATGACTCAAATGCAGTCAGGCCACATGTTGGCATGTCAGCCAACAGGAGACCCCATAAACTGGGATTGACCTATATAGTGTTGTCATATCCATCATACATGTCCAGGGACTGTGGCAAAGGTAGCAGTTTAAAAAGAGATCTGATTCCATTGTTGGTTTTAGTGTATCTCAGTTAAATTGTAGTTGTATAAAACTTCCTTTTATGAATTGCAGACATTTGTTTTATCAGTAGTAGACAGTTTCAAAGGAGTATTTAACTGGCCTTCCCTCCTCTCAAATTTTAGTAGACAAACTAAACTTTGTACCTGTCATCTAGATCAAGTTAGGATAGGATAAATAATTCCTACAGTATTTTCAGTGTTTGATACATTTTTGTCTCCCTCCCCATTTGTGATCCTGTGCACTTTTTACAGCATTCTGTTTAGATTTGTTCCTACTAATTTTTGTTTTGTTCTGTTGTTTTTGAGCCCCAGGCTGGCCTGTAACTTTCTATGTAGCACATGCTGTGCTTGAACTCAGAATCCTCCCATTTCAGCCTTCTAAATGCTTGTATTGTAGACATGTGACCATCATACCCATGCTGTTTGGAGTATTCTTAGTTTTTATTCTTTCCTTCAACTACTCAACAAATATTTAATCAGTTCCTGTTCTCTGCTAGTACTAGGGCTTTTTTAGTTAGCAAAATAGCTATTTTGGAGCTTAAGGTCATATGGCATATTCATCTCAAAGTCCCTCCATATGACGACTCCAAGAAAGGGAAGGAGCAGATGCTACAACCTCAGAGTCAAGGAAGGTGCCCTGAGAGGGAAAGCCCATGTGGAGATCTGAAATGAGTAGTACCCAAATAGCAAAAAGACAGGGCAGGGAGGGAGCATTCAGGAACATGAGACCTCAAATATAAAGTAGCACGCAAGGCCAGACAGATGCCAATTGGTGAATGCGGAAGGATTCTTGTTTGAGAAATAGAGTCGCTGGGTGGGGGTGGGGCGGTTCCATCAAGGCTATGGACAGAAACCACAAGAATACCTCATTATAATTTGGGCTTGAATAAACTCATGTGGCACAGCAAACATCTTAATTTTTACATAAATGGGATAGGTTTCTAGAAGGAATCACATCTGTTGTTTTCTAAACACAACTAAAGCAAAAAAGGTCTAGGGGTTTGGCTTGAGAAGTAGAATTAGTAGAATACCTGCTTAGCAAGCCTACGGCTCTGAGTACAAAATTCTTTACTGCCCCAGACCCCCAAAACCTTAATTCATGATTTTCTCTCCTTTGACATGCGTAAAGAGTAAGAAGTTCTACAGTTGTGTAATTTAACTCTTGACAAACTAAGAACTTGGTACCTCCAGGTGTTTTTTGTTTTTGTTTCTGTTTGCCAGTCTTAGACTTGAATTCAGGGCTGTCCCTGAGCTTTTTTTGCTCAAGCTAGTGCTCTGCCATTTTGAGCCACAGTGCCACTTCCAGTTATCTGTTAAGTAATTAGAGATAAGAGTCTCACGGAGTTTCATGCCTGGGCTGGCTTTGAACCAGGACCCTTAGATCTCAGCCTCTTGAGTACTAGGATTACAGATGAGAGCCACCAGTGCCCGCCTAGCATTTTGCATTAAAGGTACTTTGCTTCCTACCTGCAGGTACTAGGTAGCTCTGATGAATGGAGGCAGAGTTACTCTGCAGATCTTGCTTGGTGTAGAGAGAGGTACAGTGTAGTATTGTCTAGCCTTCCTGAACTTCCTGGCATCCTCCTATGCTGTCACTTTGGGTCTTTCCTGAAGCCTCTGGAAGGAGACCTGTTGGTGAGCACTGATGTGTTTGGTTTTCCAGGGATTGCTGGGTATGGCTGAGGCTCTCACCCAGGGGGGGAAGCTGAAGACTTCCCAGGGAGCTGTGCCTGAGAAGCACAGGAATCTGGTCTTGCTGGGTAAGTATGGCACTCCAGTCCCTGTGAATTTACCTTGTGTTTTACCTTTGGTTCTTCAGTTGCTAGGATCTTTGAGATCCTTAACTATAAGGTCTTAATTCTTCATTCCTGTAAGGCCTGACAGGCAGTTTCTGGAAATAGTTTCAATGCTCCTAGAGATAGAAATGGACACCTCTATCATATGGGCATGTTCATTCCTTTTTTTCTACTCCTTAAGCAAGAATGCCAATGTAAAGTCCTAGGGAAAACTCTTAAGAGCATGAGTGCTTATTCTTTTAGTAGGAGGAGCTAAATGAAAGTAATCAATTCTGTACTCGGATAAACCCATATCAGTTTTCCTGCTTTCTGAGCACTACTGAGGAAGAATCCAGACTGGCACCTCTCCCTCCCCATCCTCTCCCTCCGCTCTCTTTCTCTCTCTTGAACTCAGGGCTTTCTGAAGGCTAGCACTCTCCTTTTTGATCCACAGCACCACTTCTGGCTTTTTCTGTATATGTGGTACCAAGGAATCAAACCCAGGGCTTTGTGCATGCTAGACAAGCACTCTACCACTAGGCCATACTCCCAGCCTGGCTTCTTTTTTTTTTATACTGTTCTCACTGTAGACCAAGGAACCAGCCCTGCTATGTATCAGACTCTCTCTTCTTTCTCCCCATGAACAGGGCTTCCAATTTCCAAATCCAGTGTGATCTCTCAGTTGGAGCATGGGGAGGAGCTAGAGAGAGAAGACTCAACAGCCAGTCCAGGTGAGTGATGGCTGGGAACAATGAAAATACAAACCAAATGGGCCTGGAATTGCTTGTGGAACAGTCTTCAGAATTCACTACACCTGTGGAAATATAAAACTGGAGTCCTACTCTCATTGTGAATTTGTTTTTTAAAAAAATACTTCCTACCCTTTCAAATTAATTGCTTTTCCAAAATAAAGTAGAATGAAACCAACATTTCCATGTTAATAATTTGCTTGGATATAAGACTCTAAACTAGGCTTCTTTACATACACTATTATATACATATATACACTATATACGTACACTACTATATCTCTGTCTAATGATGCTATTGCCTGAGTCTCTGATTAATGACTATAAATTGATTTCTGCTCTGTATACAAGCAGAGGGAGTATAGCATGGGGAACTAGACTCTTGGGAACTAGACATCTTAGGTTTAGAGCCAGTCTTAACCTTAGCTCAGTAGCTCTGATCTTTTATTGCTTGCTTGTTTGTTTGGTCGGTTTTGGGACTTGAACTCATGGCCCAGGCACTCTCTCTGAGCTCTTTTTGCTCAAGGCTAATACTCTACTACTTTGAGCCACAGCACCACTTCTGGTTTTCTGGTGTTTAATTGCAGATAAGAGTTTCAAGGACTTTCCTGCCAGGGCTGGCTTTGAACTATGATTTGCCCCCTGAGTAGCTAGGATTACAGGCTCTGATCTTTATCAAGTGATTTTTCACTCAGTGACTCAGGTTTTCTAGGATTAAAATAATGTTAGCACTTAATTCATAGATTGTGGAGAAGAGCAATGAAGTAATCCAAGGTAAGCATTTAGAATGCTAAGCAAATATATGCTATCAATTAATGCTATTAATAGTTGTGTGTGTGTGTGTGTGTGTGTGTGTGTGTGTGTGTGTTTGTGTTTGTACGTGTGTGTGTGTACGTGTGCCACTCCTGGAGATTGAACTCAGAGCCTGGATACTGTCTCTGAGCATTTTTTTGCACAAGGCTACTGCTCTGCCACTTGAGTTCCAGTTCCACCTGTGGCTTTTTTACAGTTAATTAAAGATAAGAGTCTCTCAAGCCACTAGTAACTCACACCTGTAATCCTGGCTACTCAGAAGGGTGAGATTTGAGAATCACAGTTCAAAGCCAGCCTGGAAAGGAAAGTCTCTAATAAAACTACTCAGAACAAGCCAGAAGTGGTGTGACTTAAGTGGTAGAGCACTGTCTTTGAGCAAAAGGAAGCTCAGGTGCAGGCCCAGAGTTCAAGCCCCAGGACCAACAAAAAAACCCAAAATGTCTCACTGACTTTTCCACCTTGGCTGGCTTCAGACCACTAGTTTCATGTCTCAGCCTCCTGACTAGCCAGGATTACTGGTGCCCAGCAGTATTTTAATTTTGAAATGTATAATGAATTTGACTTTATTCTTTCAAACCAGATTATTGTAGTAGACTACCAGTTAACCATATTTTCTTGAATCTTATGGCTAATCAAAGCATCATACTATTGCTAGATTCCTCCAGTGAACTGTTCACTCTGCCCATTTTTTCTGTCTACTTTCAAGGTCTTTTTTAATCTATCTGCTCAAACTTCTTGCTTTCTCTGTCCTCCAGTTTGAACCCTTTACACAAATCCTCAGGTTTTTTAGAATCCTCCACTAACCATGTATTCTCCACAGATAGTTGGGGCACATCTATTTGTCTTTGACCTTATTTTTTGTAGGAGGGGGGAATTCCTGGTATTGGCATTTGAGCTTAGGACCTCAAGCTTCCTTGGTAGGTGTTCTACTACTTGTGCTACCCTCTCCCCCAGTATCATTTTGTTTTAGTTATTTTTCAGATAGGACCTCACATTTTGCCCCAGGCCAAAATCCTTCTACTAGCAACCTCTCTTGAAACTGAGATCACAAGTGCTACTCTCAGCTTATTTTGTTGGGGTAGGGTCTCTTTTTTTCCCAGGGTGACTGTGAACCACAATTCTAATCTCTGATTTCTGAGTAGCTGATATTATAGATGGGAGCTACCTCACTCAGCTGTCATTGACATTTTTCCATTTGTCCCTTAAAATCCCAGGTACTTCCCTAAGTATGGTATACAGTTTACAATACTGTATTGATTTCACTTCATTTAGACACATGATTAGATATTAAAGATCATTTGTATTAGTCTGTTTGTGTTTCTATATTAAAAAATACAGATGAGGTAGTTTATAAAGAAATTTTTTTAGCCCATGATTGGGAAAGTTGAGATCATAATGGCTCAGCCCTCATGAGTGTCTTCTTGGCTGTATCATAACATGATAGTGAGGCAAAGAGAAAACAAGGATGGACAAATAGAACCAAGCCTATGGAATGGCCTCACTTTATAACAACCCACTCTTGCAAGAACTAATTCATTCCTTTAGACCAGCATTAATCTCTTCTGATGGTGGCACTCTATGACATAATTACTACCCTTTAGACCCTTCCTCTTTTTGTATTCTTTTATGTGTATGTCTAGTGTGCGGGGGAGATCTAACCCAGGGCATCACACGTATTAGGCACTGGCTCTACTGCTCATCTATATCATTCCTAGGTATCATCTCAGCACTGCCAAGCTAAGGATCAAGCTACCAGTATATTTATCCTTGAGGGATATACTCATCCATCCCCAAATCATAATATCATCTAAACCTGGAATAGTTAAACATTTTTAACAATGAAGCTTTTGTCCCTAAACTCTTATTAGTAAGCCCAGGGTCTTTGGATAAGTACTTTAGAAGATTAGGGACCAGTCTGAGCAATGGAGCTGTAACCTTGCCCTCAGTAACACACTCGGCCCCTTTTCTTCTTTTCAAATTTGGTTCTTGGTGCCGGGAGTTTGGCCTAGTGGTAGAGTGCTTGCCTACCATGCACGAAGACCTAGGTTCAATTCCTCAGTACCACATACATAGAAAAAGCTGGAAGTGATGCTGTGGGCTCAAGTGATAGAGCCGTAGCCTTGAGAAAACCCAAAGATAGTACTCAGGCCCTGAGTTCAAGCCCCAATACTGAAAAAATTTGGTTCTATACCAATGATCAGATGATCGTTTGCTTCCTAACTTCCAAGCTTTATGATAACTTGAAGTTATCATTTGAGATTATAGATATAGCCTACATTGATACTCATTTCAAGAATTTGTGTTTCATCTTGACCTAGTAGTAACAGAGACTTTTGTTTAAGAGAAGATTAGTCTTCTAGTAGAGATTGAAACATAATAGAGTTGGGAAGGTTGGCAATAAGATTAGCTAAAGTGGACCTTTCTTGATTTACGCAGTTAGTTAGAGGCTCTGGTGAAAGGGATACAGTAGATAAACCCCAGAGACATCTGTTTCTGAATCCAGCTGTCTTGTTCACACCACCTTTTGTTTTTCATTTCTCCAAATCACCATGGCGTAGCTTAATCTTTCTTTGTTTTTTTTTTTAAGTAACTGCTGCACAGAGGAATGATTAATGTCTTTGTGCGATTGTACTTTGTCTAGTCACTTACCTTTCCTATGTCCTCTCAAGGAAGTTTTTGAGAGCTTTGTAGTTGGCTTTTGAGAGCTTTGAAGATCATTTTTGCTTGTTTTACTGTTTGTTTACCACAACAGGTAGAAAATGATATCTTGTGCATTTTTGCTTCTTTCAGACTGGGGAGAAATACCAGAAAGCAAAGAGCTAACTCCAGAGAAAGAGTGTTCTAAAGAAGAATTAGTCCCTGGGGTGTTCATAGAAAGATTTCCAGAGGAATGTTCCAGTGAATGTGAAAACTCTTTAGAAAGTCAGCAGGAAAACAATGAGAAACATTTAATACAAGAGGTTGTCTCTCAGAACAAACTTTCTGGGGAAAGAAGTTACCAGTGTGATGAATTTAGAAGAAATTTTAGTCAGCAGGCATTACTTGTTCAACAGCAAAAAGAGAGACTCCATAATTGTGATTCATTGAAAAAAAACTTAAACCATAATTCAGATACAATTAGGCATGAGAGAATTTGTACAGAAAAGAAACCTTGGAAGTGTAGTGAATGTGAAAAAACTTTCAGTTACTACTCAGCTTTTGTGTTGCATCAGAGAATTCACACAGGAGAAAAACCCTATGAATGTAATGAATGTGGTAAAACTTTTAGCCAGAGCATACACCTTACTCTGCATCAGAGAATTCATACTGGAGAGAAGCCCTACAAATGTCACGAATGTGGGAAAGCCTTCAGCCATCGCTCAGCTCTTATTCGGCATCACATAATTCACACTGGAGAGAAACCGTATGAGTGCAATGAATGTGGAAAAGCCTTCAATCAAAGTTCATACCTTACTCAACATCAGCGAATTCATACTGGAGAAAAACCTTATGAGTGTAATGAATGTGGGAAGGCTTTCAGCCAAAGCACTTTCCTTACCCAACATCAGGTTATTCACACTGGAGAGAAACCTTACAAGTGTAACGAATGTGGCAAGGCCTTTAGTGATCGTTCAGGCCTTATTCAGCACCAGAGAACTCATACTGGGGAGAGGCCTTATGAGTGTAATGAATGTGGGAAAGCCTTTGGCTACTGTTCGGCCCTCATTCAGCACCAGAGAACTCACACTGGGGAAAAACCGTATAAATGCAATGATTGCATCAAAGCCTTTAGTGACCGCTCAGCCCTTATTCGTCATCAGAGAACACACACTGGAGAGAAACCTTATAGGTGTAAAGATTGTGGGAAAGCTTTCAGCCAGAGCTCATCCCTTACAAAGCATCAGAAAATTCACACTGGAGAAAAACCCTATAAGTGTAAAGAATGTGGAAAAGCCTTCAGCCAAAGTTCGTCCCTTTCTCAACATCAGAAAACTCATGGTGGAGGGAAAACCAAGGAATGTGGACAAATCTTTAGTGAACATCTAGCCTTTGGTCAATAGAAGAGAATCTATACTGGATAAATGTCATATATTTAGAGTATATTTATTGAGCCTTCACCATACATTCTATAAGGGCTACAAAGAAATTAAAACTTATAAAAAACCGTAAGAAGTCATGTCATTGCGAGCTTATTAAGACTATGAAAAAGTAGTTTTACAATGAAAAAAAAAGTCCTTTCCCTTGGGGAAAAAAGGAAGTTGATTCTAATATCCTAATGTGTATATAAATTGCCAAGTCCTTAAGAGAGAAGTAGGGAATATATGCCATGATGTAAAGTAAGCATCTTGACTGAGATAGGTAGACTCCAATAGGACAAATTTATACAGACGAGGTCCATTTAGGAAAATTGTAGGGACAGAAATAAGAGATTGAAAACCTACAAGTTTGTTTAGAATCAGGAATGATAGAGTTACCTTTTGACATTAACTACAAGGACTCAAAGGAGGCAGACCGAAACAAGAGAGAAAGAGTGGAGGGTAGTGGGATGGCTCAAGAAATGTTAGTTGAGAATAACATACTAAGTATTAACAAGCAGGAAAAATATTAGACTTGTTAGTTTGTCAGTTGCAAAGTTCATGACATCATCTTTACCCTGAGGTGAGGAATGTTGGCCTGGGGCCTGCTTCTGCACTTTTTGTCTTACAAGTCCTGATTTTGTGACCTACTAATAATCGTGTTAAAAGGACACCTTAGGGGCTGGGAGTTTAGTCTAGTGGTAGAGTGCTTGCCTAGCATGCACGAAGACCTGGGTTTGATTCCTCAGTACCACATACATAGAAAAAAGCCAGAAGTAGCTCAAGTGGTAGAGTTCTAGCCTTGAAAAAGCCCAAGGACAGTGCTGAGGCCCTGAGCTCAAGGCCAAGGACTGGCAAAAAAAAAAAAAAAAAAAAAAAAAAAAAAAAAAAAAAAGGACACCTTAGAAAGTTAGAGTACAGAAGAGGCATTTGATATGTTCGATCTATTAAGCTATCTGAGTTACTGGAAAGTTTATTTATTTAAAAAGATGGCCTCAGTGGTACATTGTCAATTATACCTTTGGGTTTTTTCCATACCATCATAAAATTTAATTATAGTATTGTGCTGACATTGAATATTACATTGTAAAAAGCTTGAAAAGACTAAAATACTCACCTTTCACAATTTTACTCTTGGAGGAGGCAGATAACATCCTTGTGTATAGTCTTTAAGTTGAAACTTTAAAAGTTCTTGTTGGAAACAGTTTGAGTAGGCATTTTTCTCATGGAGGTTTCCTTATCTATGATGTTCCTTGGTGTTGATCTCTGAGTAAATTTCTGTTTAGCATTGGTTGAGCTTCTTAAATCCTTTTATGTTTTCATCTGTTGCCAATTTCAGCCACAGGTTTTTCCAAATAAAATTTCATCTCATGCGCTGCCTCTGGATTCTGATGGCAGAACTATTAAATCTTTGATTGTAGCCTTACAATTTCCGAGACTCTGTTTCTTCCAGTCTATTTTTGTTCTATCTTTTCTAATAAAACTTCATAGACTGAATGCTCAAGAAATATGGAGAGTTAGCTAGTCATGGGAGCTGGCTCGTGTTTGTAATCCTAGTTGCTCAGGAAGTAGAGATTGGAAAGACTGTGGTTTGAAGGCAGCCTGGGCAGGGAGGGGAGATCCAAATCAAGATATCCCCTCTCAACAAATAAGCTAAGTATAGTTGGTACCAATCTGTGATCCCAGTTATAGGGGAAGCATACAAAAGAACTGTGGTCCTGTCCAGCCTAACCAAAACTTACATGCTATTCAAAAAATAATGAAAGCATAAAGGGACCATGGGTAAGTGGAAGTATGACTGAACTAGTAAGGTGCCAGCCCTGTCAAAAAAAGCTAAGTGAGAGGATGAAGCCTTGAATTCTAGTCCCAGTACTATATTTAAAAAAGAGCCAATGTTAGATCACTTGCTTAGCAAAGGTAAAACTTTGAGTTCAAACCCCTGTACCATCCAAGAAATATGGAACATATAAAATCCTAGGCTTCTCTTCCTGACTGTCAGACACATGCCTTGGTGTGTCTTCTCATGGTCTTTCCATAGTGCATATGAAAGAAGAAAGAGATCTTATGAGGCCACGTGTTCTCTTGGGTTGGACCCTATACTTCTCAGTTGCCTCCTAAAAGCCCCATTTCCAAGTAAAGTCACATAGAGGGGTATGCCTTCTGCATACAAATTTTAGAGAGACAACTTGGTCCATATCGTATTCTGTACCTTTCCACCATAGTGATGTCCATTCGTGAAAAGAACACGTTCCATTCCAACTAAATCCAGCAAACTCAACTTTCAAGCTCAGAATTTTGCCTAAATATCACTCAAACCAGATATAGTGAGACATAAGGCACAACCCAGGAAACTAAACCAGCAGGCACCTCAGAACTCTGCCTTCTAACCATTACCCAATTCCAAGCTGCTTGTATATTTTTAATAAGTATTACACAGCATCTCACTTTTTGCTACTCACACTGCTATAACAAAATGCCATAGACTAGATGACTCCAAAAGTGATTTCTCATAATTTTGGAAGCTGGAAGTCCAACATTATGGCCCAGTAGAGTTTGGTTCCTGGTGAAGGCTGGCTTCTTTCTTTCTGTGTCTTCATGTGGCCTTATCTATATGTGGAGTGCCCCCTCTTATGAGGCAATCGGTCTTACTGAATTAGGACCTCACATTTATGAGCTCTTTTGACATAATTACCTCCCCAAAAGCATATCTTCAAATACAGTCACATTAGAGGTGAGGAGCCAAGAAAATGAAATTAGGGGAGCTGAGGGTCGCAATGCAGTCCATTGTAGTTTTATCTGTCATTCTCTTGGAAGTTTTCTGTTTTTCTAGCCTCAGGTTCACAAAGGGCTGTCTTCTTAGTCCCTGCCATTGACCCTTTTGCTAGAAAGAGTATCACTTTCTTGAGTCTTAAAAAGACTAAAATCTGGCAGAGTTACCAGATTCTCCAGATTACAAACTGGAATACAAAAGGCAAAAAGAAGCACTAAGAAAAACTGCTGTGCTGTCTCTCAGGATGCTAGGCTAGGGCCAATCTATTCTCTGCCTTAGAACCTTCTTAGGTTTTGTTTTGGAGTATACAATATCCAGGACTTTTAGTTGTGCTCAGAGGATTACTGAAAGTGCTGCTCTGTCTTTCCTGACATCCTTGTATTTGACACAGATATGGCACATTGGGTTGTGTGTCACATATGAGTCAAAAGCGTGTCACACAGCTCATTTGTAACCAGTTATAAATTGCTACCAGGAGGAATGCTCACTGAATAGATAGACACTACAGGCTGCTTCATCCAGCATGCAGTGAGCTACACTTCTTGAGTTAGGGAGGAAAACAAGTGAAGAAATAGTATTGAAAATACTATATATATTGAAATACTATATCTGTTCTAAGAGCATGTGAAAAATCACATGCTAAATATTTAATTTTGTAGTCTGAATTTCTTCAATTTTATATTATCTGTAATTATCTGTTTATTTTAATTTCATATGCAGCATATATTGTAGATAGCCAGCAAAAATGCAAATATTGAGATTTGGAGAAATTCCCTTATCCTTTCAAATCTATTTTCTCATATATATATATATCATATATATAATTATTTTCTTTCAAATTGCAATACTTACTTGAGAGGGGTTAGAATTCGATAGAAAATAGATATGAAAGTGGTTTACAAGCTACCAAGTTCTGTGTAACTACTAGGTATCATTGACAGAGGCATTTATGTAGCCATCATGTATGCTTTATGATACCATAGCTACATAAAAAATACTGAATGTGAGTATGTCTTTATCTTTTAAATACATTTTCTTGAATTGTAGAAAAACGTGCATCTTTTGTAACACTTCCTTGGTTTCCTTTCCTCCTTCCTCCCTCCTTCTCTCTCTGTCCCTCCATCTTTCCTTCCCTCCTCTCTCCTTTCTTCCTTCCTTCCTGTTTTTTTCCTTCCTTCCTTTTGTTCCTTCTGCCAGTACAGGGGCTTGAACTCAGGAGCTTATGCTCTTGCCTAGCTTTTTCCTTCAAGGCTGATGCTCTAACATTGGAAGTAGATGCTTCTACTTCTACTTCCAGTCATCTGCTGGTTAACTGTATGTAAGAGTTTCTGGATTTGTCTCCCTGGCTTTGAACTGTGATCCTCAGATCTCAGCCTCCTGCATAGCAAAGGTTATATGTGTAAGCTACCAGTGTCCCATTTGCTTTGATCTATTAAGTTGGCAAATTATGTGTGTGTGTGTGTGTGTGTGTGTGTGTGAGTGTGTGTGTGTGTGTGTGTGTGTGTGTGTGTGTGTGTGTGTGTGTGGTTTATGAGACAGGCTCTTGCTGTATACCCAGGCTGGCTTCTAACTTGACATTTTCCTGCTTCTCTTTCCTGACTGCTGGGATTAGACATGGACCACCATGTCTGTCGCTACATTGATGGATTCTGTAATATTAATGAAAGACACCTATTCATAGGTTTACCAAATGTACTGATTTTCCCCATCTCTGAAGGAGTTTGTATTCTGTGTTTTATTGCCTTTACTTGTTAAACTGGGATTACATTTATGGAGTGTGTTGGATTGTTTTGTTTTGCTTTTTGCCAGTCTTGGGGTTTGAATTCAGGGCCTGAGCACTGTCCTTGGGCTTTCTCAAGGCTAGAGCTCTACCACTTGAGCCACGGCACCATTTCCGGCTTTTTCTATGTATGTGATACTGAGGAATCAAACCCAGGTCTTCGTGCATGATAGGCACGCACTCTACCACTAGGCCAAACTCCCAGCCACTTGGTTGGTTTTAAGTAGTAGTCGGAGTAATTTGTTTGTTTGTTTTCTAGCTGGTACTGGAGCCTCACTTGCCTAGCCTGCTTGCTTGTCTGGCACTCTGAGCCACTCCTCAAGGTTTTGCTGGATATTTTGTAGAGGGGAGTCTTCAGCTTTTCTACCTAGACTGACTTCAATCTTCAGTTCTCTGATCTCAGCCTCCTGAGTAGCTAGAATTACAGACGTGAGCCTCTGGTGCCCAACTGAATCTTCATTTGTTTTTTAAACTTTCATTAGGTTTTTAAAAAATAACCTTTTTGTTATCAAGTTGTGCAGTATACTTTGTTAGCCCTTGCTTTTTTTGTACTTGTGTCCCTTTCTTCTTTCCTATCATTGCTTCTTTGCATCCTATTTTCCTCTTGACTGATTCCAGAGGTTTCTCGATATTAGTAGTGTTTTAAAATAACTTTTTTGGTCAGTCCTGGGGACTGAACTCAAGGCCTGGGCCCTGTCCTTCGGCTTTCTCATTTGAGCCACAGCACCACTTCTGGCTTTTTCTATGTATGTGGTAACAAAGAATGAAACCTAGTGTTTCAGGAATGCTAGGCAAGCACTCTTAAGGGCCACACTGCTGCCTCCCCCATTTTTTAACATTATAAAACCAATTTTATCAATAAAATTAGCACATACATACAATAAAACTACCCACTGAATGTTCAGTGAGCTTGACAAAGTTAACATCTGCATAGCCACCACTATAATTGTATGTGCTGCCACCCACCTCCTATTTTTCTCCTCTCCTTCTCTCCTCCCTTCCCCTCTCCATCTCTTTCTTCTTTCCACAGATCTATGAGTTGTAAGACCCGTGTATACTGTGTGCCCATCATGACACTAAAGATAAAGAACTATTCCATCACATCAAAAAATTCCTTTAGAATGCTGTTCCTTTTTACACTGGTTTCCCTCCCCCACCCTTATTTTACATTATTTATCCTTTTATATCATTGCATAGTTTTCCATTTTACGCAACATAATATACCTATCCATTTATATATTAAAGGAAATTTAGAATGTTTCTAAGTTTTGGTGATTATGAATAAAATTACTATAAACATTTGAATATAGGGTTTTTTTTAATGTGAACACATCTTTTCCTTTCTTTGGGGTCATATGCCAAGTGGGTGTTTGTAAGGCAAGGCCAAACAGTTTTTCCAGAATGTCTGTATAGTTTTGTGTTCCCACCAGCAAGGAGCAAGAGATATATTTATTCCACACATTGATATAATTATTGATGTAATTATGTATTATAATAAATGCATACTGGCATCTCATTTCAGTTTTGATTTGTATTTTCTTTTCAACACCTATGGTGGGCACCTTTGCATGTGCTGTCTATTTGCATTTCTTCTTTGGAGAAGTGTCTAATGAAGTCTTTTGCCATTTTTGAGAAATGCTAGTTTTCCTAGTTTGTGTTTTATTCTTTTATTCCTGTGCCTTTCATAGACTGAGCAAATTTAAGTTAAGTCTAGTCTATAAATTTCTTCCTTTTATGGGCCATACTTTTGGTGTTACATGCTAAGAATCTGCCCCTAAAGCTGAGGATGTTGTTACTCTAGTAGCTTAATAACAGTATTATTTCATATTTATTTATATATACGCCCTATTTTAGTTAATTGTTGTAAAAGCTGTAAAATAAAGATCCAAGTTCATTTTCTTACTGTGCTTATCTCATTGTTCCAGCATTTTTTTGTCCAAACACATATTCTCTCTCCATTGAATTATCATTTCACCTTTGTCAGCAATCAACCTGTTAGGTTTGTGTGGGTCTATTTCTGAACACTCTGTTTCATTCCATTGACCTATGGGTCCGTATTGTTGCCAAAACTATATATCATCCTTAGCTTTACAGTAAGACCAACAATCAGATAATAGAACTCTTTCAAAGTGATTTCTATTCTAATTTGTTTGTTTCTACCATCACTATGTTTGTCTATATATCATGTCAAACATAGTTTGTATGTTTATATGTAATGGCATGTTGTATATTCTTACAAGATTAACTCCACAACTCAATAGTCACACATTTTAAAACATACAGTTCAGTGAGTTTAGCATATCCTTCCATATTTGGTAGCTGGTATTATTGTGTAAAGAAGAGTTCACCATCCTCACCATTGTTTTAAGCATCACTGTGAGTTCATGGAACCTTTAAAAAAAAAAACACACATAAAATCTGGGGCCAGGAGTGTTGCCTAGTGGTAGGGGTGCTTGCCTAGCAAGCACAAAGCCCTGGGTTCAATTCCTTGGTACCATATACACAGAAAAAGCTGGAAGTGGTGCTGTGGCTCAAGTGGTATAAGTCTAGCCTTGAGCAAAAGTGCTCAAGGACAGTGCCCAGACCCTGAATTCAAGCCCCAGGACTGGCTAAAAAACAAAACCTCCCGTGTGATTGTTGTTTTTAATGTACTATGTTATTTCTCTCTTTTTTTGCCCTTTGGTTAATCTCATGTTGTTACTGTATTTGACTTTGTTACCTAGTATATTGTATATATGTTTATTTGAAATAGGAAAGGGAAGGGGGGAAATACAATTATTGGGAAGGGTGGGGGAAGGAAATGGGGACAAAAACATGAGAAGGGGTATCAATGTGCGAGAAGCAATGCACCTACTACCCGGTGAATGTAACTGTAACCCCTCTATACATAACCCTGACAAAAAAAAGCCATAAAAAAACCAAATCTTCCATTGAGGCTGATTGGTCCTAAGATGACTAGATTTTTGGTACACAACTTGGCCCATTTTTCCAGATGTAGAGCCCAATTAGGCTACCAATCAGATTTAAGTCAAGATACAATTTTCATTATTCTGGAAGGTTCTCCATACCCCTTCCCAGTCAATCCACACCACTCCACCTCATTCTCTTCTCCTCATCCTTTCAATTTCTCACTCTCTGCTCCCTAGTTTGCTTTGCTGTTACAGCATTTAAATAAAGTTATACATTATATACTTTTTGGGGGTCAGTCCTGGGTCTTGAACTCAAGGTTTGGGCACTGTCCCTGAGCTTCTTTTGCTCAAGGCTGGCACTCTGTCATCTGAGCCACAGTGCCATTTCTGGCTTTTTCTGTGTATGTGGTACTGAGGAATCAAACCCATGGCTTCATGCAGGCTAGACAAGCACTCTATCATTAAGCCACATTCCTGGGCCCTAACATATACCATTTGACAACTAGTTTCTTTATTCCACTATTTGTGTGCTTCACCATTTTGCATGTATATGTTATCTATAGGTTATTCTTTTTGCACCGATGGTATACTTTCCCATTGCATAAACATGCGGTAGGTTGTTTGTGCATTCTGCTGTTGATGGACAATTGAGTTTCCAGTGTTTTGGCTATTTATGTAATTGCTCTAGTCATTTTTTGTAGGCCTATGCACCTCTCTTGATCTGTAGATGCCTAAAAGGAGACTTCTTGAGGTAAAAAGAATTCATACGTTTAGCTTCAAAGATAATATCCAGCCAGGCACTGGCTGGATGCCTATAATCGTAAGTACTCAGATGAGATCTGAGGATCATGGTTTGAAGCCATACTGGGCAGGCAAGTCTGTGAGATTATCTCCAATTAACTTTGAGCAAAAATAGAGCTCAGGGACAGTATCCACGCCCTGACTTCAAACCCAGGACTAGCACACACACACACACACACACACACACACACACACACACACACACACACACACACACGCGCGCGCGCGCGCGTGCTGATGTCAAGTGGTTTTTCCAATGATGAGACCAATTTACAACACAGTAATTACAACAAGCACAAGAGTTCTAATTTCTCAACACTGTAATTTCCATCTTTAAAATCTTTAATCATATGGTTCATGTGCAATAATATCTCATTGTGACTACAATTTTCTTTTTTTTTTTTTGCCAGTCCTGGGCTTGAGCTCAGGGCTTGAGCACTGTCCTTGGACTTTCTCAAGGCTAGAGCTCTACCATTTGAGCCACAGCACCACTTCCGGCTTTTTTCTATGTATGTGGTACCAAGGAATCGAACCCGGGTCTTCGTGCATGCTAGGCAAGCACTTTAACCACTAGGCCAAACTCCTGGCCCCGTGACTACAATTTTCTTTTCTGGTATTATTGAACCCACGACCTATCCCAAACTACTTCATCTATGTACCCAGCCCTCCTTCATCTGCAACTAATTCTATTGCTCACTTTGTTTCCCTGCAGTGCTCCACATCAGCTTCATATCAGATTTTGGTGGTTAATTGGAGATAAGAGTTTCACAGACTTTCCTGCCAGGATTGAATCATGATCCTTAAATCTCAGTTTCCTGGATAGTTAAGAGTACAGGCATGAGCCACTGATACCCAATTTCTCCTTGTTTTCTGTGAAACAATAGAGATGCATAGACCCATCTCTCTCTCTCTCTCTCTCTCTCTCTCTCTCTCTCTCTCTCTCTCTCTCTCTCTCTCTCTCTCTCTCTCTCTCTCTCTCTCTCTCTCCTCTCTCTCTCTCTCTCTCTCTCTCTCTCTCTCTCTCTCTCTCTCTCTCTCTCTCTCTCTCTCTCTCTCTCTCTCCCTTCCTTTCTTTCTTCTTGTATGTGTGTCAGTCTCAGGGCTCAAGGACCTGGGCACTGTCACTGAGCTCTTTTACTCAAGGCTAGTACTCTACCACTTTGAGCCACAGCTCCACTTTCAGTTTTCTAGTGATTAATTGGAGATAAGAGTCTCCTTTCTGCCTGGGCTAGCTTGGTAAGTAGCTAGGATTACTGGCATGAACCACCAGAACCCAACTCACTTTCTTCTTTCATTGTACCAAATCTGAAATCAGGCATCCTATTTGTGAATCTGTTTATTATGTTTTCCTCCAGAATTCCTATTTTTAGTGTGGTGAGTTTTAGAGAATATCTCTACCTAACACTGGCACAATCCTCTGTGTTACAACCTATTATCCTTCCTTTGTGGCTCGTGTAAAATTGGATGCTTCCCAACTTTCAAAATGAAAGGAAGCTTTCAAACACTACTGGTGGAAAGGTAAAACTGTTACACATACTTTGGAAAGTGGTTTGGCAATCTCTTACAAAGGTAACCATTGACCCAGCAATCTGACTTCTGGATGTTTGTCCAAGAGAAATGAAAACATACATTTTCAAACATGATCTTAGTTGAGCTATTTATAGTAGCTCAAACTGGAAACGGCCCAACTGTCCATCAACAGTATAATAGGAAAATAAATTCTAGTATGTTCACAATGGAAACTACTTGACAATAACATGAATAAAATATGAATACACAGGTAAATTGCAAAAACATCAGTAGAGTGAAAGAAGTCAGAACACTACAGTCCCCTGTTGACTCCTTTCATATTATGCTCTAGACAAGGCTTGGAAATAGTGACAGAAAGTAATTATATCTTAGGAAAGACAGCTTAGGAGGGGCACAAGGATTTTCTAAGGTGATAAGAATATTATTCATCTTGCTTGGGATGTAGATTGCATAAGCATGTGTCTGTAAAACATATACAGTTCTAGCCAGGTGCTAGTGGCTCACGCCTGTAATACTAGCTACTCAGGAGGTTCTGATTTGAGGATGGCAGTTCAAAGCCAACCCAGGCATGAAAGTTCATGAGACTCTTGTCTCCAATTAACCACCAGAAAACCAGAAGTGGAGCTGTGGTTCAATGTGGTAGACGCTGAGATCTGAGGATCAATCTTCAAAGCTAGCCTGGGAAAGAAAGCCCTTTGAGACTCTTATGACCCATAAACAACCAATAAAACACCCCCCAAACAAACAAACAAAACCCTACCAGAAGTGGAGCTGTGGTTCAAGTGGTAGAATGCTAGCCTTGTGTAAAAAGGCCAGGGACAGAGGACAGGAGTTTGGCCCAGTGGTAGAGTGCTTGCCTAGCATGCACGAAGCCCTGGGTTTGATTCCTATACCACATACATAGAAAAGGCCAGAAGTGGTGCTGTGGTTTAAGCGGCAGAACAAACTAAAGTCCAAGGACAATTCCCAGACCATGAGTTCAAACCCCAGGACTGGCAAAAAAAAGTTCAGGGAAAGCACTCAGACCTTGAGATCAAGTCCCAGCACACAAACACACACACATACACACACAACACACACACAATACACATACACACACACACACACACACACACACACACACACACACACACACACACCACCTGTAATATTGGGAAGCATAAATAGGAGGATTACTGTTCAGGTTTACCAGGCATAAAATGAGACCTTATCTCAAAATAACATGTAAGGTCTGAGGGCATAGCTTAAGTGGTAGAGTGCCTACCAAACAAGCAGAAGGCCCTGAATTGAAACTTCAGTACTATACAATAATAATAAATAAGGAAATATTAACAACCTAGCAAGAGCTTAGATGACTACATAAAATTTGCTTAACTTCAAGGGATTTTTTTTTTTTTTGGTCAAATTATGAGCCTCAGGCTCAGCCTTCATTTTGGTATTATTTAATTCATTTGCCTATTATAAACTTCTCTACAGTTCTATTATTGTCACTAGGTGGCAGTGTTGATCAGCCAATCAGGCCCCAGTCTGCTCAAGTTGAACAGACCTGTAAGCAATTTGAGCAGCTGGGGAGGACTGACTTTATTCATTAACCTTTCAGCAGACCTATTTAAGTCACATGATTCATCAGAAACAACTTTGTGTGTGTGTGTGTGTGTGTGTGTGTGTGTGTGTGTGTGTGTGTGTGTGTGTGTGTGTTAGCCTATCCTGAAGCTTGAACTCAGGACACAGGCACTGTCCCTTGAGCCTTTAGTGCTCTACCATTGGAGCCATGGCTCTACTTCCAGACTTTTGGTTAGTTAATTGGAGATGAGCATCTCCAGTCAGTCCTGACTGGACTGGCTTCAAACCTCAATCCTCAAATCTCAGCTTCCTTAGCAGCAAGGATTACAGACATTAGCCATTGTTGCCCAGCTTGAAAACAGCTTTAATGTGTTTCCAAAAACCATATGTGGGATGCATCTATGGCACATTGTTGGTATCCAAAAGAACTTGCTATAGGCTGCTAGAAGACTTCTCAGATGCTTCTAAAATCTAGCCTTCTAAAATGAATGGTGTGCCACAGCATGGAATCCTGGGGAGAGGTTTGGAAAAATGGAAAAGATTTCCTCTTAGTGGTTCCTCTAGCAGGGCGCTTCCGTGGCTTTCCCATTTCCACTGTTTTGGAGAACACTGAGCTTCCCTTAACATTACCGGCACCTACGGAGTGTGCCATGTGCTAGGCTCAATTTTGTCTACACTGGGGCTTGAACTCAGGGACTGGGTACTGTCTCTTGGCTTTTTCACTCATCATGGGTGCTCTACTGCTGGAGTTGTAGCTCCACTTGCTGGTTAATTGGAAATGAGTTCATGGACTTCTCTTTCCAAACTGACTCCATATCTTCATCCTCAGATCTCATCACACACACACACACACACACACACACACACACACACACACACTATTCTTTTCCCTTTTCAATAATTTTTTCAGAAGTAGACTAACACTTACTTGCCCTGCATCCCTTAGTCTGAGACAGTACCAGTGACTGGTGAACATCCCATCTTATCCCAGGTTCAGAATGGCGGGGGGGGGGGGGGAATCAAAGCCTAAGGTGGAGAGGCACCGCTGACTCTTCCCTGCTTGTCAGGGGGAAAGGGGAACTGCTCACTGGGAAAGGGGCTGAGGATATTTCTTGGGATCCTGAAATGAGAGGCTTTGCACTGAAGCTTTCTGGCTTTGCTGGAGATAAGACTGGACACCACATGTTGAAGGCTTGCTCTTCAGTTCATGGTGCCATTGTGAAGCGGTAGGACCTGTAAGAGGTAGGACTCAGGGAAGGGAAGTTAGAACCCCTCCTCTTTCTCTGTGCTTGCTTGCTGGCCACCATGAAGTGAGCAGCGTTTTTCATCTCACACTAGTACCTGGATGTGCCACCGTGCAACCCAAATCCCTGAGACCAGATGATAGTGGACTGAAGCCTCCAAAACTGTGAGCCAGGACAAACCTTTCCTCTTTGTAAGTTGATTAATCTCAAGAATTACATACATACATATACCCTCCAGATGATCCAGTCCCAAACATAGCTTTCAGATCCGGTCCATTCTGCTCTTGTTGCTCAGAAACACATGGTCAACTAGAACAATGAACAGAAACATAATTATACTAGCCAAGGAGACATGTGGCCAAGCAGATAGGTAGTCAGGTGCCCTGGGGGCCCAAGGTTTGATTGAGTAGCTGGAGGCTTAGCTGGTGGAAAACTATGGGAGGACACTTAGGTCAGATGAGAAGAGCATGTCATCTGTGGAGGACTGTGGTACACTGGGGACAGAGATGTCCTCTATGTGCCTGTGTTGAGGTTGAGGAGGTATGAAAGGGTTCGGTGGTCACAGCTGATGCCAGAGTCTGACTAGCCTGTAAAGAAACCTCGAGTGCCTCCAACAGTGGTTGTAGTTAGTCCGGTGTGGGTAGTGCTTCAATAACAAGTTAACTCTAGACTTCAGTGCCTTACTCCCATGAAGATTCATTTTTCACTCTGGTCAATTTTTGATGCAGGTGTAGAAGAGGCAAATCTTTCTCCCCACATAGGGTCTTGAGTTATAATCCTTCCATTGGCGTAAGCATTAGTTTGATCGAGTCTAGACCAGTAGGAGTACAGCATGAGAACTGAATTTGTTTTACATGCCATGAGAGCCTTTGAAAGGAAACAAAGAACCATCCAAACATCCATGTTTTGTGTTACCTTGGACAAAAAGGGCAATCGTAGAAACCAGACTGTTATGTAGAGAGGCAAAGGAAGAGAAGAAGCATTTTTAACAAGGTCTGTTTATGCAGCATTCTCTTGGCTCTAATACCTCCTTGAAGAATGTTTCTTTTCTCTGGTATGGAGAGGACATCTTTCACTGGCAAGTTTTATCTGCTGCTCAGGAGTGAAGGGGGAGATTAGAATTCCCTTCTGGTACCTGTTATTCTTCAAGTTGCCTATAAGCTTAGATGATCTTTATATCAGAGTGGTAAATTTGTGAGTGGTGTATTCTGCTACTCTTCACTAGAATTGAGGTGTATATGTTTGATGCTCAAAGCCTTGGGTTAGATTCCTCAGCACTACATACACAGAAAAAGTCGTGGTGCTGTGGCTCAAGTGGTAGAGCACTAGCCTTCAGTCTAACACTCTCAGCCTTTCGTGACCCTTACCTAGCTATAATGGAGGTTGTGATGTTCAGTCTTCCCCAGCATCTGGGAAGGGAAGATAAATGGGCTTGGTGAGCAGGGACCATTGAGAAGAACTTTGTCTCTCTCTGGTTATCCCTGTCTCTGTCTCTCTGTAAATATATTCTATCTATCTATCTATCTATCTATCTATCTATCGTGTGTGTGTGTGTGTGTGTGTGTGTGTGTGTGTGTGTGTGTGTGTCCTGAGGTTTGAAGTCAGGGCTTGAAAACTGCCTTTGAATTTTTTTGCTCAAGATTAGTAGCACTCTGTCATTTGAAGGACAGCTTCACTTCTGGCTTTTAGCTGGCTACTTGGAGATGAGAGTCTCAAAGACTTTTCTGCCTAAGCTGGCTTGGGTCCACGATCCTCAGATCTCAGCCTCTTCAGTAGCTAGGATTACAGGCGTGAGCCTGGCCTTCAATATTTACTTTTGTTTCTTTGTTTTGTTTGCCAGTTGTGGGGCGTGAATTCAGGGCCTGGGCTCTCGCCCTGAGCCTCTCTGGGATGAAAGCTAGCACTCTACCACTTGAGCCATAGCACCATTTCTGGATTTTTCTGTTTTATGTAGTACTGAGGAATCGAACTCAGGGCTTCATGGATGCTAGGCAAGCACTCTACCACTAAGCCACATTCCCAGCCCCCTATATTTACTTTTAACTTACTTATTTTTGCAGTGCTGAAAATCAAGCCCAGAGTCTTGTACATGCAAGGCAAGCATTCTATCATTAAGATATATCCCCAGCGCTTGACATTTCCAGATAAAGTCTCAAAGTATTGCCCAGATTATCCTGGAACTCATGATCCTTCCAATTGGTGGAGTATAGGCATACATGACCATAAACAGCCAAGACAAAACTTCATTGTGAAGGCATTGAGTAACTGTACAGTATTTTAAGTAGAGGAGTTATTATGATCAAAGAGCTTCACCTATGGGCTATTGTCCATGATGGTACAGGTAAAATATGAGTCTTTGGGCTCTGGGGCAATCATGACACCGCCTTGGACTCTTTAGAAAGTACAGAAATCCAAGAGTGGTCCCCAGTGTGTCAGGCGCTGTGGAGTCTTGAGAATTTGCTGCCACAGAGTTGCTCCCAGTCGTACCATGCCCCAGCGGGAAGCCCAGGTCACTCTGAAAGGGAGAGCCCTGGGGGAGCCTGACATCTTCCCATCAGGAAGAGCCCTGGTGTGAGGGAATGAGTCTGAAGGAACCTGGCTCACTGAATTAATGCTGGAAGCCTCTGCCTCCATGGTTGATGCCAAGATCCTACTGCTCTGAGCTCCCAACATGAGCCAGAGCCCAGGCCTTCTTCCAGCTCTGATTCTACTTTACTGTTCCTGCTGCCTGCTGAGACTTGCATTCACATGGCGCGTTGGTATCTGCACTCACCTGCTTATCTAGTTCCTGTTGTGTTCACATTGCTGTCACCCCTTTTCACTGAATTCCAAACCATTGCTTCACATTGGCCAACATAGTCCCAGCCCCCTCCCAGACCCAGCCTAGACCCTTAATTCTAGCATATTCCATATCTCTTCCTCTCCAGGCTCTGCTTTGCATTTGAGGCAATTGAAAGCCTTGAGGTTAACAAGGCCTCGTTCACGAGGCCAACCTGGATCCAAGCTGATTCTTTCTGTGCCCTATATCCTTGGATACAGGACAGAGCCGGCACGCAAAGGGCTGGGCATATGGAGGCTCTTGAATTCTTGCCCTAAATAGAACCCTTATAGCATGTTATCAACAGGTTGCAAGGCTGAGCTCTAAGACAGAAGGAAGACTCAACAATTGCTATAATTTGGGTATAATCCCTAATAGCCAATGAGAGAGTGAGGGAGGTGGGGCCTTTTAAATGGTGATTAGGGTCCAGCACTGATGGTTTATACTTAGGATTCAAGCTACTCAAGAGGTTAAAATTAGAAGATCCATATTTAGATCCAGCTTGAGCAGACAAATCTGAAGGACTTATTTCTGATTACGTTGCAAAAAGTTGTAACTGAAGGAAGGCATGGCTTAAGTGGTAGAGCGCTAGCCATAAGTGAAGAGTGAGACCTCAAGATCCTAGGTTCAAGCCCAAGTATGGCACAAAACCAAAAGAAAACAAAAGAATGGGGCTGGGAATGTGGTTTACTGGTAGCATATTTGCCTAGCATGCACCAAGCCCTGGGTTTATTCCTCAGTAAAAGCCAGAAGTGGTGCTGGGACATAAGTAGTAGAGTGCTAGCCTTGAGCAAAAGAAGCTCAGGGACAGTGTCCAGGTCCTGAGTTCAAGCCTCAGGACCAGGGAAGGAAAGAAATGGGTGGGGAGGAGGGCGGAGGAGCAAGGAAAGAAGGAAGGGGAAGAAAAGAAAAGAAGTTATTAGGCCAGAAGGATTCTCTTGCTTGTGGATGGAGGTTCTTATCAAAAGAGAGTCCAAATTTCAATCAGCAAAATACTAGGACATACAATAAGAATAAATAAAGGTTTTTGATAAAGATTTTCTGTCCTCCACTTTATGGTGTAAGATCCACCTGGCCCTTGAAATCCCTGCTTCCAGAACTGGGCGAAATACATTCCTGTGTTTACAAAGATCCTACTCTCAGATGTTTTGTTATGACTGATGGACAGAGCCAGGAGAAAGCCTCCTCCACAGAAGATTGGGGTAGTTTGAGAACTGTGATGACTGATAGTTATCATGGAGTTCAATTACCTCCTCTTACCCTCAAACCACTAGTCAAAGACCCTCACACAGGGCTGGGATGCAGCTCAATTGTTAGACCACTTGCATGAGAGCCATGTTCAATCCTCAATTTTGAGAGAGAGAGAGAGAGGAAGGAATTCTCACTGCTTTGAGTGGAAGTTCATACAGGAAGCAAAAAGATCTGCTCCTATATTTCAGATTGGGACCAGAAGCCAAGTGTGGGAACAGGGGACATTGGGGAAGGGAAGCCTGCTGACTCCAGGTTGTGAGGAGGAAGTGGCCTTGCAAGGATGCACATGCAGAGGTGTGGCTGGTAGCAGCAGGCCCCAGGGCAGGAACTCAGGGCTCCTGCTTCTCCAGAGTCACGCTGAGCTCATCTACCTGAGCAGGACATGTTGTACTGCCCATGAGCAATGAAGAAGAAAGAATGAGAGGGAAAGAGAAGACATGAAAGGTGTGGGTCCCTTCCCGCTGAGACGCTCTATCTCCGACCACCTAGAACTACGTGTGGCCTTATGATCAAGTTCTGGTCAAGGTCATAAAAGGTTCAGGGTCTGGGAACATCTTCAAAGACTGTTTAAAGAAAATTACCTGAGTCACTAAAGCACATTAACCCCTTCTAACCATTCCATAGCCTGGTATAAAGATATGACAGCTGGATTTCCAAGAGCCATTTTCCCCCGTGACATAATCACAGGTACTTGGAAACTTCTCTTGTGAGCAAGAACTGCCTCCTTTACTTGGGCCCATGAATGAACCAGAAACGGCTTCCATTTTACATTTGTCCCCTTTATTCTGAGTCTTTCCCTCCTGTATCTTGGTTTACCGAAAGGAGAGCGCTAACTGATGAGAGCTTTAAGACAGGAACATAAGTACTTGTGAGGAAGTGACCAGTAAGTAGATCCTCACGGGATAGACCACACCCACAGTGCGGACAGGTGTCCATGATAAGGAGGAGCAATCATCCCCCCTCCAGTGATGATGGTGATAATTTATCTGGAACCCCTCGAAGAACCAGAACTGAGAGAATCAGCAACTGGGCCAAACCTTGCTTGAGACTATTGGATTATACATATCTCTTTCCCCTGCTCCAATTCTTCCTTTATTCAACCCTTAAGCGGATGAGCCTAGCATGGCAGCGAAGGCTGGCATTCCAGCATTTGGGAGGTGGAGGCAGGCGGGAGGATGGCGAATCGGAGGCCAGTCTAGACCACATGGTTTCTAGGACAACTTGAGCTACATAGTAAGCACAAGGCTTTGAATTCTAACCTCAGTACCACAAAGAGAGAGACAGAGAGTCAAAAAGAAAGGAAAGAAGAAAGCTCAAGGTCATGTCTAAACAGGGGCTATAGTCTGGAATGCTTGTTTTGTCTCTTCTTGTTGTGTGCCCACATCACATACATGCCATGTCTCTTTTCTCTGACCTTTACTGCTACTTGTCTTTTTAAGTATTGAGGCACATACCCAGACCCCAGGTAGAATCCCTGGAGTTGGGCTTCTGGCTGAACTCCTGCTACAAAACTACAAACGTAATAGCCAGATTCAAGCAAGGGAAGGTGTGTGCTGGTGGCCCACACCTGTAATCCTGGTTTCATAGGTTCGAAGTCATCCAGGAAAAGAAAATCCGTGAGGTTCTTATCTCTAACCACCAACAAGCTGGAAGTGGGTGTGGCTCAAACGGTAGAGAACCAGCCTTGAGTGAAAAGCCAAGCAAGAATATAAGGCCCTAATTTTTTTTTTTGACCAGTTGTGGGGCTTGAACTCAGGGCCCTGAGCACTGTCTTTGGGCTTTCCTCAAGGCTAGTGCTCTACCACTTGAACCACAGCACCACTTCAGATTTTTTCTATGTATATGGTACCAAGAAATCGAACCCAGGGCTTCGTGCATGGTAGGCAAGCACTCTACCACTAGGCCAAACTCCTGCCCAAGGCCCTGATTTTTAAGCCCTAGTACCAACATAAATAAACAAATAAATACAAAGCAGGGAGTTTGGGGTACCTATAGTCTGGCTCCCTTTGCCACCTAACTGCTTAATGCCCCACACTCTCTCTGAGAGGGCACTCCTCTTAGGATACACCCTTCTCTTGTGTGGTCCCTACACTGTGTGCTGGGAACCTACAGTCCAAGCCTGAAGCCAGCTAGGGCTAGTTAATCTTGAGGTCAAAGCTGCCTGTGTGTTGGAGGTTGGAGAAGGCAGTGGTACAGATGGCAGCTGGCAGTAATGAAGTCTGGACAGCCCCGCCTCACCCTGCACAGAAACTTGGGGCCTGTGGAAAGTGGAGATAGCTTTTCCTATGGCATAGACCCCAGTGTTCTTGGGCTGTCAGTCAGAGCTCACAACCATTCGAACCCCATTGAGGGAGGTTCTCAGTTGAGGTGTTCAGAGGACAGCACAGCATATGGGAGTCCCATGAGTAGCCAGGTCTTTCCCTCGGCTTTATGCAAGATCTTCTCTGCTCTCACCTCCTGTCTTGCTGTCTGGACAACAAGGTCTTGCGCCTGAGACATCTCCCTTCCAGCTCCCTAAAAATAGTCCTCTAAATTGAGGGTTTGGGGGGACTTGGATATTATCAAGAAGAAAAGCTAATGGGACAGGAGAGGGGTTTGCATAGTTAAGCTGCTGTCCCTGATTCTCAACAGCTAGCATTTCTTTAGGTAAGAGGATATGTCACTCGCTTGTGTTTGGGGGGGGACACAGAAGATCACATGATCCACTCATCAGCTTCCACCATGAAATGGAAGAAAGGCCTTCTCTTAAAGAGGCTCAGGAAAGCAAGTGTCTGCTTCCTTCCAGCAAAAGGCATCCTGCTTCCTGGGCCATGCCTCTGAAGTGCCCTCCTGCAGGGGGAGCAGCAATATCAGGGAGCTCTTGGGTGCCAGGCTCCCGAGGTCCTCCCCTTTGGGAGGACACATTGAACCCCCTTCTCAGCCTGAATAGGTCACTAGGTGCTTGGAAGGGGAAATGCTGGTGGGGAGGGGGTCTTCAGGGGTCCCCAAATGAGACGGCTGGGTCTGAAAGGGAGAGAATATGGGTGCAGAAGCAAGTGGAAGAACATAGGGTGGGGTCAGACTTCTTGGTCTATCTCTTTAGGGATCCCAAGTTGCAGGGTAGGGCTGAGAGGCACAGAACAATGGCTCTCCAGCCACTGCCAGATCTTTGACCTCTTGGCCATCTAATATTACAAAGGCATCTTAGGTGTCTCGCCACATTATTGATTTGTGGCCAGCTAACCAATGATGGTCTCTTTGTCTCCACACACAGAAATCTAGGAACCGTTGGATGAGCCATTACAATTCGCAGCCTCCGTGGTGGGCTGTGGGTTTTAGGTCACCATTGCAGTCGGCTGGGATTCTTTGCAGCCTTCTTGATCATCAGGAAAGGCTGTGCACCGTTCCCCCTGGTTAGATTCAGTCAGCCATTTTGAGGAGATAGTTTCTAGGTACTGAACAGAGACAGGCTCTGATAAGGAGCTGACAATGGGCAGATCAGAATCTTCCCAGCAGATTCTGGAGTGTCATTTGTCAATCTCACTGGTGGCATATAGCTCAATCTCAACATTATGCCTGGGTGAGCGCCTCTACAGGCTTGACCTTCCCCTGTCTTCTAGCCAACACAGCATCTGTGTCTCTAGGACTGTGCAGGACCCAGATCTGTTTCTCTAAGTGTGTGCAGGACACACACCAGGAGAAATTTGGGCTGAGGATGGGGTGTCAGATGGCACACCCAAATTTCTGGAAGATGCTATTGTCATGACACCCCTGTTTTTGTTTTTGTTTTTGTTTTTCAGGACAAAACAGATGAATGATGTCTCTGGAGATGCCATCAGATAACCTTGCCTTGCACTTTTTTGTTAGGGGGGAGGGGGGAAAGGTCAGTCTTGGGGCTTGAACTCAGGGCTCTGGTGCACCCCCTGAGCTTTTGTGCTCAAGGCTAGTGCTTTACCACTTTGAGCGACAGCTCCATGTCTAGTTTGGGAGTAGTTAGAGATGCAAGTCTCTCAGACTTTCCTGTGTGGGCTGGCTTTGAACCTTGCTCTTCAGATCTCAGCCTCCCAAGGAGCTAGGATTATAGGCATGAGCCACCAGTGCCCGGCTCCTTGAACTTGTGTTGATGGGAAGAGACCAGATTAAAGATATTGCTATGGTTTGGATAGGTTTGAGTGCCTTTCCCTAGCCTTCATATGCTAGAAGTTTCTACTACCACATTCGGATGGTGGAATTATTCAAAGTGAGGCCTCTGAAGGGATTCATGCTGGCTTCATGAAGTGAGTTAGTTCTTTTGAGAAAGAGAACTGTTATAGAGGGAAAAGACTGCTTGCTCACCATTTTCTGGCTTCCCATCTGTCCATATGATCTCTTATGTAGATGTTTTCAACATTGTGAGGCCATCTGCTTTGATACCCTGATTAGAGCTAAGCAGAAGTTCAAACCATGCTTTAGGACTTCCAGTGTATAAGCTAAGTATATCTTTTCTTTGCAAATTACCCAGACTCTGGTAATTTGTTATGGCAACAGAAAATAAAGTCTAGTAGTATAAGAATAGAACCCATGGCTTATCACCAAGAGCTGCCCTTTATCTTTCAAATCAGACTCTCAGGGGGGCTCCTGTGATGCTACTGGAGAGCTGTAGGCCCCTCAGCCATGTCAACTAGACTAATCTCCTTTTCTAAAAGGGGCCATGGGTGGCCGGGTGGGGAGCTGATGTAAGGGTCAAATGTAACCCAGACTCCGATCTTAAGTTAAGCCCTCACCTGACTGTGGAGAGAGAGCAGAGAGGAGGCTGCAGGTGGTGAGGTATAGTTCTTGCAGTCAATAGGCCTGAGGTCTGGCTCAGGCAGGAAGGCACTATCTTCTCCTGGGGCACAGAGAACAGCAAGTCCTAAGGAACTGATGATCCTGTGGTCCTGAGGGAACACACCTGGCCATGCAGGAGGTGGAGAGCCTGAGGCTTTAGCTGCCTCGAAGCCTTCCTACAGCAGGCTTTCTGGAGGATTCCGTTTAGTACGAAGACTGCTGCTTCTAGAAGCTCACCTACCACAGGGGATCTGTGTAGAGCCATCTGCATCTACCTGCAGCCCACCCACTCCACTCTGCCCACTTCTGACAAAACAGCTATGGTCCCCGCACAGCTGTTGCTTTCAGACCCAAGCTCAGTAGTCATACTGAAGCCATACCTGATCTGCAGTCACCATCATGAAGTATCTTGCTAAAACCCTCACGTTCTTCTGTAGCCTCTCTTTGGGCCTTACCCTAACTTCGTTACTTTGTGAGACTCATGAAATGCTCTGAGCACAGGCTGTTCAGCAAGAGAGCCTCCCTATCCCTCCTACCCCAGGACAACACCCCTTCCTCTCAGGCTGTCTCTCAGCATGCACATGTTTGTATGTTATCTCTAATTCCTGGGCTCCAAATACCATTCTGCATCCACATTCCAAGTAGCTGGGACTCTAGGGTTGTGCAATGGCACCCAACTTATCTCATCTCCTCTTGATTCCGATTCACTTTCAGGCATTCCAGCTAAATAAAGAAGATCCTAGATTGAAGACTTACCATTTTTCAGTTTTTACAGTGTTGTAATGGTGACTACAAACGATTGTTTGTCACTTTCCATCCAGTATTCAGCAAATTACTTGTGACATCTCTTTATCATAAAACAGGCTTTGTGGTAGATGCTCTTGCCCAACTGTTGCTAAGGTAAGCACTTGGTTATATAGCAATAGCTCCATTCCTTTCTCTGCCCTGGGCCGGGCCTACCCTGCTCCCCTAGGTAGGTTGGGGGTGGAAGTGGCAGAGCTGACCAGTGTGATGATAGATTGTCTCATCAGACTTCTGCTTGGGTGTTGGCTCCTGGCCTGGACACTGACTCAGAAAAAGTCTCATCTTCCATGCTTCCATCTGTCAAAAGGGGAAGGACTCCATATCTTTATCAGCCTTCTTGTGCCTCCAGGCTGAGGAAGAGGCTTGGCATAGTTTTGGTTTTTTTCTTGGAGAAATCTTCACTTCAAAGCCCAATGTTTTTATTAGACATCTATGAAAACAATAGCGGCTAGTCGATGATTGGCTTAATTATGATAATTGAGGAAAGTGAGTGGGAGGATGAAGGATCTTATTTCCAAGTCCTTAAGGATTTGACACCCTCCCCCTGGCTCTGGGGTCTAATTCCCAAACTACTACGGCATCCAAGTCAGGAAAAACAAACAAACAAAAAAAACCATTCTCAATGTCAGGTGGTTTACACTGGGCTGGGCAAGGGCTATTCCCAAGGCAGTAGTGATGAAAGTTAAAAAGTAATCACTAATGGTGTAATTGTTTCTAGCAGCTGTAACTAGAAGAGAGGAGACAGGATCAGAGCCCTTGGAAATATCAGCCTTTTATTTTTTCCTTTTTCTTTTTTTCGGGGGGAAGCTGGTACTGGGGCTTGAACTCAGGATCTGGGCACTGTCTGGTTAGAAGGCTGTAGAGCAGGGGTGAGGTGGGCACAGCCTACAGTTCACTTACAAGAGTCAGGAGCACAGTCAACAGGGGCATCCCTCCACAGGCTAGGGTTGGGCCTCCAGGGGAGGTCTAAGCCCTCCCTGGTCAACAGTCTGCTTCCACTGGAAGTTAGGGTTCCCCCAGCCCATTTCTCACTGCAGTCCTGATCCCCATCTCTGAATCATCCTTTGATGATGTCGTTTCTTCTGTGCACCTCATTATTAAGACTATGTCTTCCATGACTGTGCCATCTCTTTCCCCAGCCCTGAGAAAATTGTGGAGGCGATTTGGGAAGAGTAAAAAGTCTTCAGCTGGCCTAGCCCTGACTCAAACTTCAGTAACCTCTCTACTTATAATTCTACCAAGAGTTCTTGGGCCTGTCACTTATCCCACAAACCAGAACTGAACTGTTGGTCCTGGGCTGAGCTTCAGTGTCCCAGGATCCAGAAAATCAGCCTCTCTCAATAGGGCTTTCAGTAAGTGGAGTTGTCATGGAAACTCACAAACTTCTTTAAAAGCAAGTAAATTGTGTTCGGTGCATGGAGATGAGGATGCGCAGGTGAACAAGAAAAGTACCTATGATTCCTACCGGGACAATCACTGTTGATATCCTCAGCCCTCGCATTGTTCTGTTGTCAATTACTTGACCCTATTAACGCATCATGAGGATCTTTCAGGTCAAAAGAGACATTTTTGCCCTGTTTTGTCTGATGGCCCAGCTTGTCACAGATGTTTATTAGTGATGAGCTTCCAGGCTATTTCTGATACCTTGGATAATGCTGTAGGAATAACCTCGCTCCATCTATCCAGCTGTATTTCCTCCCCATCTGCTTAGCTAGAGGTGAGGCTCTGTGTACTGGACAGATGAGCATTTACAAATCAGAGATCTGTGGAGACACATCTCTGGGCATATCTTTGATTAGTTCATTTCACTGGTGACTGGATTGGGTACACCTCAGCTCTCCCCAAGGCCTGCACCTGTCAGAGTGAATGCTTGCTCCAGATTGGCCTGGCGGGGGCCCTGGGGACAGAACAGGCCCCAAAGGCATCAGGGAGCCCAGGCCTGAGGATCTGACGAAGGAGCTGATTAAGTAGGTGCCTGGGCTACTGGGCCTGGACGTGGAATAGAATATTTGCAATTGGGCCACATTAGCTAATTCAGCGGTCCCAAGGTGTCTCCCTTATGCGTTAGGGGAGGGGAAAGCGCGCCTGGTTTTCCTCGCACAGTCAAGGGCATTTGGGCAGGCCCTGCCCCCTACCCCGGGCCTCCGCCCCTGCCCTTCCTACGCTCCCGGCGGATGCCCAGGTAGCTCCGGAGCCCAAACCTGTCTGGCCGGTTTGGAGAGCCCCGGGAACAGAGGGAGGAAGGCTGCCGAAGGATGCACGGCCTGCCTCGCGCTCTCCCGCACCCTCCGCAGCTTGAGCCAGACTTGCCTGCCCCGCGGCCCACCCACCCGACCCCACGATGCGCGCGCCAGGCCTCGTGGCGTCTCTGCTGAGCCTGGGCCTGGGGCTGGCTCTGGGCCCACCCCAGGAGGCAGCCTTCAGCTGCGAGTATCTCGGCCCCGCCGAGCGTCTGACGTTCACTCCCGCCGCCCGAAGCCGGTGGCTGGCCCCTATGGTCCGCGCGCGCGGGCCGCTGGACCCTCTCTATGGCACCGTGCGCCGCTTTCTCTCCGTGGTGCAGCTCAACCCCTTCCCTACAGGTGAGTGGCTTCCTCCCAGCCGTTCTCCCTCCGCAGCCCGGGTCCCCAACCAGCCCTTCTCCTGTGCTCACCCAGGCACTTGGAAGGCAGCATCTCCCCCCCCCAATACCCTTCACATTCTTTTATCTCAGTAGTTCTGGTCTCCAGAGGCAGGTCCTGGAGAAGGGCTCCAGAGCCTTCTCCCGTCACTTTGAGCAAGCCTCTTTTCCCCTCGGAGCGTGAACTTCCTCTCTGACTCAGAAGATCATGCATGAGATGGTTAGACCTGTTCATTGTCCAAGCCCAGTGACACTAGGGGTCCAGAGGCCCTGGACAAGGGGATAGGTTTCCAGGACAGGCCAGGTCCTGGCCTTTGCTGGGTGGAAGAGCCTAGCTTAAGGCCCAGCTGTCCTCTTCTGTGGTAGCACTGAGGCCCTAATAACATGGCACAGGACCCCAGGACACCGCTTTCTCCAAAACCCACCCTGGCCTGGAAGTAGAGAAAGAGCAAGGCAGAGATTGTCCCCAAGTCTTTAGCCTGGCTTTTTTAAAATTTTTTTTTTTTTTTTCTGGTAGAGTTGATCAAGGCCCTGCTAAACAAGCCATCTTCAGTGAAGGTGGATGAGGTGAGAATCCAGGGGCAGGTGCTAGGGGAGGAAGTTCTGGATGAGCAAGGGGGCCCTTCCTGTCCAGTCCAGCCCACATTTTTCAGGTGTTTGTCCTGTGTGGGGTGGGGGATGGGGGTGGGGGTGAGGAAATCCCTTCCCTTCAGCAATGGGTGCTGTGGGGACAGAGTTAGGTTCAATTAGCAATGAGGTTCAATGTGAGCCCAAGCCACCCTGGACTTGGGTTTTCTTGCCTGTAAAATAGCTATTGTATAGCTCTTTCCTGGGTTCACCAGGATAAGGGATATGTACTTCCTTTGCTTCAAGCTTCCCTCTGGAGTCAGTGGGGAGCTGGGACTGGCTAGAAGTGGGGAACAGGACTACCCCTCATGCCCTACTGTCCTGCCCAGGTGGTGCGGTATGAGGCGGGCTACGTAGTGTGTGCTGTGATCGCAGGCCTCTTCTTCCTGGCAGTGCCCATCGCTGGGCTCTGCTTCTGCTGTTGTCGCTTCCACCGGCGTTGTGGGGGTCGAGTAAAGACGGAACACAAAGCCATGGCCTACGAGCGTGCCACCCTCATGGGTTTCTTGCTGCTGACCACCTTCGTGCTGCTGTGAGAGGCTGCCCAGGTCAGGAGGGAGGCTGAGCCGTAGCTAAGACCCGGGGGCATCCTGCAAGCTGCTTCCTTCTCTCATCCACTCTCACAGGGTTGGCATGGTCTGTGCTTTTGTTACCAACCAGCACACACATCAACATACAGGTACCAGTGTTCACGCTGTGTCTAAGACCCTGCTCGGCCTTCAGAGAATGATGTCTGATATCCCTGAGGTGAGCACTAAGTAACCCCTTCATCTGCATGGAAGCACAGGTCCAGGCCAGACAGAGTAGAGTGGGTCATCTTTGATTCTCTGCAAAGCAGAGTCACTTTCTCTGCATGCCTGGCTGCTGTCTCCTGCTGCAGAGTCTCTGAAATGCATAGAGCTGAGCCCATGGGGCCCTCAAGAAGAAAGGGGCTGCTAAGGGACTGGGAAAGGTGGCTCACCACTCTGTGTTTGCCTAGGAGCTGCAGACCATGGCAGATCAGTTTTCCTTGCCCCAGAATCGAGTCTTGGAAGACCTGGATGGTAATGGTTACAGTTGGCTAATCCCAGAGTTCCCTGCGCAGAAGACTCCAGCTTCATAGCTGGAGTAAAGCCCACTGGGGAGTCTGTGTGGCAGTCACTCTGTGACAGGATGAACAAGCCAGCATCACCCTGCAGAGCCCGGGACTGGTGGGGGGAGGGGGTCCTGAGCCCCAGGGGTACCCTCCGCACAGAATGCCCTGTGATCTCCAGGTGTTGGGGAGCGTCTTGGGAATTTAATTCATAACCAGCTCAAAGGCAAGGTGTACCTGATGCTGGCCTCCATACACAGTCTGGGCCAAGGTGAGCTGGATCCCTTCCCTGCACACAGGTGGGCCTGGCAGGTGTGTCTTCTAAGGCACACATGCCTTCCCCCCGCCCCAGCCCTCGGTTTTCCGCCCCACCCATGTCTTTTCTATCCCATTATCCAGGATTCTGTCTGCAGCTTCCCTGCCCTAAGCAGTTTCCACTGAGACTCTAGAGGTTGGGGGAGAGAATGAATGTTTTCCTTCCTCCAAGGCTGCTAAGGATGCTAGGAAAGGTGGAGGCTCCTCAGGCCAGGTGTGGGTCTCTTAGCCCTGCAGGCCTCCATGGACCACCTTCAAACCCTGAATGCCACCATCAAAGAGCTTCAAGATGGACAACAGCATCTGGAATCAGCTGTGCGAGACCACCAGCAACAGCTGCTTACCTTGCTCCAGGATCCCCAGTGTCAGGGGAACTGCAATGAGATCCTGAGCCAAGTTTATACTCTGGCGCTGGGCGCTAACTTCAGCCAGGTGCAGGTAAAGGACACAGGCCTCTCAGGGGCTTAGGTAAGCTGGGGTGTCTGCTGCCCCCAGAGTATTTGGAGAACCCAATGGTTTGGGGGTTTCCTGAGACTCTCCTAATTTCCTTTTTTCAAGATGTCTTTCCCTTTCCCCAGGATTAGTGACCATCATCCTGGGCCTAGAGGGGGCATCTGCTCCTCTCCTCCTGTAAGATCTTTCACAAGCCTCTCCGTAGAGCTCGCCATCTCTTATTTCAGGTGACTGAATTGGACGATGCCCTGATTGTGCTGAAGGGTGTTCCAGAGGCCAACTTCTCTAGCATGGTCCAGGAGGTGAGTGCTCGTCTGGACTCTCTGAATGCACTTGTTTGGGGGCTCACAAATGAAGGGCCCCAGTTTCCTTCCCCCATTTTGAAACAGGAATTCAGCTGAACTGAAGGCTTGAGGGCACCACTGTCACATGGTGCCTTAGAGGCCCATTATGCCAATGTGCACACAAGTCAGGTGTAGGGTGGCAGGCAGAAGGGGCGGTGCTTTGTGAGTCAGCCCCTGTGACCCAGGGCCTGCTTTGGGGAATCAATGAGTCAGCTTTGCTGGATAGCTGGAGCAGGAGATTCTGGGAATAAGGAAGTGGAAGCAGAGGTGGAATGACCGCTGCTGGTGTAGGAGGGGTGGGAGAGGTAAGAAGATGGCAGAGTAAGCCGCTGAGCTCTAGGAAAGGGTTGGGATAGAAAGAAGGGGCTGCAAGCCAGTTGCTGGTGGCTCAGGCCTATAATCCTTGAGAGCTACTTGAGAGGCTGACAACTGAAGATTGTGGTTCAAAGCCAGGAAAGTCCATGAGACTCTTCTCTCTAATTAATCAGCAAAAAGCCAAAAGTAGAACTGTGGTAGAATACCAGCCTTGAGTGAAAAAGCTAAAGGACAATGCCCAGGTCCTGAGTTCAGGCCCCAGAAATGGCATTTCCTCCTTAAAAAAAAAATTGTCTGCACGGATCAGTGTTTGGGAAGTTGAGTCAACCTGGGCCAATTGAAATCTCAAACCAAGAGATTCCCTGCAGTGGGAGCATCGAGTGCCCAAGCCCTCCTTCTGGGCCTGGTGGTTCCAGGGTCTTAGGGTGAGACACCAGGAGGAGGCCTGGAGGCTCAGCACGACTTTGCTTCCACAGGAGAACAACACCTTCAATAGCCTCCCCCTTCTGATTGGCCTACAGACGGCCAATATGGTCAAAGGTAAGTCCCTGTCCAGGGCCAGGCAGGCTGCCCCACCTGCCATTACCCTTTCCTCCTCCCTGTACCCCACACGCTTTCCTAGATGCTTGCTAAGAGGAGCAGGCAGTGGAGAGGGGGGGAGGGGGACTTACCTTCCTTAGCTGCCCTTCCTCGATGAGTCCTGGAGGTTCACCCCTGGTTCTGGGTGTCCCCACACATACCCTAAGCTTCTGTGGCTTGGGGCAGATCTGAAGAGAGCAGTGTCTGGGCAACCTGAAGGTGTGAGGATGTTAGCCACAGGATTCCCAGACCTGCAGGCAACTTCCCGCTGGAGCCAGACACTAGGGGAGCTGGAACAGTGCAGTCGCCCCTTCCTGAAGAATATGCGGAGATATGAAACATACAGGTGCGAAGAACCCAGCCGCTCGGTTACCTTAAGCCTTTTAAACCAAGACCCACTTGGCTGTGTGTCCCCGAACCCACGGGGACAGTGAAGTGCTGTACTTCTCAAAACCCCAGCACCAGGTTTAGAGGCCTACCTAGCTACCAAGTCCCATGCTGACCCCTTCGGAGCCCACCTGCCCCCCTTCTCAGTGAACCCCATATCTTCTCTGTGGCAGGTGGATCGTGGGCTGCGTGCTGTGTTCCACAGTCCTGCTTGTGGTGGTCTGTAACCTGCTAGGCCTCAGCCTAGGCACGTGGGGACTGACAGCCAGAGAAGACCCCAGCCACTCAGAAGCCAAGGGCGAGGCAGGAGCCCGCTGCCTCCTGTTGTAAGGAGGGGCTGGGAGAGGAGAGTGGGACCCCAGGCCAGCCAGATTCGTCATGCTTTCTCCGCAGCTCCTGGTGCCAGGCAATTGAACTGGCACCCTACACAGCGGTGGTGCCTGGCCCAAGAGTTTCTTACTTCTCACATATATTAGGGTTCCCTCTGCCATGGGTCTTGCCTGGCCATGCTATGCCAGAGATCTTTGGAATAGGTTACTTCCATGGGTTTTGAGTACAGGAGGGAATTGTCCTGGTTCCTTGGGTGAAACAGCGTGCCATCCATTGAGATTCCAGATCTAGCAAGGGCTAACACTAGCATAGTGGTGTGGGTAGGACAGAAGTCTGGCCCAGGGAAGCCAGGCTCTATTCTCTCTCTCTCTCTCTCCCTCCCTCCCTCCCCTGCACTCTTTCTCTCTCCCCTCTCTTGACCTCCCCCAGAGGTGTGGGCTTCAGCTTCCTCTTCTCTGCCCCACTCATCCTCCTGGTTTTTGCCGCCTTCCTGGTGGGCGGCAATGTGCAGACGCTGGTGTGCAAGAGCTGGGAGCGAGGAGAGATCTTGGAGGTGCGTAACTGTCTCCACTCTGGGCCCATAGGGAGGTAGAGGGAGAGGGGAACAAAGCAAGGAGGCTAGGAGAAAGTGGGGGACCGAGGGATGTCAAAAGGAGAGCAGGCCAAGCACCAGTAGCTCATGCCTATAATCTTAGCCTCTTGGAAGGGCAAAAAATAATGAGGATAAGTGGTTCAAGGCCAGCTTGGGCAAAAAAAATTAGGAGACTTTTTCTCCTATTTCTAGCTAGTTTCCAATAGTGATGGCATGTGTTTGTCATCCCAGCTTCATGAGAAGTGTAAATAAACAGATTGTTCTTGGGCAGGAGGCAAGACACGATTACAAAAATAAATAGATAGATAAATAAATAACAAGCACAATAGAGGGCTGAAGGAATGGCTGAATAGTAGAGTACCTGCCTAGCAAGCCCAAGACTCAGATTTCAAGTCCCAACATCACCTAAACAGAAAGAAGAGAGGGGATGAGTGGGAAGGAGAGGAACCAGAGAAATGAAGACAGGAATGATGAGGAAAGAGACAGAAAGCCATGAGTAGACTGAAAGAGAGAGAACTTATGAGCCTCTGGGGTACTGGCCAGACTTCAGGCAAGGACCCAAGTGGTTACAGCCACTCTGGCCCCGTTTCCTCTCCCAGCCCCGAGCCTGAGAATTCTGGGACTCAGTGGGAGCTGAAATGCTGGATAGTTGGATAAACAGGCCATTCTCTTAGAGACTCGAGAAGTGTCTTATAAGGAATCAGGGCCTAAGGTCATTTGAGTTAGCCATCAGGTTTGGGCAGGAGTCACGGGGGGCTTTCCCACCCTAATGTCTCCCACACTGGGTAGCACCAGGCCTTGGGGAGTCAAGGTAGCCTTGTCTCCTTCCTGCTTCATGCCCCATTTGTCCTTGTCACCCGAAGTTTATAGATACCCCAGGTAATTTGCCCCCATCCATGAACCTGTCCCACCTTCTGGGCTTCAAGAAGAACATCAGTATCCTCATGGCCTATCAGTGAGTGCACAGCCTGGGCTGGGGGCTAGGGTGCAGGGAGGGGCCTAACAGAGGGACAGAGGTGGGTGCCCAGTGTGGGTGACATCACCCCCCATCTCCCACTCCTTGTCTTCTTCCTGGATGTTCACTCTCTCCAGGCAGTGCAGGAAAGGAGCAGCACTCTGGAAGGTTCTACAGCTCAATGACTCTTACGATGTGGATAAGCACCTGGATATCAGCCAGGTAAGAGAATGTTCTGGAAGCTTGGAAGGGCCCCTTCTACTAATCTCCCTCCTCTGATCTTGTCTCTGTGGAAGCACAGTCTCTCTGAACCCAAGAAATCTAAGCTCTGACAATTCTGCCTCAGGGCCAAGATTCAGGCCACAAGCTTGGGACCCGATGAGGACAGGAGTCAAGGACAGGTCCACGTGTTGTGGGGTGGCTGTGTGAGTACCCAGAGGCCAGAGAAAGCGGAATCCAGCAGAGGTCGTAGGAGGAAAGGAAAGTGAACGCGTGTGTGCATGCTTGTCCTGACTGAGGACAGGCATTGCTTGGCATGAGCAGCACCAGAATGGCAGTGAATGCCGCGGAACAAGTTGGGCTGTTGATGGAAGAGGACATATTAGGGCTCCTGCAAAGTCACACAACCAGTAGGTGGTGGCAGCAGATCCCAGCCTAGCTGGACTCCCAGCACGGTCTAGCTCCCCTGGGAGGGCTTACTTGCCAGAGGAGGCACAGCCAGTGAGAGTGGAACTTGCAGGTGGGTGCAGAGCTTCCGGCACTTTCGGATAATGCCAGAGATAGTTCTGGAAGCAAGGAAAGGCTTCATCAGAGAGACATACTTTGATCTTGTAGTTCTAAAGGTGTTCAGAAACGGAACCTTTCTTCTTTTGATGCTTCAGTATGATAAGGGGAGAGGTCCCCAGGAAGCCATTTCTCACCCCACTTTCTGCATGCCCCCTACACATCGCTGCCCACATAAAGCTTCCTTCTAATTTTGAATGGTCCTAAGAAACCCTTCCAACCCCTTTGGATCAGTGCTCCATCTTTACACACAGTGGAGCGCAGCTTATTTTGCTTAGTGCCTTAGCCAACCCCTCTTCCAGAATCTTTGACCAGACAGAAGGTTCTTAGAGAAGGCAGTATCCTGGTGCTGGGCCAGAGATAGTGCCTTAGGACTGGTACACACACACACACACACACACACACACACACACACACACACACACACACACACTGTCCTCAGAGGAGGTGATAATGAGTTAATGAGGCAGAGATTAGCAAGTCAAGATGGGCTTTCCAGGGCACCAAGAGGCATTGTCTGTTGTGCACATCCACATTCCCACATCTGTCTGTCACCTATGCCTAAAGAGCTACCATAAAACCCTGCCTGGGCTGGGAGTATGGCCCAGTAGAAGAGTGCTTATTAAGTATTCATGAAGTCCTGAGTTTGATTCCTTGGTACCATATAAACCGAAAAAGCCAGAAGTGGTGCTGTGGCTCAAGTGGTAGAGCACTATGCTTGAGAAAGCTCAGGCCCTGTGTTCAAGCCCCAGGACTCGCAAAAACTAAACAAAACCCTGCCTCACCTGGGCACCAGTGGCTCATGCCCATAATCCTAACTATTCAGGAGGCTGAGATCTGAGGATCATGGTTCAAAGCTAAGCCCAGGCAGTTAAGTTCCCATGACTCTTATCTCCAATTAACTACTCAAAACCAGAAATGGCACTGGCTTTAAGTGGTAGAGCAATAGCTGTGAGCCCAACAAGTTTAAGGACAGTGCCCAGGCCCTGAGTTCAGGCCCCATAACTAACCAAAATAAAATCCTGCCTCTAAGCTAGGCACAGACAAGTCCAAGAGATGCTCATCTCCGATTAACAAGTTTAAAAAGCTCGTTAATTTACCTCCAAAGAACTGGAGGTATAACTCCAGTTGTATGGCACCAATCTTGAGAAAAACAAAACAAAAACCCAAGAGTATAAGGCCCCGAGTGCAAGCTCCAGTACTAGCACACATGTAAAAAAGAGGCCCCACCTCTGACAGGGATTAGGATTCCTCTTCCCAAGGCGAGGCATCCTAGAAATAGTGAGCAGAGTTGGGCTGCATTCTCTGACTTGGGTCTTTCCTGAAAAGGTGATTGTTTCCTGGCCAATCATTCATTCACAGCCCACACACTTGTACTTTGCCACCACACTGGAGCCTCTGCTCTAGATCCAGAGCTTGGGTAGTCAGTCAGGCAAAGCTCCCAGGATTACGGAGCTGACAGCAGTTAGCAAGTACAATAAGCTAAGAGACTCAAAGTGCTAGGAAGGCCCTAGCACAGAGAATATGAAAAGCTATTTCATATCAGGTGCCCAGGGCATCAGGGAAGATCTGTGCTATAGTCCAGTAGCCAGATTGGGGCCAGAAAGGGGCTGGATGTTAGGGAAGGTGACCAGCAGAGGTGTCCTGGGAGCCTGTCTGGGGATAGGAGTTGGGAGCTATCTAAGACAAGGGGACCTTGAATAATCAAGAAGAGTCCTGAGGGGCCTGATGACACTGGCCTGGGAGAAACATCTCCAGGATTCTGGCTCAGCAACTTGTCTCCCCTCCCTAGTATGCCTCAAAAATGCAGCACGAGTTGAAGGGCTTCAACGTGGAGATAAAAGATCTGGACCTGCTGAATCCCGAAGCCCGCCAGGACCTGGAGTCGCTGCAGAGCAGCGGGATAGAGAAAATCAACTACAGTGACTTCCTTGCTCAGGTCAGCAATGGGCCCCGTAAGGTAACCTCTGTATTCCTGGGATCGCCTCCTGGTTGGTTAGGAATGTGCTAGATCATGATCACCTCTCCCGTCCCCCTCCCCCCACCGCCCCGCTCACCCCCCACCATCACACATGGTCCCCACCCCAACAGCTCATGTCGCTGTTCATGGTACTGAACCTACGACTGCCAAGAACACTGGTGGGAAACTGCCTCTTCCCCACGTCACACCAGATGTGCTTCAGGGATTTTTGTTTCCTTTTCTATCCCACTGGAACTGTCTGAAATGTTTTTACAGTGCCAGGTCAAATCCATTAGAACCAAAATGTCTTCATAGACAGGTCGAGCAGGGTGGGAATGCAGAGGCTGGGAAGGTCAGAGTTTATCCCATCTGCCCTCAGATCCAGAAGCCTGTGATGCAGACTGACATGCAGCAGTTGATCCAGGACTTGGAAAAACTGGCCCAATCCCAAGTGAGAAGGGAACAGAGACCCTACTTGACAAACATCGGTCAGGAGTCCCTGGACAGGAAGGTGGGGATGCGTGGTTGGGGACGGGGTGAGAGAAGAGATGAGATGGAGGATTCCCACCACCTTCTTGGGTTCTTCACCCTCTTACTAAGCTTGGAGACGTAACGGTGTCTCTATGGACTCAAGCTCCACCACTAATGGGGTTGCATGGCCTCTTGAAGTCATTTAGCATCTCTTGGCCTTCATTTTTTCACCTCTAAAGAGGACCGTCTCCCATCTCAAAAAAAGATATAGTAGTTGATTTAATGTCACACAGCTGGGTAAGCACTTCTCTTTTTCACACCATTTGCAGGCTCTCCTAGGACAGGTGCCTTAAGGACCTTGCAATGAATCAGTATGTCAGCTGCCCTTCAGGGGAGGAAATGGCATTTTATATTTGTAAATATTTAGAGATTCAAAAGCTGTCATTGAGATATGAGATCCCACATCAGCCCGTATCCTGGGTAGGCCAAGGAGCATTCACCAGTTTCAATAGGCACCAAAGGAGTGGGGGGGGGGGAGGTGATACCCAGTGCTGTGTGGTTGGCTTAGGGGCACCCAGCAAGCCAGGGAAATATGTAGAACTTGGACTAAGGTTCCCAGAGCCCAAGGCAGACCCTGGAGCTTAAGGAAGCTTTGATTTTCTGCCTTTAAGACTAGCACTTTTTACCTCCCCTGTCTGCTCTCAGGACAGTTCTGAGCTGGAGCAGCAGCTGCAGGAGGCCACCCAAGAGCTCAGAAACATCTATCAGGAAAAGGTTGTCTCCCAGCAGAACCTAATGGTAAGTTTGGAGGCCTAAGAAGCGTAGGGGAGAGGGTAGTAGAAGAGAGAGGCCCCTGGGCTACTGATGCCATTTTTTTCCCCTGCACCATCACTGCTCCTAATTAGCCCTGATTATACCTCCACAGGCTAAGCTTAACCTGAGTGCCAGGGCACTGGAGTCTGCTGCTCCAAATCTCCAGGTAGCTACTGAGTTGGAGAGGATTGAGGGTGGAGATGGGACTAAGAGGGTAAGGTGGGTGGCAAATCCTTGGAGACCTGGATCATTGACCTACCCCTCCCCTCCTCTATGAATGTGATATGCTGGGCATTATGTTGGATGGATGGATGGATGGATGGATGGATGGGCAATGAGTAACTGCTTCCTGGCAGTACCCTGTATGGGAACCCTTTCTCCTCTCCTCTAGCTGGACACCACAGCTGTCCTTGGTAATATCACCTTCCTGAGAGGAGAGTTGCCTGTCTTTATCAGCCACGTCATGAAGAATGTGAGTGGGGCTGGAGAGTTGCCTCCAACACAGAGGAACTTGAGGCTCGCACTCCAGACTCTTCTACCCTCCCCTCACTGAGGCTCCCAGAAGAGTGTGGATGGCTGCCAGCCCAGGCCTCTTCTCTTTCCCACAGGCAAGTAAATGTTTTATGAACCGGGAGCTGGACTACTTCTCCCAGTATGTGGCCTGGGTGAGAGAAGAGGTGAGTAGAGGTACAGACCCAACCTGGCCTCAGGGCAACCATGCCTAGTGGATCAGCTAGCTGTTCTTCCTGTCTTATGGCCCCCTGGAGCCTTTTGGTGATACCCTAGACCTTTAGAATTAAACCCAAGCTTGGTTCTTTCAACCCCTGCTCACTGGCTGGACTCTGCATAACTTGCCTCTGCTCCTGCCCCTCCAGGGGGCCTTTGTGAGCCGGGGTGATAATGGCTGTCTACAAGGTACTGTCCATACCTTCCTCCCGTGTCCTTCCCTGAGCTGGCTCCCTTTGACCAGCTCTTGTGAGGCCAGCTTTCTAAGCCTACCTTCTGCTGTGGCCCTGTGCTTCTGCTGCCTTGGCATCCACACTAGTCCTGTAGGGGGCTTGAGGTTACTCTCAGTGTCAGTGTACTCATGAGGTGTGTGTGTTGTGCGCATGTGCAGGCACATACACAGCAGTGTAAGGTCAGGTGTTTGCACACACATGTTGCCTCTCCAGGGAGAGTGATTTAACGCCTTGCCAGGCATACAACAGGGCCATAACACAGGTGAATAGACACAAAAAGCTGAGCAAGAAGCCTGTGAGTGAGTTCCTGTCTCCTGTGTCCCCACATTCATGTCTGTGTGTGGCCTTGTAACTGTATAAAGTATGGGAAGGCCCACTGCCGTGTCCCTGGGCCTCTTGGTGTCCTGTCAACCTCTCCTTGGAATATGGGATGCACAGCTGCATGCTGGGTATGTCCATATGTACCTGACCTCAGGTGACTCAGCGAATTGCGACCTGCCAGCCCCTGTCTGGAGTCCTGGACAATGGTCATGTGATCCTGTGTGACATGATGGCTGACCCATGGGTGAGTGTCTTCAACCCGTTAGGCTTGGGGATAATGAATCTCATTCAAGGAGCAGACAAAGCTGGGCTAAAGGCCACACATGGTCTCTACTTGGTTCTGCCTCATCCCCTTGCCAAGTCAGTGCAGTTGCTGTGGGTACGGAGTGGGCAGGAAGGCAGTGTCTTCCTGCCCGCTGCTGCCTGGCCAGGTGAGCTGATCTCCTATCCTGCTGTCCAGAATGCCTTCTGGTTTAGCCTGGGGTGGTGTACCTTCTTCCTGATTCCAAGCATCATCTTTGCTGTCAAGACCTCCAAATACTTCCGTCCCATCCGGAAACGCCTCAGGTGAGGGACTGCCAGGACCAGGGGGGGCACTGGAGAAGCAGAACATTTTCCCCACATTCAGGCCCTACCCCTCTTAAGACTCAGACAGAATAAGGTTTGTGGTCTAGCTTTGAAGTGGCCTGTGCTTGAAGGAGCTCCAGGGCCTGTCCCACATCCTACTACATCTCTACCCTGGCACAGCCTCCTGGGACTCTTCCTGTTCCCTGGAGGGTTTGCTGAAGTAGGAACCTCGGGGCTCTGAGTTTGCCCTTGTGTTAGGACTGGGAACACATCTCCTTCTGTGATACCACAGCTCCACAAGCTCTGAGGAGACTCAGCTCTTCCATATCCCTCGGGTCACCTCCCTGAAGCTGTAGAGCCCACTGGTGAGTTTCCTCAATTCCTTACCGTTGGGGTGGGGGGGCTAGCAGGGTGGAGTGGGAAGGAGCTAGGAGCTGGGGCTGGGGGGGGGCGGTCTCTGAATCTCAGGAAGGCAGGAAGGTTTAAGAATTTGGTGAGGTCTAAGTGTTATCAGTGGTACTTGACAGGCCTGAGCTTTGCTCCTCTACCATTTGTTTGCTTCTTAATCCATGACATAACAAAGCATTGCCCCTCCTGGACTCAGCCTAGACCAGAGGACATCCGTAGTTCCTGCCCAAGAGTCCAGGCTGGCCTCCAGGCCTGACTGGTCCCTGGACTCCAGCTTTCCTGTCCCCATCTTGCTTGTTGTTCCCTTTCCATCTCTTGCTACTCAAAATCTCTTCATTCATCCCCACAATGGCACAACTTCTGCTGAGCTAAAGAGCTAGCAGGTTCTTCCATGTGTCTAGCCTTTTCCTCCTTGCTACAATACATGAGTACCAGAAGGGATCTGCTTCCCATCTACTGGAAACCCTTCTCCAGGTCCTTGGCTAAGGCAAGGTTGTGCCCTGCACAGCCCTATCTCCTTCCACCCTCCTATTCCCAGGCCTCACCCTGCTTCTGTTCTAGCTCCTTGTCTCTTGTCCCATCTGGCTTCCTTGTCTGCCCAGCTTGCCTCCTCCTCTCCCCGTTGCTTCTTTTCTTTCCTCCACAGCAGTAATGTTCTCCCATGTTCCCTTCTTTATTTTACTGGACTCAAGGATCCCTCCTATCCAACCAAACTCATCATGGAAAACCTCCACGTGGGAAGTCTGCTACGTCCCAGCTCTGGGCTGGCTTATGGAGCTCTGCCTCATGTCTCCCCAGTAGAGTGAGAGGTTTCCTTGACAGGTGTACCTTTATCCCAGGCTAGAAATAGTAGTGCTAGTTCTAGCTTCTCCCTGAATACTGGTTTCCAAAGTAGAAGAATTATACTAGGGGCACCCTTGTCTCCCCTGAAGGTAGCATTTCCATCGATGGTCCCAACGAGCTTTCCCAGGAGGGGTCCGGTGGCCAGAGCTGCTTTGTCCATTCTGTACGTATACCCTGGGGTCACTCCCCCATGCCAGACGCCGAGGTCCAGAAAGGTTGAAGAGGAAGAAGAGGAATGGATGCATCTCAGTTCCATTAAACTGTTCTCACTTCTCTGAGCCTTGGTTTTGGTCCTTGAAGCCAGTTCTTCCGAGTTGGAATTCTGAATTCTGTTGGGATTTAATGAGAGTTTCTGGAGAGAAGAACTCAAGAGATTATGGAGCAGTTGGAGTGGGGCCTGTCTAGGAGCATGCTAGTAGGAGCCACGGACCAGGATTCACTGCCAAACCCTAGAGGCCTAGCACTGGACAAATAGTCCAGTTGGATGGGAGATACTGTTTATGCTATGACTCAGGGCCAAGGGGCTGGGTGGGGGTGGGGGGGTACAAGGGAAAACAGATCCTTTCCAAAGGCCAAAAGCCCTTTAATATGGCAGTCTGCTGAGTTTCAGAATGTCTATATTCAATGCATCTTATAAACAAGCAATGCATATTCCACAGGAAATCAGGATGTGTGCACATGAGGTATTGATACTATGTAAGCACATTCTCAGACAAGTATCCTTCAGTGTGGTATGCCATTACTTATTCTTATCTTTTCCCAGAAGGCAGTTTATTGTTTCTTTTTGCATTTGGATTTGGTTTTGCTTGACGTGTTATTCCTTTGTGTTTTATTTTGTTTTGGCATTTGGTCCTCCCCTCTGGACTGGTGCAGAGGAAGCGGCACCCTGCATTTTTAACTGTGATTCATGGGATTTAACCAATGGAAGGAGAAACATTGGAAAAGAAGCACTTTCACTTCTCTCCTAGAATTGCTTATCTCTTGTCTATGTGATCATAAGAAGCATAATTGTTTTTAAACCTCACCTCCTTATGTGTTTGGAATCGCAGTGATCCGTTCCTAATGGCTATTTGTGTTCCTTAGAGTTAGTCTTCTTACATACTGGGTGGCTTTTGGTTGAGCTTTGGTACTCACTGATTAGGAATAATCTAAAACCTGAAATGAACTTTTCATCCTATGTGGAGATTATCTTTACATCTAGTCAGTAGGTCTGGATTTTTTTAAAAATACATTTAACCAAAGAAATGATTTATAGTGCTTGAAGGCTTAGTCCACTGCAGTTTATTCAAACTCCTAGGGTGAAGTCTAACGCATGAAAGATTTTCCAAGTATGCCCTTCTCATGATGGGCTGCCTGTCTTTTAACCCCAGAAGTTGTTTAAAGGTCTCTGCTCAGCATCTTTGCTGTATCTTCTCAAATCAGCAGACCCACAACAGTGGGAGAGAGCCTCAGAGCCAGGCACTTCTTCCTGGTTCCCTTCTTTTTTCCATCTTTGCTCTAGGATTTGCGACTGCATATTGTTCCCCATGATACTCTTCAATCAGACTCTAAAGTACACATGCATCACTTTAAAAGGCACATACATACCTCGGAGCAGATCTTAAGGTTGTACTCAGCTAGGAATTTGATCTATATTGGCTTGTCCATACTTATCAGAAGTAGTAATCCTAAGAAGACAGCACAAGTTAACTGAGATGGTCAGAATGCTGTGTGATGTCTATGCTACTAATGTACTCTCTTTCTCTGCCATATTTCTTTTCTAACTTTCCTATTATCTTTACTTAAAAAAAGTAGTGGTCCTAAAAATTGATCATTTGGAATTAGAAATCAACTGCACTACAGGTTAGCATCCTTCTTTGAATCCTTGCTTAACTCCCCAGGCACTGGCTTCGCAAAGGAGTTTGTGCAGAGGGCATTGCTACGAGCATTCGTCACCTGGGGTGGGTGTGGGACTCAGCAGTTGACAAAGAGCTAGAGATAGCCACAAAGAAAAAGAGATGACCCCGATTGGAAAATGTTGGGATATAATATACAGTATGAATGCTACTTCATACTTGCCACCGAGCCTTTATGGTCAAGTCCTACCTGTTATCGATAGTCTCTGAAGGGGCAGTGATTGACCTATGAAGCTTTGGGACTGGTTCAAGGTCATATAGTTGGACAGGGTTCCCTCGTCCTGACTCTAACCCTGGAGGTTTCCTCCCGGATGTGTGGCCTGTCTCCATTTCCCTTGGGCATGTGGGAGGGAGGCTGCCCCCAGAGAGGGTTGACTCAGATGTCCTTTGCCGTCCTGCAGAAGGAATGATGACAGATTGGGAACCCTGGGAGTTCTGCCAGATGCTCCACCTGGCTACTCTGCACAAGGCCCTTTGGCTGATTTTACTAAAGAAACACACATGGGCCAGGGCATCTGAGGTCCTAGGTGACCCGAACGGCTCTAGCTGACTCCATGAATGCAAAAGGAGTGCCAAATGCCTGGGCCTAGAATCATCCTGAGCAGGACACGGGTGCACAGAACTATCAGTCTAAACAAGGAAGTATGCCGAGCAGAGTACTTCATGTGAATTAACAAAGAGGTAGGCATTGGCCAGGCACAGTGGCTCGTGTCTATAATTCCAACTATTTAGGAGTCAAGAGAATCAATGTTTGAAACCAGGCTGGGCAAAATGTTAGCAAGACTCCCATCTCAACCATTCAGTCAAGGTGTGCTGGGTCACTCTTGGAATACAAGCTACTTGAGGGGTGCTGAGCCCAAGGTCGGGGAGGCGAGAGGCCTACCCTTCACTTGAAGCCAGAAGGACAGAGGCCTTCAAAGAGCTTCTGTTCCCTGCCTTCTGGATGTACAACAGCTTAATACCTTCTGCAAAATCTACAAGGTGGGAGTGTTGGCTGCCTTGGCAGGGGGAGCAGAGATAAGGAGAGGGCTGCTGGCTCAGATTAGGGTGCCTGCGAGTGCCGAGTGCCGGGATGGGGTTGCTTAGTTCCAGTTCCGGGAGACCTCATCTGAGAGAAGGTGGACCTTTCACTGAGCCGTGGAGGTTTCTTGGTCTCCCTGGGAGAATTCAGCTACAGCACAGCTGGAGTCCAGTCACTTGTGCCCTGCCCAGCGGCCTCCAGAGCAGGAGCAGGCTCAGGGGAGGACTGAGACCCTGCTATGTGATGGGAAGTGGTGGGGACCAGGACTGTTCCCCAGCTCAGAAGCCTCCTGGACCCGCCGGGCTCCATGGCTGTGGGAGAGGACCAGAGCCTGTGAAAGGCGCAGCAGAGGCAGCCTCAGGGCCTCCCAGTCCACAGCTGTGCCAGCTCTGCGTGTGTGGCACCTCTGAGCTCTGCGGCCCCCAGCGGATGGCTTTCCATGAGGCCACAAATGTCTTTTGAGCTCTGGAAAAGAGAACGCTTTCTAGGCTTGGTGCGACTGTCATGCAGAGGGGATTTGTTCATGGACCAGGGGGGTGGGGAGGGGGTGAAGGTCTTAAGAGCATTTCCCCCCTATCATCTCCAACAAAAGAAGAGGCCTAAGGGAAAGACATGGGGCCGGTGGCCCCACAGAGCCCAGGTAGGGGCGGGTGTGAACTTGGGCCTAAAGTGGAGAGGGTCATGAGCAGAAGTCAAAGATGATCCAGAAGACCTCGAGATTGGTGGGGAGGAGCAGTGCGAACCTCCTACCCAGATAAAAACAATAAAGGCCCCCATGTTGCCCTAAACAGCTAAATGCTGCCTCTTCAAATTCTGTACCTTAGGAAACTCTTCCTCTGTCCAGACTTGACACCCCCTCCCCCTCCTTCCTCTTCCAAGCTGCCTGCCAGCTGCAGCTGAAACCCATCAAGCCAAAGAGCTGGCCTGAACCCCACACAGGATTCCTGCAGCCCGCCTGCACACGTGGGACACGCCTCCAAGGCCTTTCCAATACTCCACAGACCTCCTGGAAGAAGTTTGTCACTCTCAGAATCACAGCAGGGCCTCTGCTCCCACCTTTTCTGTTCCTGGCTCCCCAGAGATTCTAGGGGACCCCTGGAAATACCGGAGGCCCTGGAAAGCAAAGCACCTGAGGGACCAAAGTAAGAAAGAAATGAGGGTGAGGTGAAGTGGAGGTCCTGGCAGGGGTACATACAGCCATGTTTCTGTTTCGTGGGTGATACTCTCCCAAGGGAGGGTGGCATTAAAGGCTTCCCGAAACCCCAGGACCTGCTGGGCCCAGAAGGACAAAGCATAGCATGTAGCCTGCTCGTGATTCTGAGGAAGGCACCTCTGAAGAGTGGAAAAACAGTCTATGTGCCAAGCTCGGACTTGGTGGCTCTCCAGAAGAGGCAACTACATGGGGTTTGAGGCCGCTCTGCCCCAACTCCAGGCCGGGCCATGAGTAACCAACCTGGACAACTTCCATCGTGAGGCTTGGACTGCGCGTGGACTTAGAGCTGGCCAGTGGGGGACACCCAGGGGACACCCACAGAGCTCCCTTTAGAATGGAAGGAACTGTCTTTGTATACTGGCTTTTATGACTTGGGCAGGTTCTTTCACTTTTCCCGGTTTCACCATGGGAGAATGAGATAATGACACTCCAAGGCCACCTGGAAAGCTCAAAATGCTTAGCACATCCGTCCTGTAAAAGCTTGCCTAGAGTAGAGGAAGGTGGCTGAGCCCAGCCTAAAAGGTGGATAGCTTCCCCTTGTCCAGTCAGTGGGAGGCCTACCCTTGAAGTCCTATTGGCCAGACACGTGGGCTGTTACCATCTCTGAGCACAGTCCACACCTCAGTGAGCCTACAGCCCTGCTCCTTTTCCTCCCCTGAGAACTAGAGTTAATTGGCAGGCTCAAAAATGGGGGTGGGGGGAGTGCACAAGTGCTTGTATGCCTGCTATAAAGGAGGGGGTGGTTCAGGGCTTTGTTTCCATGGGAACCACTGGCACAGGCTGGTTCCTCAGGGCACCAAAAAGGGAAACTTGGCTCCTAGGTGATTTCCCTAAGGACTAAGAAAATTCCCATGAGCTTGTTCTCCCTGGGGGCAGGGAGAGACCCTTCCCAGAGATGCTCAGGGCCCTTCCGCCCCTCTTCTGCCATTCCCCCGCTTCCAGAGACCTAGTAAGGGTCATCAGCTACCTGAATGTAATCCCAACTCAGAGCCAGGAAGAGGGGACATTTAGGAAGAAGTGTAAAGAGCGCATGCTTTGGGGAAGCGCCCACTGCAAAGCCTGTGAGAAGTGACAGGGTGAAGAGCTCGAGATGAGAGAGCTGGGGGCCCCTCGTGATGTAGCCCCAGGGGTTTCCATCCTCTCTGGACAGCAAGCCACAGCAGAATAGTGTCTCCAGTGAGGACACTCAGAGGCCAAGCATGAGTGTCCCAAGCTCAGTCCTGAGGTATCCGAGGGTACCCAGAAGATTGGGGGGTGGGGGCTGGAATTTGGCCCCCAACACAGCTTTCACAATAGGGTGTGTGTGTGTGTGTGTGTGTGTGTGTGTGTGTGTGTGTGTTAGAGCAGAGGAAACATACAGTCAAGGGCAGGGAAGAGACCAGAGCATCTAATAGAGGGAACTGGACTGATTAAGAGGCAAGGATTAAGAACCCCGTAGTTAAAGCCTGGGAGTGAGGGACTGAAAAGAAGCAAGGTAGATTTGCACATGCCTAGGTGTGTGTGTGTGTGTGTGTGTGTGTATGTGTCCACGAGAGAGAGAGAGAGAGAGAGAGAGAGAGAGAGAGAGAGAGAGAGAGAGAGAGAGAGAGAGGGAGGGAGGGAGGGAGGGAGGGAGGGAGGGAGGGAGGGAGGGAGAGAGAGAGAGAGAGAGAGAGAGAGAGAGAGAGAGAGAGAGAGAGAGAGAGAGAGAGAGAGCGCGCTCCAGTGCGAGGGGAGAGGGAGGTGGAGGAGGAGAGGAGCAGGAGGGGCGGAGCTAGAAACCCATAGGGAGGAAGGGAGGGTGGAAGGGGTGGGCAGGGGGCGGAGAAGTGCGGTGACAATCGCTTCTGGGTCCCAGCAAACATGAGGCAGCTGGCAGTCAGGCCCGGCAGTCCAGCTCACTTGCGCTGCGAAGCAGGGAGGTCGCTGACAGTTCCATATAGTGACCAGGATGCATCGGGCAAAGGTATGGCTGGTGTGGCTGGGACTGCCCGGGCTGGGGGCCAGGCGGGCTCTGGGGATTGATCTTGACTCCTCCTCATTTCTCTTTGACCCTATCCCCTGCTGTCCCTTATAAAGGGTAGCTTTTGGAAATATGAATGTTGGGGTGCCCTCCCTGGGGAAGGTGGACTCCTTCCTGGGCTCACCCCCACCCCCCACTTTAGATGAATGGAAGAGGCTTTGGGTGTTTATTAAACAAAAACCAAGCTGAGCCAAGAAGAGATTTGAAGTCAACTCTGTGCTGGTCCTGCAGTTTAGTTCCTGGGGCAAAAGCCAGAGCTGTCAGCCCTAAACCTGGAACCCATGGCTAGAAGGGTGACAGGAATGTGGGAACACCGAGAGGAAGTGTCTTGTGTCTGGATACTGGCCAAAGTCTGCATCTTTCAAGTATAATCAACTAATTAAATAATGTCCTCTTGAGATCTTAACAAGGACACACGATAGTTCCCCTCTCTGTACAGTTCTTGAGAGGTTAGAAAGGGAAGAAGCACGTATCTGGCACAGAGTTGGAGAAACAGTGATGAGATGAGGGGGAAGATAAAGAACGGAATGAGGAAGAATGAGAGCAAGATAAGCTGTCTCCTAATCCAGAAGTCTGGCCTCATATTCTGTGAGCAACTCCCATTCCTGAGAAAATGCTTTGGAAAAATGAAGAAGCACCAGGATTAGATTTGGCTGCTCATAACTAAACACCCCAAATATAGTTGTTGGAACAGGTCGGTTGCATTTTTATCTCATGCAGAAGTTCGGAGGAAAGCAATAGAGGGCTGGTATGGAGGCCCCACTCCCCCATCAGCAGGGACTCGGGATCCGTCTGTTTCACTGGCTTTCATCCATGAGGTTACCTTAAGGTCCAACATGGCTGCTGGAGCTCCAGCCAGCACATGAGGACAGCAGGAGGAGAAAGAAAGAAGAGCAAAAGGAGCTAAATGAAATCAGAATCTCGTGAATTAGAAATCATAGATATTAAGCTGACATCTTGCAGTCTCTCCTCCCAAGAGGTGAGACTCTCTCTCTCTCTCTCTCTTTCTCTCTCTCTCTCTTTCTCTCTCTCTCTCTTCTCTTCTCTTTCTCCTCTCTTTCTCCTCTCTCCTCTCTTTTTCTTTCTCTCATGCTAGAACTGGGACTTGAACTCAGGACCTTGACACTATCAGCTATTTCTTTCAAAGCTGCCATTCTACCACTTGAACCACACCTCCACTTCCAGCTTTTATTTGTTGGTTAATTAGAGATCAGAGTGTCACGGATTGTCCTGCCAGGCTGGCTTTGAACTATGATCCTCATTTCTCAGCCTCCCAAGTAGTTAGGATTGCAGGTGTGAGCCTCCAGCACCTGGCTTTCTGCCTCTCCTCCATCCATGAGAACAGAGAGTCCAGAGAGGGCTTCAGGCCATGCTGCCCTGCTCTGTCCAGTCCACTCCCCAGAAGTGTCAGGAGGATGGGCAGAGGTGATGACACAAAGCTCTCTGAGCATAAGTGGCAGGGCTCAGCATAAACTCCCGTTCCCTTTATAATGGTAGATATACTGTCCAGTGCCCCAGCAATTTCCAGGCAGACAGGGCATATGCAGGGAAATTTATCACTCTGGGCTATGCTTGTGCAGTACTCACATTGCACACGCCATGTCACAGGCTTCAGGGCTCTTGTTGTGACCCTGAATGGCCAGGCTGCACATGTGTGCACACGGCCTGCTCTGTCCACAGCAAAGGATGGCTCCCCTTACTTTGTTTCTCCTTTTCTGGCCCTAAGTTCTAGAGGTCATTCTGGGAGCTTGGCCACCGCTACCCCTGCCAGATAGGCACAGTTAGTGACCCAACACCTGCAGGTGCATGTGATCGAGTCCTTTGACCATTATGACTTTCCCCTGACCTCTACCCTCCCTTCACCTGCCTCCGGGGCTCTAGTGAATCTCACATCCTTATGTCTGCTAGTGGCTTTCCTGTGTCTGACCCAGCCAGGGATGAGAGTGGATCCCACACCTGTGAGTGCTAAGCCTGGTGGGGACACTTGTCCCAGGAGAGGTGCCTCTGCCCCCTCCCCACCCTGGTTTCTCCCCCACACTCCACAATCACCCATTCACCAGTCTCACTTAGCCCTGGGAGCCAGCACTGAGACTTGGGGGTAGGTAGCTGACCACAGCACCAGGCCTTCCACAAGGTCTTAGAAGGCTGGGACAGACCAGAACCTGGGCTACTCTGTAGTGGGTATGAGGCTTCCAGGTGTGATGGCTTTAGGGCAGTTAGGAATTTCTCTGGCTTGGTTTCCAACCTTCCTTCAGGACACTAGTGAGAAGTGAGCCCCAATTCGCTTCCTGTTTGCAAAGATAGTAACTGAGAGCCCAGTTTGGCCTGAAGAGGGAAGTGGCTCTCTTCAAGATAGTCTGGAGCCCTTGAGTTTTACCTGGGCCCTCATGCAGGTACCAGGGAGCTTCTAGTACTGTCCCCTCCCTAGCGGTGAGAAGACAGAGGCCCATTTGTATCCAGTGTTGAGGCTGGGACTGGAAGCCTGCTCTGTCTCACTCCACAGCCCAGAGGGGTTTTCAGAGAAGACTACAGGGCCGGGTACATACCTTTCCCCAGGTAGAAAGGAGATGCTTCAGTCCAGCCCTGAGACCTAGCTCTGGATCTGTGTATGGCCCACTGCGCCTTACAAACTGGCTAGTGAGTGACACATATGGGCCTCTAGCCAGACACATCTCTTGCATTAGTCACACAACTGAGCTACTGTCTCTGCTTCCTGGGCTACAGATCCAGGAGTTTGCAGGAAAGGACCCCCAGCACAATCTTCCACAAGAGTGCAGTGATGGTTTGCTAACTTGGGCTAGGGTCGGGAGCACCTGACTTTGCTAGACCTCCAGATTTCTCTGGTGGGAGAGTCCCCAGGACATAGCCTCTGCAGGGGAGAGGTTTTCCAAAGCAAAGAAAGAGTGGGGAGAGGAGCTGCCACATTTGCTTTGACTGGAGGCCCAGACCCAAGCAGGAAGAGGGCGCAGCGTGAGTGACTCACTGCACTGCCCCCGCCAGCAAACGGCCCCAGCTGACTGATGTTTCCCTGAACAGGTGGATCTGTCAGCTGTGATCAGCCCACATCTCAGAATGCCACAGAGCTGTCATGTGACAGGGAGACAAACAAGGGAGAGCTTAGCAGACACTGGAGGACAGTGAGAGGGGCCCGTCCCGCAGCTCAGCCAGCCCAGCCTCCCCTCCCATCTGTCAGCTTCCTGACCCACCCTCAGTGAAGCAGAGCAGCTGCTGGACTATGCTGGCCTGTCTCCAGCTCTCCTGTCACCCTTATCCCCTTCTTCCTCTAGCACATGGACAATGGGTGATCTCAGGAGCAGATCTGAGTCCCCCAATCTCCCGCCCCCTAATACTGGTGCCATGTCTGTGCCTACATCTGTCATATGATCCTCTCCCAGGATGGGTGCTCACAGAAACAGCACCAGCAGAACAATGCCAGCCCATACTGTGCCCCACTCTGGCCTTAGCCTCTCCATCTGAGCAGAAAATAGGCTCATGGCTTCTTCACAGGTTTTAGCTGGGCTCAGAGCCTGTTTGGTGGCTAGCAGTATCATAACTGGGTACCTTGTACCTCACATCCACACACAAAAGCCAACTGGCCCCTTACACTACCCCTATTCTCACCATTTGGCTCTGAAGAACCCTGGCAGCAGGAGGTTTCTGGGGCGGGCTCATGGCTACCTTAGTTGTTAGTCCTGGCTCACAATCGAGTGGCTCTGGGCTCGGCCCCAGCCCCTTCCTCCATTTGGTTGTGTCTGTTCAGACAGCTAACCTAGCTCCTCTGCGCTGTACTTGCCTCCTCTTGCTAAGGGAAATATCACTGACGTAGAGGACTGAGATCTTTCATCAGTCCCTGCTCATCCATTCACATGATAGACATGTGAATGTTCGTAGCTTTTGGTTACTGACTGGAGCCTGGGAAAGACAGGTAACACAGGATGGGACCAGTGGGCAACTCAAGTCAGTCCCTGGGTTAGTGGGACCTTCTCCTTATCAGAGGTAGTAGAACTGTGTCCTGGGTAATTCTGCAGCCATCTGACACAGGGCTAGAACAGTGCAGTTCTCTTTCTTCTGCTCCAGAGCTCTGAGGGATGAGACCTAGGCATGTGTACGTGCGTGCATGCATGCATGCATGAGTATGCATGTGTGAGTGCGTGCGCATGCACACAAGAGCATGCGCTCTCACAAGATGAGCTACCTGGCCCTACCCAAAAGTGGATGAAAACCTGACTCGCCAACCCACAGGGGCCCTTCACAACACAGCTTCCCCCACCCCCGCCTCGCTTCTGGCCATCTGTCCCCAGTGATAGAAATAGAAGGAACAACAACAAAAATGAGTGCTGTGTGAGGCAGAGTCCCTGTGGACAGGAAGGGGTGATCACAGGTCAGCTCCACATCTGATCTGTCTGGGACAGTCCCAGCTGACCCAGGCTCTGATCTCAGGGCAGCTGTCCTCTGATGGGCAGGCAGCTGAGATCCGCCAGCTCGACCGTCTAGGTAAGGCTTTGGAGTTGTCCTTACCCTGACTCATGTTTCTGCTCAGTTTTCTCTGCTGTGCTTTTTGGGGTTATCTTCAGCCGTGATGCACTAAAGTATCTGCTCAAGGGCACCCTTGGTGGACCAGAATGTCATGATTCCTTCTTCTCACTAGATGGGCCATGATCTTAGGTCAGAGACAGCTGCCCTGTGCTGGCTTAGCCTCTTAGGAGCTAAAAGCGGGGAGCCATGAAGTGAGATGAGATGCCCAGGTCATAACCAGACCTCTGCCTGAGTGTGCCGAGAACTCTGCCAGGGAAGCCAGCCATGAGGGGTGGCTGGCTCTCTACATCTCTGTGAGGACAGATTTCTCAGTAACTGGGGTGGCAGTTATCCATACTGCCCACATCAAAGGGATCTGAAATACCCAGCACACTACAGCTCCACCCCATTTCCACAGCCTCTCCCTTCCACCCTACCTCTCCTAGACGTGGGACACTCCTCAGCTGGCCTCCTGCCTCATTGTCCCCTCTACACCATCGGGTCACCTTTCTGAAACAACTCTTTTTCATTGGGACTTGGGTAAGAAAGAGCAGCAAGGATGGAGAGAAAACTGTGCCCTTGGGAAGAAAGCTGCCCAAACTATCCGGCAGGTGTGAGAACCTTCTAGAACAGGGCTATCAGGGGAAACATAAGACAAAATGCACAGACATCATTTAAAATGTTCCCCAGAGGTACATTAAGGAAAATAAAAGACAAGAAGTTATTTCTGATTTTTGGGTTAATAGATTGTCTTTAACCCAATGTATTAGTAACGAGCTAGTTAACGTTCTTGAAAGTAAATATGGAATGCTCTAGAGATTCGTAATGCTGCAAGTTTATTTGCACAAATGTTGCAGTCATTTGGGCAGTCATATGCTCAATGGCCACATGTGGCAAGTGACCACTGTGTGACACCACTCAGCTCTGGAGCTGCTAAGTGACACCCAGCTGGGAACAAGGGACACAAGTTTTGTCAGTGCTACATTCCAAGAGGGTTATTTAGTTTTAAGGGAAAATAGTGGTTCAGACCCTGGCAGGGAACCCTTTTGGCATCACACCATGGTGATGGGTAAAGAGATCTGTGTGTGTGTGTGTGTGTGTGTGTGTGTGTGTGTGTGTGTGTGTGTGTGTGATGCACCAGTATTGAGGCTTGAACACACAGCTACAAACGCTCTTTTAGAATTTTCACTCTAGGCTTGTGCTCTACCAGTTGAGCCACACCACCACTTCCAGCTTTTTGCTGGTTAGTTGGACATAAGTGTTTCACAGCTTTTTCTGTCCTGGCTAGCTTCGAACCTTGATCATTAAATCTCAACCTACCAAGTAGCTAGGATTACAGGCGAAAGCCACCAGGGCTCAGCTCTCTCCTCCTTATAAAGTTTGTTGGACTCAATCACAGTGAGTCTGCTCTACTGACTTATTCTAACCACTCCTACAGGTTCTGTAAACAGCATAGTCCAATTAAGTTTCCATCCTCTTAATGCCATGAACATAAAATTTCGGGGATTAAACTGCAGCCTGAATTTGGGGGGAACAAATCACATTCAGATGATAACAGCTACCTGCGTCCTTGTTGCCTTGTCTGCCTCCGACTATGTGATTGTTTTTTTCTTTAAATTAACCTGCACGTATTTAATTAACTCATTGTGGTGCAGGGCCTCACACAGGCCAGGCAAGCACTCTACCACTGAGCCCCATCCCCAGCCTTCACATTTTGAATATTAACTCCTTCTATGGAATTTTATTTATAAATGTAAATTCCTTCAAGATGGAATCTTTACGTCAGTTGTGTCAACACAAGGCGCAGAACAGCTCTGAGGTGAATGGCAACACAACAATGTCATAGAGGTATAGCAGCAGTAGGTTCTCACCTGCCACATGGCACTTGCTATGGCTTTGGGCTGAGGCCACACCTCTGCACAGGGGAGGGTTCCGGAGCACTTGAACAGCCCTGCCTTGGAGCCAGCAATTTCGGTCCCTCCCTCCTTCTCTCCCCCCTCCCCCAACACCTGATGCTGAACAAATTAGGGTTGTTCCTATTGGGCTGCAAGGGACAAACACACATCTTAGGGGACCTAGGGTTGTTTCACCAGAAGGTTGAGGAAGAGCCTTTTACAGGATTGGGTTCAGGTAGACGATGAAGGTGATTCTGAAGACACCCCAAATTTTGCAATTGATGAGGTACTCAATAAAATGACTTTTTTTTTTGGTCAGCCATGTGGCTTGAACTCTGGGCCTGGGCTCTGTCCCTGAGCTATTCAACTAAAGGCTAGCACTCTACCCCTTGAGCCATAGCGTCACTCCTGGTTTTCCAGTGATTAACTGGAGCCTCACTGACTTTCAGGCCCACCCGGGCTTTGAATTGCGATCCTCAGATCTCAGCCTCCTGAGAAGCTAGGATTACAGATTGAGCCATGGGTGCCTAAGATGACCTTTTTAAACTGAAAAAAAAATTTAAAAGAACCCTAAACTGGCCAGGAGTTTGACCTAGTGGTAAGAGTGCTTGCCTAGCATGCATGAAGACCCAGGTTCAATCCTCACTACCATATACATAGAAAAAGCTGGAAATGGTGCTGTGGCTTAAGTGGTAGAGCTCTAGCCTTGAGAAAGTCCAAGGACAGTGCTCAGGCCTGAGTTCAAGTCCCAGGACTGGCAAAAAAAAAAAAGTTAAAAAGGCCTAAACTTAGGTCAGCACGCAGTAGGGGCACCCTTCCCACCTCTTTCACACACAGAGGCCCTGGAAAACTTGGAAGGAAGCTGAGATTTGTCTCTGGCCTCAGGTTACAAGCAAGGTGCACACAGAGTGGTCCTATAAGCCACCTGCAGCCTCTACCCTTGAGGGAATGCCGTGAACCTCTTTGTTGATCCCCAGGGCCATATCTGGGACATGGCTCAGAACACCCACACTGTCAGATATGCAGCAGGCATTCCCTGGGACCCCACAGCCTTCCTCCTCTGCTTTCATTAGTCATTGCCCCCCTCCCATAGTCATGTCCTGAGGCTATGTACCATGGTGACTCCAGTCAAGTTTCTCAACAACGCGGGCATCAGGCAGGAAGAGAAGTCAGGAAAAGAGAACACTGGACGCTTTCACCCAGCCATTCATGAGGGCCTCGTTTGTGCAGTTGCTTTTCTTGGTTTTTTTTCTTTCTCATTAAAAAAAAAAATGGGGGCCGGGAGTTTGTCCTAATGGTAGAATGCTTGCCTAGTATGCACAAAGACCCTGGTTAGAGTCCTCTGTTCAACATAAATAGAAAAGGCCAGAAGTGGTGCTGTGGCAAGTAGTAGAGCGCTGGCCTTGAGAAAGCCGGGCCCCAGGGGCTCAGTTCAAGCCCCAGGACTGGCAAAAGAAACCCCAAAAACCAAAAAACCAAACAAAAAACTGTGGTTTTTAGCAGCCACCTGTAATCCTAGCTACTCAGGAGGCTGAGATATGAAAATGGAGGTTCAAAGGCAACCTCATGCATGAGACGCTTATCTCCAATTAACCACCACCAGAAAATGGAAGTGGTGCTGTGGCTCAAGTGGTAGAGCATTAGCCTTGAGCTGAGGAGCTCAGGAACAGTGCCCAGGCCCAGAGTTCAAGCCCACAACGGACAAAAAAAAATTTATGTGAGTATGCACACACACACACACACACACACTGGGATTTGGACTCAGGGCCTGAGCACTGTCCCTGAGCTTTTTTGCTCAAGTCTAGCACACTTCCACTTCTGACTTTTTTCTGGTTAACTAAAGATAAGAGTCTCAAAGACTTTCTTCACCAGGCTGGCTTCTATCCACGATCCTCAGAGCTCAGCCTCCTGAGTAGCCAGGATTATAGGCATGAGCCTGTAGCCTGGCTTGCTATGTGATTCTGTTGCCTGTGTAGCCATCACCACAATCAAGATACACAGCACTTCAACCCACAAAGGTCCTCTTCACAGCTATGCCTCTCTCCCTGTCTCTGCCTCTCTCCTGTCCTTAACCTTGGCCTTCTAATCTCTTTTCCATTTTCAAAATGTTATCATTTCAAAATGTTATATAAATAGAACCATTCAGCATGTAACCTTTGGGGATTGGCTTTTTTTTTTCAGTCAGCAGGATTCTCTGGGGGTGCATTCAGGGTAATGTATAGAGAGGGGTTGCAGTTACTGGAAAGTTCTGTTGTATGGATGGACCACTCTTTGGCTAACGATTCAGTAAGGCACTGAAAGGACACCTGTGTGTGTCCAAATTAGGACTCTTACAAATATAGTGGCCGTGAACATTCACGCACGAGCTTTCTCATCTGTCTGGGACAAATGCCCAGTTCTGCTGCTGCTGTGTTGCATGGAAGCAACCCATGTATGTTTAGTTTGCTAAGAACCTGCAAGCAGCCAAGCATTCCACACTCCACAGCGGAGTAGGCAGCGAGGGGCAGCAGCCTCATTTCTGCACGCCCTTGCTGGCATTGAGTGTTGTCAGGTGTTGTTCTCAGAGTGGATTTCACTTGCATTCCCCTGGTGGCTAATAGTGGTAAGTGTCATTTCAAGAACTTATTTGACATCTCTACATCCCCTTTGCTGAGATGTCTGTGTACGTGCATTCTTCCTGAGCAGCTTTCTTTGCTTTTCTTTCTTTTTTCTCCAGTTATGGGGCTTGAACTCTGGGCCTGGGCACTGTCCCTGAGCTTTTGTGCTCAAGGCTAGTGCTCTACCACTTGAGCGACAGCGCCACTTCCAGTTTTCTGGTGTGTAATTAGAGATTCACAGAGTTTGGGGCTCAGATAGCTTTGAACTGTGATCCTCAGATCTCAGCCTCCTGAGTAGCTAGGATTAAAGGTGTGAGCCACCAGAGCCCAGCTTGGCTCTTCTTTTCTGTAGTCTGGGGTATGAGAAGTCTCTCGGGTGTCAGGCTGTGGTGAGAAGTAGATACATGTGATCTCACATGAGTGACCTTCTTGGGAGCAGAAGGGACAAAATGCACTGGAGAGCAGAATAAGGGGCTAAGTTGTTTGTTTCAATGACATGTGCTATGAAGAGGCACAGCTGATACTGAGAAGAGGTACATGGGGTGACCTCCCCATGCCTGACCCCGGAGAGAGGCCTTGACCCTTAAGGGACAAGTGTCCAATGTGAGGAGCAGCAGTTTCCCAGGCAATGAATGATGTGGAAACAAGCTGAGAAGAGCGAGACGTGGACAGGCAGATGGATCTGACTGAAATTGTGACAGGAAGCCAGTAAGGGTTTGAATTTATGGTTGAGTCTCTATGTTGTCCCAGCATGCCTTAATTCTGTCACCTCTCAGCAGAGAGGTTCTGCAGAGTAAGGGGATGATAGGGGTCACCACTCAGACTTCCTCCCCTCGGTGTCTGAAAGCCTTGGAGTCAGGAGGAGGGTGGCTGGACTGGCTATTTAGCATTCCTTAGCAGTTCCATCAGACAGACAAGTGTCAAATATTCATGAAGGTGACACGCAGTCAACCCTCTCTCCTCCTGTCCTCCCCCACTGTCTGATGGGCCCATGCACGGGCCTCCCTTTTCATGTGGCTGTGTAGACAAGCTGAGTCCCTCCCTCGCCCTTCTCCCCCTTCTCCTTGGCGCCCACCACTACCTTAAGAGGGAGAAGGTCACAGACATTGCCTGCGAGACTCACAGATGGCCCCTCAATTAAGTCAAGGAACCCAGCCCATAGACCCGGACACCCCATCCCACCACTCTCACTTTCCACCAGGAAGAAAGCCACTGGGACACCCTAACCCAGACCAGCATCAGGACATTCATAAACAGTTGCTTTGGGCAGATAAGGTCAGGGATCTTGGGTGTTCTGTCCCCCATTTTGGGAGACATCTCCAGACCTCAGGAATAGCCACTTTGGAAACCTGGGGCCAAGCTCTCTCCAGTGTTGCAATCACAAGACGACAGGGAGCGTGTTGCTGGTATGTTCTAAAACATCTCAGGGGCTGTTTCCTTATTTGCAAATAGGGTGTAATTGCCCACCTTATGAAGTTGCCAAGACAACAAGATAACCAGGGCATCTCTCTCTGCCTGTCCTGTGAGCTGTTCCCCAGCCTCTTCAGGCAGATAGACCCACTGTGGGATGGAAGTGATCGCTCTCTTTCCCCCACCCCACCCTGATCAGATCCTGGACATAGGGCTGTGTGAGAGAGTCCTTAGGTCTAAGCCGGGGCCTGTACAGAAGCCCCACTACCTAGCCCAGGTTCTAGGGTTCAAACCCACTCCATTTCTCCTTCTCTTTCAAGATGAGCCTTCAGCTGGGAATTCATAAAATAATGAAGCACCAGCTGCCCCCTCCTTGACCCAAATACAGATTTATTCATTGAGGCCATTTCTCTTCTGAATAAGATCTTTAATAATGGAGAAGGTGCTTCTTTGACCAGGCAGGGCAGGGTGTATGTGAGTGTGTGTGCACATGTGCAGACACGTGTTTGTGTATAAAATGTGTCACACCTCTCTTGATGCTCTGATTCCTGACCCTCAGCTCTCCCCATTTCTAACCATTATGGTGGTCTGTCCTGCCTTTGCTGTGGCTCTGGGTCCAGTGACATCTCTCCTTGCTGGGCCAGCCTTAGAGAAAGTGAAGGATGCGGGAGTGTTGCTGAAGATATGTGCTGGGGAAGTGGGTAACTGAGTAAGAGATTTGAAAGAGGCCTAGCTGAGGAACCTGAAAGCAAGCTAAGGGGTCGTAGCAGGCTACCTCACCAAGAGCTGACAGGAAGACTGGTGAATACTCAGAACATGATGAGGAAGCATCTGGAGGTTTCTATCAGTGACCAGAGCCCGTAGGATGCAGAGAACACCCCCACAGTTTGGGGAAGTGATCTTCGGGTCTCTTCTCCACACACAGCCTCCCTTTTTTCCTTTTTTTTTTTTTAAAGAATTTTTCTTATAATGGTGATTACAGAGGGGTTACAGATGCAGGTAAAGGATACCTAGTGTTGGCCTAGTGGTAGAGGGCTTGCCTAGGATGCACGAAGCCCTGGGTTCAGTTCTTTCTTATCACATACACAAAAAAGCTGGGACTGGTGCTGTGGTTCAAGTGGTAGAGTGTTAGCCTTGAAGAAGCTCAAGAATAGTGCCCAGGCCCTGAGTACAAGTCCCAGGACTGACAAAACAAACAAACAGAAAGAATCTATGTCTTTTTTGGACAGTGGCATCCCTGTCCTTCCTCTCTCCCGATTTTCCCCTCCATCCTCACCTACAGTTGTGTAGTTCATTTTCAACATAGTGTCCAGGGAAGTATCATTGCTGCATGTGTTTACCCTCCATTTTCTGTGTTTCCCCTTATACTCCCGAAGACATATGAATAAACAAACAGAACTAAAAGAAGACAAAAACAGCAAAAAGGAAAAAAGAAATTCTTGTTTCCATTTCCTGGCATCCATTTGAACAAATACTACTTTGTATGATCAGATGCTCTTTGGCATGGTGCCTTTCTGTTCCTCTCCTACAAGTAGCTTCGTTTGGTCTCACTACACAGCCCCTTCTTGCCGAGGGCAGGAAGAGAGAGTCAGCTAGTTGCTTTCCCATTCCCCCTTGCAGCCAGGGAGCAGGTGCAACCAGAGCTTTGACTTTGAGCCTAAGCCCACAACTCCATAAGATGGCCCTGCAGTAGCCTCCCAGCCTGGGCCAGGAGTCCCATGAGGCCAGTGGAGCTCCCAGGCCCGCATCTCAGGATAGGACTAAGGCTACTCAGAACAGCAGCCACCCTCACCATCCCCTTCTGCTTGTCCTGCCTGCTCCTGACCCCGCCCCCCATCTTTTTGTTCCTTCTAATGGGCTGGAACTGGCCTAGACTCCTTGGAGCCCATTCCATTTCTGTTTAAACCACCTAGAACACCCAGGTGGGTTAGGGATGTCGACTCTTCAGAAACCCCCATGGCATATCTGCTTTTTACTCTGAACAACTGAACACTTTCAACACTATCTAAATGTAATGCCTAGGAAATCCCATGATCCTGGAAGGATACCCCAAACACAGTACTCAGCTGGCCTTCTCTGCTGGCTAAGATGCCTAACCTCTCAAAATGGTCCCTGTGCGGTGACACTTCACCCCCACAGTTGCATAGAAAGAGCCTGGGAGCTACCCAGGGGTCATGTGTAATTGCCCAGCCATATCTGTCTCATAGCTGCCAGTGCAAGTGGCGTATAAAGGCAGCAAATCAGATGTGATAGATGCCAAGGAAGTCCACTTCAGCTGGCAAGGGTACACCTGCCACCAACTGGGTACTGAAGATAGTGGGCCATTCTGAGCCAGAATTTTTATAAGAAAACAAATCTTCCTACTCTGACCCCTCCTTTGCCATGACTCTAAGCTGTCCTTTCCTGATTCATACTGGCTCAAACTCCAGTCCTATCATCTCTTCATAATCAGCCAAGTTCCCTCCTCCTCCAGAATTCCTCCTGTTAGTCATTTGTGTTGTTCCTTCAGGTCACGGTATAGTTTTTAGGTGGTGGGCTCCATCAATGCAAGCCTCCTAGATGCCCACAGAGCATCTCATCTATCCCCAGCGTACCTCTAGGTAAAAGCTCAGGAAGAGTAAGGGCCCTGGAGCCAGGCACTGGGGGCTCACGCCTGTAACCCTAGCTACTCAGGAGGCTGAGATCTGAGGACAGAGGTTTGAGGACAGACCAGGAAGGAAAGTCTGCGAGACTCTTATCTCCAATGATCTACCAAAAAGCTGGAAATGGAGCTGTGGCTCAGTACCCAGGCCTTGAATTCAAACCCTAGGCAAAAAAAAAGGAAGAAAGAAGGGAGGGAAGGAGAGAGGGAGGGAGGGAAGGAGCAAAAAATGAAAAGGGGGAGTCCCTCGGAGACAAAGGGTGGTGGAAAACCCATCTCTATTGCATGGCGTGAGAAGTCTGGGCTGTGATCTCTAATGGGCCAGCCACCTCAGAAAGCCTGGCAGGTGCCAGGGTGGGGCATCTATAGAAAAGTCTGGGTTTACTACTGGCTTTGCTACTTGGAACCCCCATGACCCTCTTTTCCTTCCAGGCCCCAATCCCACACCAGGACTAGAGTGCAGAGCCAAGGAGACCCATGGAGGCCTGGCAGGTGGCGGTGGGGTGGGGGGCAGGAGGTCACAGGAGTTGCAGATCTTGTTCTCCAGACAAGACTGGCCCAGCAGGGAAGAGACAACTTGGCCTAGGATGTCAGGATGCCTGAGACAAGCTGGAGGTCCTCTCCAGGGACTCAGGGGTACTCTACCTGTTCCTTCTGCAGGAGGCAATGAAGGCATCCGATGGCAGCCTCCTGGGGGACCGTGGACGTACACCACTGAGCAAGAAGGAAGGTGTCAAGTGGCAGAGGCCACGGCTCACGCGCCAGGCTCTGATGCAGTGCTGCTTAGTCAAGTGGATCCTGTCCAGTACTGCCCCACAGGGCTCAGGTAGGACGTCCACCTTTCTACGGCCACCCTAGGGCCCAGTCTGAGCCAAGCTGCTGCTGTCTCTGGTGGAGATCGGCCTCTGTTTAGCCACATCCATTCCCCACTGAGTAACTGCTCTGTGTACTAGGTGCTGAGCTCCAGTGGGAGGTGGGTAACCTGGGAAGCTCATATACTCTTTCTACATCCTTTATTGAAAGGGACTCTGAGCAAGCCTCTCTGCCCCTCCAGGCACAGTTAAAGATGGGCAGTGCTAGGTGCCAGGCCTCCAGTTCTTCCTGGGTTCTGCCCAGTGCACTCATAACTTGGTCTTGGCTTTCTGGAGGGTTTGGGAGGAATCTGGCAGCAATAACTGTCCTGTGCTTGTTGGTGACAGAGCAATAGATGAAGAGACAGACTCACACGGTCCCCAGGACCATTACATGCACACACACACACACACACACACACACACACACACACCTCACATCACATTCACACTCCTCCATGCCTACCATGTACTTGGGCCTAGCCTCCCATCCCTGCATGCCATGAATCTACCCAATCACATGCCCCACGCCACATGCACTCATGTTCACTCATGAGGTGTGCCAAACAGACTATTCCTTTTACATAATGGCTCCTTGACCCCTTGACCTTGAGAGCTGCTTGCTTGCTTGCTTGCTTGCTTTCTCTTTCTTTCTTTCTTTCCAGTCCTGGAGCTTGAACTCTGGGCTTGAGTGCTGTCCTTGGGTTTTCTCAAGGCTAGAACTCTACCACTTGAGCTACAGCACCATTTCTGGCTTTTTGTATGTGGTACCGAGGAATCAAATCCAGGTCTTCGTGCATGCTGGGCAAGCACTCTACCACTAGGCCCGACTCCCGTCCCGTGAGAGCCGCATCATTTTGTTGTCTTAGACATTATCAGTAATTTCCAGGGTCCTCTGTCTCCTTGTCTGGAGAATGAACACACGCTGTACCCCAGGCTTTACTAGGGTCATGCATGCACAGAGACTGCTGGGCTGGGCAGAATCACAGTGACTGGAAGCTATGTCCATGGCCCACGTGTGACATGTCCCATGAGGTGACAAGGCTGCCATGTGGTAACACCCCATCTTTCTCTGTAAACCCTACTCCAGGATGGAGTGGCCTACCTGCTTCTCTGTCAGTCTTGGTTGATACCTGTCCCCAAAGCTTTCCCATGCCCCTGAAACCTAGCACATGAGTGTCTATGGTGGCCCCGGTAAGGCCCTAATTTCTCCAGAGGAGAAGGGGATAGGAATGTTGGTGGACAACACACGATGCCACATCTCCAATGAGCTCTGTAGCAGGATGGGAAGATCTTGCATTTTCTATCAGGGTTGAGAACCCAGAGCCAAGAGCAGCCACTGGTTGTGGTTTCTGACTGTATCTGAGGGACTCAGATTCACAGCTTGGTGTTCCTTGAAACTGGCCTCAGTCTTCCTGAGTTGTCTGGATGGCAGCAAGGGGACATTGGAGCAAAGCTCTGCTTTTCCTCTTATAGATTCTGCAGACACCCAGCCTTACCTCTGAGTCTGTCTGTTTGGCAGGCAGTAAGCTCAGGAGGGCTAGAGCTGGTGTGTCTCCTGGCTGAGCCTTTCTTTGCACTGGTGACAGTAGCAGCTGTGCCGAGTGTGATAGACAGGGAGAAAAGCCAGCCAGGCAGACATGGTCACAATAGAAGAAGCAGCACTCCAGCCTGCTCTGCCCAGCTCAGAGGATGTCGCTTTCCCACAAGGGTGGGGCTCTTGTCAAAGGCAGTAGAGGGTAGGGCCAGAACTGGGTACAGGCCAGTCCAATCCAGCCTATGTAATTGTTGGGATGGATCGCTTTCAGTATCCTCACTTTGTACTGGCAACAGAGACAAAGGACAGAAGTAAGCATTGTAAATCTCATCACCCTGGTTATAGTCTAGATAAAGAGCTCATGGACTCTAGAAGAGATCACTTACATCAGCAGGACACTTGGATTGGGGATTGGATGGGGAAGGCACTGACCTTTTCCTGCTCAGTGTAGGCCTCTGTGACATGTCTCCCAGAGACCCCATAGACTGAGACACCAAGAGCCCTATACGCCCTTGTCTTCTTTGGGTGTAGCTTCTGGCCTCTTCTCATTTCTAACACATCCTGTGCCTATCATTCAGGAAGAGCTACCCAGTGCCGTCCTGTGGGGCTTTGTGTCTGTGTGAAATGCTACCCTGTGCGCAAATGAGGCACCGTGCTGCTCTTTGGGAGCCAAGGCTCTGGGTGGAGAGAACAATGAGTACCATTCAGTGAATCTCCATCCTCTCCCAGCCAGGCTGGCAGCAGTGTCCTGCACACTCAGCCTGCAATGGTTGGGCAGCCCAGACACTGTGTCCTTGTTGTTAGGGTTTTTCCATTCAGCTGAAGCAAGGCCAAATGTCTGGGATGGCTGAGAGTGGAAGCCAGGCCTCAAACGAGTGTCCCCAGGGACCTAGAGAATGGGGAGTTGGTCTAGTTCAGCTGAGCCTAGGGTGAAAGTGGGGGGTAACTTGGGCTATGAAGGAGAAGAGGAGCAGAGGGCAAGTCACCCCACCCAGAAGCACCCATCCTCAGCTCAGAAGCTCAAGGAATCTCCCCTCCTTCTCAGTGATCCACACTTGGGGTTCTGGCTTGCCCCAGCTGTCTCCCCAGCATCTAAGGGCCTACCTGGCAGGAAGCCTCTCTGTGGGTGTGGCTGAAGCCACCAGACCTGCTTCTCAAGTCCAGCTCTGTATGAAGATTGAGGACCGAGATATCAGAAAGTTGAAGGAGACACTGTAAGGGACCCTAGGCCTGGGCTCCAAAATGATCCCAGTGTCACTTCTGTTGCTTGTTGGGGGTTGGCATAAGTTTTAGGCCAGAAGACACTCAAGAGGAAGGCAAAGGAACTCTCTGTCCATGATGCTATGGCGTGAATCTGGCCATCATTAGTTTATTCCAGAATCCCTGGGGAGTAGCCCAAACCTCTTCTCTGAGCTAACACTCCCTAAACCTGTCATCAAAGTGATGGGGGGAGCCAAAATAGAAAGGGGGGTGGGTCATGAGGCTCAGCTAATAGATTCATTGGCACCTATTATTTCCTTCGGGGAAGACTTCTCCTTTAGGGAAGTTCTCCAAAGTATTGGAACCAAGAGGCAAGATACACTGCTAAGACGTAGTGCCTAACTCGAAAATGAGGTACTGTGTTCAAACCCCAGTACTACCAACAAACAAAAACAACACAAAAAGCAAAAATGCTGAGACTTTTTGTCCTTTCCTTGATCTCTGGGTCATCCTTTGACTGGAGGGGAAGTGGCATATTTTATTGCATGTCCAGGGTCTGACAAAACAGTACCTGAATTTCACAGCCTGATTTGTGGCTCCTCGATGGTCCTGTGAGACTAGCCGTGTGGGGTGGTAATAGCGTCAGGCTGGAACGTGTGAAAACACAGGTCTTTGGGACAGCAGTGTGGGACACCCTGTGTGGTGGTATTGGCAGTATCAGGACAGACAGGCAAGAGTCCAAAGAGCAGTCAGCTCAGCAAGGATGGCTGGTGGCTCCTTCTCTGTTAGGCTGCAGAGAGCCGACCTGCCACCTGGTGGCTGGCTGGTTACTAGAAGCTGCAGCTAGGTCAGCAGCTTAGGGGACATTCTTCTCTCAGTCAGCTAAGATCAATGGCACTTTGTTTAAAAGCAGGTGTTGGAAAGGCCACCTGCCAGGCATCTCTCTCTTCCTTGTCACCACTCCTTCAGTCTTCTCCCTTCCACCTTCTGATCACCCAACCAATGCTTAATAACCACCCAGGATCCATGACAGCTGGTTTCTTTGTCCTCTCCCCTTCCAGGCTACGTGGCCATGCCCACCAGATGGGTAGTGTTCTACCCAGTAGGCCCCCTAGGACCCCTGGGGGACCTCAGTATCTGATTGGCATTAGTGTAAACATGTCTTGACACTCTGATTCTAAATCTTAGATCATTTTTATTGCCTTCTCAAAAGGTTTCTGGGGTTTCCCGTCATTGAGGAAGGGGCAGTGTGGTTGGTGGGTGTTTGGGAATCTGAACCAACAGCTGATTCAACCTGCTAGTGCCTTCTGGACCTCTGGTTCCAGCTCTGCCATCACACATCTGGATAAGGATAAAGACCTGCATTCAGGCCCTGGGGCCAAGATGAGACATGGATGCTCAAGTCTTCATTGGTTGCGAAGGGCTCACCACATTGAATCCACACTCATTATTCCTCTGTGATACCTAGGAGTGAGCTGTTACGGATGGCTCAGAATATTGGCCTGTTGTGTAGAAATAAGGATACCAGTTCAAAAGGAACTTGACAAAGCAGAGTTCACTTCTGCAAAAGGGTGCTCCATCAGCTAAAAATCTGCCAGTCTGTGTACGGCAGGTAGAGTAGGCTGCTCTCCTTTTACCCCTGATACAGTAGGCTCTACCCCTCTGCTTGGACTGGCCACGCTCAGGTTCACAATCTGATCCACCAGTTTGAAGAGAGTAAAGTGACCACCAGCAGACTTAGATAAGATTAACTGTACATAAACAATCTTAAAACATACTCACACCCCAGGCTACTTTCTGGAACAATCTGAGGTACATCTTACTTCTATTTTGAAACAACCAGTTAGGACAAAAACAAAATTTTTCAAAACTTCTTCCTTATCCCAAAGCATTTCCTCTGTTTCTTTCTTTACTTGTAGATGACATCTTTGCAGAATAGGATAAGCAACAAGAGCCAAGCCACCTGGCTGAAGCAGAAACTGCTCAGAAAAACAATTCTCACAAGGAAACAACCTACTTTGATAGAAAAGACAGCTTTTCTCCCAGAGTCACTGAACATTTGTTAAAAGAATAGATCTTCCTATGACTCTATAGACATAGTGTTTTATTTCATAAATTAATATGTTTCTATGACATACAAACCCTTAGCCTAATTGTGATTAAGTTCTAAATACTAAGTCCCAGTGATTGTAAATAGAGATTCCCTCCTTGAACACTTGTATGTTAAACTTGTCATTTAAAATATGATGTAAAAATCAACGTTAATACATTCTTTAAAAAAAAAAAAAGAATAGATCTTGGAGCCAGGAATTTAGCCTAGTGGTAGAGTGCTTGCCTAGCATGCATGAAGACCAGGGTTCAATTCCTTGGTACATAGAAAAAGCTGGTAGTGGTGCTGAGGCTCAAGTGGTAGAGCTCTAGCCTTGAGAAAGCCCAAGGATAGTGCTCAGGCCCTGAGTTCAACCCCAGGACTGGCAAAATAAAATAAAGAGATCTTACTGGTGCCAGTGGCTCATGCCTGTAAGCCACTAAGGAGGCTTCGATTGGAGGATCGTGGTTCAAAGCCAGCCCAGGCACTAAAGTCCAAGAGACACTTACCTCCAATTAAGCACCAGAAAATCAGAAATGGCACTGTGCCTCCAGTGGTAGAGTGCTAGCCTTGAGCTGAAGAGCTCAGGGACAGTGACCAGGCCTAGAGTTCAAACCCCATGACAGCGAGAGAGAGAGAGAGAGAGAGAGAGAGAGACAGAGACAGAGACAGAGACAGAGAGAGAGACAGAGAGACAGAGAGAGAGACAGAGAGACAGAGAGAGAGAGAGACCTTTGCTGAAGAAATATGGCTTGACTCAAAGCCAGAGAGACCATGGGCTTCTCCTATCCGGGCCTACATGCTCTCACTCCAGAGCAGTCCAACTTACCCGAGAAGCGTCGTGCATCCCTGAATGTAGCGGGTTATTCAGTCCCAAGGCAGAGCAGCTTGCCCCTAGCATTAACCTGGTGATTGCATTCAGTAAAGAGCGACACACAGGCAAGCCCACCCAACACTGGACTTCTATGACGGGCATGGACGTATGGCAGGATGTACTTTGGAAGGGACACTTCCACTTGCCTGCACTTGCATGTCACAGAAACCTCTCAAGTATCATGACTTCATCTGGACTAGAAATGGCTGGCAACAGTTTGGCAGTTTGGCTCCTTTGCCCTTTTCTTCATAGTCACAAGGTGATGGCTTTGTTTCCAGTCATTATGGTTTAATTCTAGGCAAAAGGAAGGGCAATGTGGTGGAAGGGAAAAGTGGTAGTGCTTATGTCAGAAGGTTCTAGAAGATTTATAGTGACTAGGAAAGAAGGAGAGGAAATAATAGTTCTTTAACTCGGGTACATTTCCATTTGCAACAGAATGTGAGTTCTATAGGGGAAAAGCCAGGAGAGGAATAAAGGATGAGCATTCTTGTAGTTTGAGGCTGCTTTGATTACTAGAAGCCTATGTAGTGGCCAAGGGACCTCAGCAGGCTGTCAAGCATACAGTAGCCCAGTAAATGCCCAGGGGGTATCAGTGCCTGCCCTGGTTACGCATGTGGTCAGATCCATCTTCCCAGAAGGACCTCCTCCTACCTCCCCCGTCCACTCTCCAGAGTCACTGGGTGGGCTGGGGTGCCAGGTCAGCAGTCAGAGGTCCGAGGTCACGAGGAAGCTCAAAGCCATGGCTCTGCCCCTCCTCTCCCAGGAGATGAGGCAGGGGCAGGCTGCTTCCAGCCCCTGCTGCAGAATGGCCCCTCTGCAGTGAGATCACACCCACAGCTGAAAGTCACAAGAGTGCCACCTCCTCCTTCCCCTAGATGCTGGGAGCGCCAAAGCAACACCCTCCCCTCCCAGCCTCCAGCCATCCACCACCTTCACCGACAGTGGACTTCTGGATCCTGGAGGCTGAGGAGCCAGGTGCTGAAAGGAGCTGTCCTGGGCCAGCCCTGGACTGGGCTGAAGGGGAATAGAGAGCCTGGGATAGAAGGGCCTAAAACAGACAAGAAAGCAAAGGGAGACTCTGACCCAGAGACAGGGAGAGGCCAAACTGTAGTGGGTGTGGGGAGGGAAAGTTCTAGAACAACAAAAGGCGCTGAGCGCCTGGTGGGAGAGGTCAGCTGAGGAAGCCAGTGAGTGGGGCGGGAGATGGCTGGACGCCGCGAAGCTGCTGCTGCTGGTCTGCGGCTCCACGAGTGCCCACGAGGCTGCAGAAAGCACCTGGGCAACATCATCACCTTCTTCTTCCGCTTCATCTCTGGGAACCTGGCTCGAGGTGAGGAATGCTTTGGGGAGTTGGGCCAGGGCCCGGGACTGTGCCCTCCTCTGGGGCAGAATGGCAGCTTGTGGGGAAGGAGGACTTGGAACCCCCTCCCCAGCTTTGGAGTCCTGCCCTGCCCCACAGTGACATACAGGCCAAAGCTAGGGCTCCCCAAGTTGTGAGCAGGGAGTGGGAGATCAGCTTCTTCTCTGAGTGCACAGACCCAGATCCCCTGGCGGAGAGAGAGGAGTGGGAGGCTCTCGGAGTCCCGGGTCTGCCAGGCCTGGTGCACATTAGCCCCACTGTCCTGGCCCTGTTTCCTGCCTCCTCCCTTACTGGGAACCCCGCGGCATGTCCCCCACCTCCCCGCCGCTGCCACCTCTCTCTCCTCTTCCATGAAAACAGTGTGGCCTCTGTGATGAAAACTGAGAACCAGTGAGTGTGTACTGAGACCTTACAAAGATCTTCCTGATTCAGAACCGCCTTTAAAGCCCCCTGGAAACCTACCCAGCTGGAGGGCTGGCAGAGAAACAGGGCAGTCTTCCCCCACCCCCTCCCTCCCTGGTCTCCACTCTTCATGCCCGGGAAGGATCTGGGGGCAGGTGACTCCATAGCAGGCCACTTCCGCTTGGCTTCCTCTGCCCCTCTTTCAGAGCTGAGCAGGACCATGGCCAGGGCCTAGCCTGAGGAACTAGGAGGCAGGACCTGCCTTAGAGACCTGGAGTGCCCTTGGCAGGCAGCTTGGGAAAGGGTGGTGTTAGTGGCTTCAGATCCTGAGAAAGGGCAACCAGAAGCCACTTGGGGCCTTGAACAAGGACACTGGGGCTCTTTGGTCCTGTCCTGATACTGGAGGGATTCAAAAGGACACAGGCTAAAGCAGTCATGATCTCCATTAAAACGCGTAAAAACTAGAGAAGATTCCATGTAGCCATGTGACACAGAAAGCCACTTAGGCTGTGGGAAGAAGTCCACCATGACAGTGACCTACTTATAGATAATGGGTAAAGCCAGAATCACCCAACCTCACTCCTTCTCTGGGGTGAAAGCCTTGTCCCCAGGCACCCACAACAGAGCCTAGTCCATTAATATTCAGATTAACAAATAGCACTTGAAAAAGAATAAAGACATAAAATTGAGCATGGGTCCAAACATTCCATGAGATAACAATGGCTTCAAATATTGAGAAGCAATACTGAGAGGCAAGCCTCTGCTTCAATAGAGGTTTGCAGAAAGAAGTTAAATAGAGCTTGGCATCGGTTGGTTGGCTCAAGTGACCTCAGGCCTTCCAGTTTGTCAGAAGAAAGGGAATCCTGTGACCAGTCATATTTCTTAGCTGTGTCTCCCCTCCCTGTGAGGTCTTTTTGAGGGAGCATGGAATTTGAAGATGGGGGCCTGGGTCTACTTCTTGGTGAGGACTGAGGACAGAGCAGAGGGAGATAACTGAGGTCACCAAGCCAGGGTCACCTATCCTAGGCAGCTGGGACTCCTAGAGCACCTCCCCTGACCCTGGTAAAGTTCTGTCTGTCTATCATTAGGCCTGATCCACAGGCAACAGGGTAAACAATAAACAAGAGGCCACATCACCTAGTGACTTCATAAATGTCACCGCCTTTTACCTTCGGAACACACTTGCAGGCTCTTGGGTGCTTGAAGGCTTGGGCTAGCTAGTATATTTTCTCCACTCTTTCCCAATGGCAGGTGGTGGGGGTGGGGAGGAACAAGAGACAGAGGAAGCCCAGAGAAGGCTGAATGTGAGCCAACTGTGACCCAAGAAGGGTGTGTAACACTGATGTCGGGAGCCAGCTCAGGGGAGCAGATTCACAAGTGGCCCTTCTGTGACTCTTGGACAACATTTTGTGCAGATCTTGTGGCCATTTGCCATGTGTGGCAAGTATTTCTGTGGCTTGGCCAGTGCCACCTCCCATTAGAGACACATGCTGACCTTCGACCTGATTTCCAGGTCCAAAGCCCTCCCCCACACTGGTAGATTTTCAGTGGAAGGATATAGCACTTCGATGATGGATGCAGCTCTTTTCCTGGAGGCCTTCAGGAGATCCGCAGCCCCCACTCTGTGGTATTCAGGCCACTCCCTTACTCTGGCTGCCCCCACCCTGACCTCTTCCAGCTGTGTGTCAGAGATTCCAGTGCTGCAATACCCTAAACGCGGTGACACATTGACCTCTATGGGCTATACAAGTCAATGGTGGAGACTGAAGCATCCATGGATGAGGAAAGGAAAGAAAAACTAGTCTTCCACAATTGCCCTTCAGGAGAGTGAGAGGGCTCAGTCACAGACAAGGGTCCGTTCCCTTTGTGTGACATGCAGAGCTGTGTGGACATCTTTGTGTTGAGTCACAAACAAGGGTCCGTTCCCTTCGTGTGACTTGCACAACTGTTGAGGACATCTTTGTGTTGTTCTTGGCTGCTGAGACTCCTGCCTAATTCCAACACACACACACACAAAAAAAACACATCTAATACTTGGATGTTTCCACAAGGAGATGGAGTCCTGAGCTTTGACCCCCACCCCCTGGTGCTCCCCAAGGTGGGGGGGCAGGGCAGGATATGCTGGGGGAGAGGCTGGAGCTGTAGGCTAGAGCTGTGGGCTGAAGGCAACCAAGATCTGGCTGTTACTTACAAAGCCAGGCACATCTGGCTTGAATTGTCAAAGCGTCGTTCTGATAGGTTAAAAATATCTTGCTCCTGCAAATAGACACAGGTTCTATTGAACTCCTAACGAGGAAGCCAGAAAAATGACGAAGCTGATACAGAAGAGGAGGAAGCTCCAAGAGGGTGGGAGGGGGTGGGCAGCAGGGAACCCCGAGACACATGTGATGAGACACTGAGAAAAATCCAGAGTACTGGGGGACCCTCCTCCACCTACTGCCCCCTGAGGGGTCGTCTTTGCCAGAGCAAGAAGCAATCACTGTATTTCATTGGCTTTTCAGGTTTACAGCTGTCTGTATCAGAATTGATTGATTGATTGAACCACTCACTCTTCCTCCCAGGAGCATCAGGTACTCGTTGGGCATTTTGGACCATGGTCTGACAGGACCTCACAGGTCACTAGATGCTCTGACTTTATTGCCAGTTCTTAACAGGAACTTATCTCTGCCATTCTCTGTGGAGTAAATTGCTTCTAACCTCTCTGATCTATAGTTTCCTCAGCTGTGAAATAGCCTGAAGCATCATTACTCCTTAAGACATTTGTGTCAGGGGTACGTGAAAAGACCTGCCTGCTTCTGTACAGGGCCAGTACAATGGCTGGATTGGTGATAATGGAGATAAACCTCCTGGCTCTGAGCTGGGGCTTCCCCTTTTCTGGGAGGAAAATGCCCCCAGGCTTTGCAGGCCTTGACTCCCATCCAGCTAAAGCTCTCTTGCCAAGCATTCCCCCAGTTTTCCACCAGGGGGCAGCGGGAGTCAACATTGGTCCCCTTGGATCATGTTAGCCTCTTTGGAGTAGCAATGTTCTTGTCCCCATAAAATCGCCGGCATGGTGGGGGGGTGGGGGTCATTAGGTCCTAGGAAGACCTTCTTTTGCTGTCCTTTACATCCGTCCAATGTAGACGTCAGGGCTCCGTGGTGGGTAGTCCACACTCTGCGCCCTATGTGTGAGGAGGCTGAGAGTGGCTTCAGTTGTCTAGTTGAGGAAAGCTTCCCAGGCCACAGGACCCAGGGCTCCTGGCCTCCAGGCTCAGGGAAAGGAGGGTCTCAGGTGAGGGAAGATGAAGATAGGCAGAATCAGTGAATAAAACCTGTTCCCTTTTCTTGGACTCAACTTTTCCATCTGGAAAATTCTGAGGACAATGGATAGTTGGGGCTTTTCAAAAAAAAAAATTTAATGCCCCCAATGTTGTAAATTAGATGCAAAGAGGGTTTGTTTGTTTGCTGTTGACGGGGCTTAATTCTGGGCCCTGGGTGCTGTCCCTGAGCTCTTCAGCTCAAGGCTAGTGCTCTACCTCTTGATCCATAGTGCCGATTCTGGTTTTCTGGTGGTTAATTTGAGATAAGAGTCTCACAGGCTGGCTTTTTGAACCAAGTTCCTCAGATCTCAGCCTCTGATGCCTGGCTGCAAAGGGTTTTTAAAAAGTCACAATGTGAAGAGTTTTTAAAAGCCACGAGATCACAGCCAAGTACATCTGCCTGGACAAAGCTGAGCTGAAAGACTGGAGGGGGTTCCAGTGATGGGCTGAGTGACAGGGGGTAGCTGGGAGGAGATGGGAAGTAGTATTCTGGCTGGACCCCACAGAGGACAAGCCTCTCTGTCTCTGTTCAGGACAAGGGGCAGCTCTGCTAGTGAGGTTTATAGACCTGGGTTGCCACATTCAGGGGGCTGGGAGATGGTGTTGACAAAGAAAAGTAGGCTGAGCACTTGGGTCAGAGTGCTGGAGCAAGGAGGGGCAGCTGCTCAGCCAGGGTGGATGAGTGGGCAAGTGAGTGAGTGACTGAATGAATGAATGAATGAAAGGAAAAAGGAGTAACCAAAGGAGAAATGGCTGATGAGTGCTGGCCACACGGCATAATCCAGCAGGGATGAAAGCCCAAGAACTCAATGCATCCCCATAAGTTTTATGAAAAGAAGCCAATGAGAGGATACATTTGCAGACATGTAGCAGGGAGTATAGAGAGCAGAGAGATTGAACAACGGATGTCCCTGGGCCAGGTGAGAGGTTTAGGGAGCCAAGGAAATTATCCTCTCCTGTCCCCAGCACAGAGGACTTGCCCCAGAGTGGAGCAACATGTCCAGCTTCTGTGTACATCTGTGGGCAGCGGAAGCAAGGGGGTATTCAAGGTGAGAAGGAACTGGAGTAAGAAGAGTGTGTGCTCTGGGCAGAGAAGGTGCTAGTGCCTGCATCTGTGCTTTCAGCCCACCCTGCAGGATAGGGACTATCACCATCTTTAAGGAAGAGGCTTAGAGTGATAATTGTCCATCCATCCATCTGTCCACTCATCCATCCACTCATCCACACCACATCCATTCATGAACATGCATGTATCTCAGTCAGTACCCAGCCAAAGCACCTACACAGAACCTGTCGCAGAGCAGTCTTTGAGGTCCGTTGACAAGGATGAAGGCTTCAGAAAAGCTTTTCCTCTTCCCTGCCCACCCTTCAGGACCCCTTCTGAGCTTCTCACCCCAAGCAATCACCCCAAAAATGCTTGGAAATGTATTATGGTTGGGCTCACGGGGCCAGGCCTAAGCTGGGGGGTATTTAGGGACCTGTTGACACTCTATACTGGTCAGAGGCCTCATGGCTCCTAAACCCCCTGGGGAGAAGCAAGGACCTGGTCTAATTTATCCCTATGATTCCCCCACACACACACACGCAGCCCCCCACCCCAAGCTTCCCTGGGACATGAAAATGGCCTCCAATGACAACCAATATCATCTTTTCCCCCATTCTCTGAGCCCTCACCTCAGGTCTGCAGAGTTCTCAGAGATAGGGAAACTGAGGCTAAAAGGAGAACAGAGTTATAAGTCTGAGAATCCCAACAGTGCCCTTTCCTTTACTCCACATAGCTTCAGTGTTCTAGTCTGTAAAATCCAAGGGCACAAGCCAAGAGCTGGGACTGCATCTAGCACACGTGTGTGTGTGTGTGTGTGTGTGTGTGTGTGTGTGTGTGTGTGTGTGTGTGTGTGTGTATTCAACATCTTCGCAATCTATATCTTTGTGCCTGTACACACAGGCTGGCTATGTTCTTGCATTCTCAACCCACAGAGGGTCCTTGGAAATCTGCCGGCTCATGGGGTCACCCTGGCCTGTGGGGCCCCTCAATCCCAGAGTCTCATATGCAGCAATTGGATCTCCATCGGTCCAGCCCACGGGAAGTACCCTCAGTCATGGAGGCTGGAGAGGGCTACCTCTTGGTGACACTGGAAAGGAAGAGGGGAGCTGCAAGGGGGAGAGGGGAAGCAAAGAATAGGTGGGTCTCCATGTAGCCCAGAGGCTCCTGGAGAAGGTGGAGAGTCCTGGACCAGAGTCCTGGCTCTCCCACTTACCAACATTGCCACTTGGAACAAATTACTCCAGCTCTCTGAACCTCAGTTTCCTTGTCTTTGAAGTGGAAGCATGATGATAGAAGAACTTAACTCCCTGGGCTGCGGTGAGGATTAAATACGACACTGTAATTAGCTTAGGAGCTCTTGGCACATACTAAGTGCCCAGTTAATGTTCCTGGCTCAGTGCTGAACCATCTCATACTAAAGAGTACCACAAAGACATGAGTGGATCCTGTTTTATCTATGCCAAGCCTCCAGCATCAGACCAGAATGTCAGGTGTCTGTTACCACCTCTGGCAGGCCACCTGAGGCCCTGGCTGGCCCAGGCTAGAAGGGCTTGCATTTACCATGCGTTGACAAGCCCTGAGCCTGCTCATACGCACCAGGGTAGAGGCCACTAGCACATGTTACAGATGAGGCCTGGAGGAAGCTGACAGTCTGCCTGTCTGGTGTTGTCACACTAGTCAGGCCCAGCTATGTCTGACTCCAGAGCTGACGCCCAAGGGGGTCTCATCACTCTGGGTGTCACACACCCCACTGGCCTGGCTCTCGGGGAGCAGAGGGGTCATGGAGAGAGGAAGCTGTGCACCTCCAGGCAGTCTGATCGGGGGGTGCTTGGCATGGACCCCCTGTGTCAGCTACCCCTATGTGGCTGGCGCATACATTGACATCTGAGTAAATACTGTAGCCTTTATTTGCATTGATCGCCTTCGATCCTGTGCGCTGCCGTGAGCTAGCCCTGCTTACTCATGCTTTCTTAAAAACAGCCTCTAATGTCTTTAATAATTCAGCTCCTAATTGTCTAAAACACAAACTTGAAAATGCCAACTCAGGGCCTTCATCCGTCCCCATCCCCGTCACATCTTCCCTGCAGCCCCCTCTGCTGCAGTAGACCTGGCCTCTTAACCCTGCCTGTAGACACACCGGGGAGTGGCTGGAGACTCTGGCGGTTCTGGTGTCACTCGCCTCTACTACAAAGCCTCAAGGAACTGGGCTGTAGGGCTGAGGAGGGAAAATGCAGAGCCGGGTTGTCTAGCTATGGCTCCTCAGAGTACACGAGGCAGTGAGTGGAGAGGTGAGGATGTGGGGAATCTTAAAATGACCAGAAAGCCAGTGCTGAATGTGCACAAGAAGAGGCCTTAATCCTCACCCAGAGATAGCTAGGTGTGTTACGGGGTGGGGGGCGGAGAGCCGAGTGAATGTCAATGACATCTGCACAATGTCTTCTGTGGCCCTCTTCCTATCTGACAGTGCTCCCCAGCCTCCGAGGAGACCATGTCCATATGATGTGATATTTGGGGAAGGGTCAGGGAGTGGGCTGCTGTCTCAACCCTGCCTCCCTGTTAGGCTCTTGGAATTACCAATCAGACTGAGCTCTTCTTCCTTCTGTCCTTCAAGGACCAATAGGATGACACCAAGGAGAGAGCCAGCACGGTGACTGGAACTGCTAGTCCAACTCCCATGGCTCCAGTCCCAGTGAGGTCTCTGGTCTGGTCCCAGTATCTCCTTTGCCCATATGCAAGGCCAGGCTGAGTGTATCCAACTGGACACTTACTCAACACATTGTGGAATTCCTTGTCCAGCAGGTAATGTTCTCATCCTGGGCATATGGCAGGAACTCACAGATTAGAATCCTGTAGTTTAGAGGCCTTAAAAAGAGATTGCTAGAGGCAGGCACCAGTAGCTCACATCTGTGATCCTGGCTAATCAAGAAGCTGAGATAAGAGGATCACAGTTCGAAGCCAGCCCGGAAGGGAAGTCAGAGAGATTCTTATCTCCACTTAAGCACCAAAGAAGCCGGCTGTGGCTCAAGAACAGTGCCTAGGTTCTAACTTCAAGCCGCAGAATGAACACTAGCGAGAGAGATAAATGTGTAATATTATGGCTCAACTGAGGAAGGCTTTTTAGAAATTACACAGTTCAAGGGAGAAAGGAAGGGAAACCAGACAATTGAATAAAATCTGAACAGTGAGAGGACAGCAGAAGGACCACTGTCTAGGAAGAGAGACAGCAAGGACCAAATCTTAGAGGTGGCTCGAGCAGCTTTCTTGGGCCCCTTGTCTGTACCCATTACTGGAATTTGGTCTTTCATGACCACAGAACTATGTAGCCTAGGCTGGCCTTGAACTTGCAATCTCCTGTCTCAGCCTGCCAAATACTGGAATTATAAGCTTGCCGCACCCAGAAGTTTTCTTTTTCTTTTTCTTTTTTTCAGATCCAAGACTGGGACTCAAACTTGCTATGTGATGCTTTGGCTCATTGGCTAGCACTCTACCAACTGAGCCATACCTTCAGTGTCCAGAAGTTTTCTATTGTTTCTTCTATCTCGAAAGTAGATCCTGGTTCCAAAAAAGGAACTCTCACCCTGCTCTAACCATCAGCAGGTTTGAGAGCTCTCAGCCTCTTGTTTGACCCATCTGGGCCAATCATGCCAGGAATTTTTACTGCCCAGGGCAGACACTCAGGCCAGGCTTCCCAGACTTTTTGATAGACGTGACATGCAGGGAGCAGCATGTGAGAAGCAAACTGTTGGGGCTCCCTTTTCTGATCACCCCTGGTCTCCTTTCCTTCCTGTGTGCTGATTTCAGTGCTTGTAAGTCTCTTTGCCTGAGCAAGGTCAACCAGGTCAGAGGAGGCACAGACGGAACTCAAGGGACTCTGGAGCACAAGGAAAAGACAGATCCTCTTAGGCTGTAGACTAGATTGTGGGAGCCAGGCCTGGGATGGGTGTGTGACGTACCAGAAGCCCCAGAGACCAGAGCTAGATATAGTACTAATTGGGAGTAAATGGTTATGATCTGATTCCACTCCAACCCACTCATTAGAATATTTATATTAGGCCTAGTCTAATTCCTTTGGGTTCTCAAAGGAGCTTCTATTAGTATTTGTGTTCTTGTTTGCTGACTTTCCCCACCTAGAATCTCAGATTGGGTCTGTGTTGTAGGGAGACATGAACTCTATGGGTTGTTTATATGATAGCTAATGGGTATGATTTGTGGATTTATGGGGGTCTATTTGCTCCCATTTGGTCCTGAGTATGGACAGCCACATGGCCCTCAGCTGGTACATCATCTCTGATAATGAACACACTGGACTGCCGACGACTCGCCGCATGGCCAAATAGGCATCTTTGCTCAGCACAGGTCAGCAACTTGAGTATTGATTGCACATCTACAGAGAGGCAGGGCAAGATGGAGGCTGAACTCCTGGTTCTGGAGATGCGTTAAGTAAAGGAAGTGGGCCAGTGGGTCGAGGTAGCGTAGAGTAGATCTGCTTCCCGCTGTCTTGGGAGAAATGGAAATGGTAACTAGAGAGGGATGAGAAAGAGGTTCCACCCTCCATAGACCAGGATCGGGAGGGCTAGTCAAAAGGCAAAATGCTGCGGGGGTCACACCAAACAAGGAGACCTGAGAGGAGAGGGCCACAGCCTTTCGATCTTGGGTTGGGTGACAATGGAGGGAAATATAGAGATAACGAAAGAGGAGAACTTGTGAATGAGACACCTCCCACCAACGCTAACCCCCAAAGGCCATTCACCCATGCTACCTCATGCCTGCAAGGACAGATCTACCTACATGGGGGTACATGCCCCACAAGCCACCAACACCTCAGAAGGCAAGTGGCTCAATGAAATGAAGACATGGCATGCAAATCAGCATAAAGTATAGAGTAAAGTAAGTATAATTAGCATTCTCAGAGATGTGACAGGATGTTGCATGCATACAAAAGTGTCACCAATCTCAAAATGAAATTTATTAATCGCTGGAACTGGGGGTTTGGCCTGGTGGTAGAGTGCTTGCCTAGCATGCACCAAGACCCGGTTCAATTCCTCAGCACCACATACACAGAAAAGGCCAGAAGTGGTGCTCTGGCTCAAATGGCAGACCACTAGCCTTGAGAAAGCCCAAGGACAATGCTCAGGCCCTGAGTTCAAGCCCCAAGACTGGCAAAACAAAAATTCATTAATGGCTAAAATATACAAAATGCCATTGATGGATTAAATCACAGAATGGTCTCTTGAAAGGCAAATTAATAAACTTGGCTATGTCAGCCTGGAAATTCCATCTAGCATCCAGGTCTATACTAAAAGGTGGAGGTAAAGGCTGAGTGCTGGTGGCTCATGCATGTTATCATAACTGCTCAGGAGGCTGAGATCTAAGAATCACAGTTGGAAGCCAGCCCAGACAGGAAAAGTCATGAGACTCATCTCCAATTAACCACTTTTTTAAAAGCCAGAAGTAAATTTGTGGTTCCACTGGTAGAACACTATCTTTATCTAAAAACTTCAGGGATGGCATCCAGGCCCTGAGTTCAAGCCCCAATACTGGCTTGTGCACGTGCAGGTGCATGTGTGCATGCACTCACACACAGAGGAGAAAGATGAGTGAGAGAAGGAACTTTCAGAAAAAGAGTAGAGGAATATTTCATTACTCTCCCACAAGGGCACAAGTGAGAAAACCAAGTGCAGATATGAGCAGGATCTACAAGGCCCACAGCTGAAGAAGAATCTGCTGAGGGCTGCATAACTCTAGAGCCAGGGTTTTTCTGTGAGGTCTTGCGGAATATCCACTAAAGACTTGTCCTTTCTGTCTAGGTCTAGCTAACAGTCCCCTCTGAACCTGAACCCTTTTCCATGACGGTCTCATGGGCCCTGCCCACAGCCAACTGCTGCAGGAGGAAGGTGGATGCTAGGTATTCACAGAGCACTCAGAGTCATGCCAATGCTTCTGCCCCTGTAGGGGAAAGACCTCAAGCCTCCATTAAACATGGTTGTGAATGGGATTGAAGTCTTCCCTTGAGGGGTGTCATGGGGATGACATGGTATTTTGTATGTGAGGCCCAAGCACAGTGTCATGGACATAGTCACACAGGGACAAATGAAGCTGTTGTGACCATCTTTACCATCATCACAATATCATCATCATCATCATCATCACCACCACCACTCAATTTCTTCAGTGAGTCTAGAGGGAATGGGAGGGTGGCTTAGGCCTCTCTGCTTATTGGAGGGTGAGACTCAGACCCCAAATTTGTTAACTCTGAGCCCAAATCAGGCCTCTCCCCTGCCTCCTGGGTCCTCAAGCCACTCCCCCCTTGTTCAGCTGACACAGAGCAACTGTACTAAACCCACCTCCTAAGCTGTCAGAGGAGAGCTGAGCTGCTTGGCACCAAGTGTCCCAGATGGAAATTCCCCAAGACACCCTTGGGCCCTGGGCTCAAGTTCCAACAAAGCAAAATGCTTATGCCCACACATCCATCTCCCCAGATCAGCAACAAGAATGTGACTTGAGAGCACTTTGCGTCAGTGTCATAAAACAGAAGGATTGATGACCCCATGTGACTGGGGTGCATGCCAGGAGGAAGGCGCAGACGCAGAGTCGGCCAGCGATGCTTCCTGGGTCCCTCCAGGATTCTACTGCACCAGTCAGCATGGACCCGCAGTCCCTCAGTCTACTGGGCACGGACGGACACAGACAAAGCTTTCAAAACCCACCCTGGCAAGATAAGGGATGCTTCTCCAATTTTGAGGCCCAAGGACATGAGCAATGTCACAGGTTATATTATCTCCCAATTGATCATTACTCTGTCCTTTTGCCCACAGAAGAGAAGAAAAGCCAGATACACCCACGACATAGAAACTCATAAACCAACAGGGTTACATAGTACAAACTCTAAGAGTCGAAGTGAAATTGGTGAGAATTGCTGACCTTATCCAGTCCTAGAGAGTTGGTACTGGGTAGTTCCCCTGGGCTAGACCTGGGTAGACAAGAAAAGACACAAAAAGAGAAGTGGTTCCTCTAAATAAAAGCGTCATGGAGTTTCCATCCCAGAGACCTGGGAAGCAGAGAAGGGGCTAGAGGACGACTGCCTTCAGTTGTCCCTCCCCCATCTTCTGTTCATTATTACTGGACTTCTGTAACCCCTTGGGAGAAGAGATGTGGGCAGGGGGTTGGATGTGCAGGAGAGATCTCCTGCTGACCAGAGACAAACAGGCCAATGGGCAATTCAGTAAAAAGTAGATTTCCCTTAAGTCTACAGAGAAGGACCCTGATCATAGTGACATTTGAGGATATGCCTACATGGCCAAGTAGCTCAGTCTCTCTCCTGCCATCCAAATCTTACCTGATCATGAGAATCATGGGAAACAGAGTCACTAAAGAGCAAGATAGTCCAGTCCTTTCAGACACTACCGGCCCTGACTGTGGCTCAAGAGTCTCACATACTGCCGTGATGGGCAAAGACATGACATTCGCAGCACACAATCCCCACGTGGAAATTTTCATCTCTTTAACTCTTAGAAAATATTGTCTACTGATGATATGTTCCCTCAGACTGACTTAGTTTACCCTTCTTTTATGTTTGTTTGCTTGAGTCAGAGACTTGCCCAGTGTGGGATCAGCCTCAAATTCATGATCTTCCTGCCTCAGCCTCCTGAGTGCTGAGATTACAGGTGTGTACCACAGGACCACCTGGCTTGCTTTCCGCTTTTTTCTTTTTTTTTTTTTTTTTTTTTTTTTTTTGCCAGTCCTGGGTTTGAGCTCAGGGCCTGAGCACTGTCCTTGGACTTTCTCAAGGCTAGAGCTCTACCACTTGAGCCTCAGCACCACTTCCAGCTTTTTTCTATGTATGTGGTACCGAGGAATCAAACCCGGGTCTTCGTGCATGCGAGGCAAGCACTCTACCACTAGGCCAAACTCCCAGCCCGCTTTCTGCTTTTTAAAAAAATTTTTTTGGCCAGTCCTGGGTTTGAACTCAAGGCCTGAGCACGTCCTTGGGCTTTCTCAAGGCTAGAGCTCTACCACGAGCCACAGCACCACTTCTGTTTTTTTTTTTTCTGTGTATGTGGTACTGAGGAATTGAACCTGGGTCTTTGTGCATGCTAGGCAAGCACTATACCACTAGGCCAAACTCCCAGCCCCTTTCATTTTATTTGTTTGAAAAACATTTCACTGGATATAAAATTCTGGTTTGGCCACTTCTTCTTTGAACACTTTGAAAAAATATGAGTCCATTATAATCTGGAATCTGAGGGTTTTGTGACAAAGTCTAACCTCATTTGTGCTATTATTCCCTGAATGTGTCATTTTTCCCCCCCTCTAGGCCATGTGAAAGTTACCTCTTAGCCCTGATTTCTGGCAATCTGATAATGATATACATGTTTTCTCTGTATAGTTTTTGCCTGGAATTTATTGAGCTTATTGAATCTGTTTTGGAAAACGATTTTAAATTCTATTGTTATTTTTTTCTAAGTAATTTTAAGTAAGATCAAATTTCTTCAAATTCTAGTTCTGTCCTTTTCTTGTGGTTCTTTTCTTCAGGGACTCCAATTTGTTAGTCTGTTTTATATTCTTTTCTGATTAATTTCTTCCTGTGCTTTTAGTCCATTGACATTTAATATAATTACTGATAGTATATGTCTGCAATGCTGCTATTTGTATTCTCTTTGTCTTGTGTTTTTAGCCAATGAGCAAAAGTATCAGGTACAGAGTTCAAGTCCCTGTCTCAGACCTTAAAAAATGTTAATTAACTTCCCATTACTGTAACAAAATACCTAAGATAAATGAACAAGGGATATGTTTGATTGATGTTACAGTTTTGGAGATTTCAATCCATGGTCCCTTGGCTCTGATACTTTGGGCCTCTGATGGCACCATCCTTCAAGGCCAGAACACCAGGCAGAGGAGGCACCATGGCAGACAGGAAGCAAAGAGATGGAGAGGAAAGGCCAAGACCCAATCATCTCCTTTGAAGGAATACTTACAAGACCTAACACAAATCCACCAGGCCTCCACCTTCTAAAGTCTCCACCTCCTGATAGCACCATGGACATCTGAGTCTTTGAGAGATATTTAGAATCCAAACTATGCCAGAGACAGATACATAGATTTCAGTTTCCCTTTATGAGCTCCAATTAACTCTCACTGTCTCTCATTTCATGGCCAGGCTTCTTCCCATCGTTCTTTTCGGATGCCCTCCAGTATCTTCAAGCACGTATAGAGGCAATAGTCTCTTCAGTTGAATTCTTCTCCCATTTTCTCTATTGTGTGACAATCTCATGATCATAATAAAACCTACATGCCATATTAGAGTGGTTCCATTTCTCACCCTCCAAATCTTAATTAATAAATGATCCCAGTTCTCTGTTAAAATGTAAAGGTTTTGTTTTCTACTTCTATTTCTATTTGTAAAATATATTACTCATAATTATTGTGAAGTCTTTATTTGCTAGCTCTAGCATCTGGATCATCTCTTGCTTCTGTTTCTGTTGACATCACTAAGCTAGCAATTTTCTCTTGCAAGAAGGAAATTATATGGGCCGGGAGTTTGGCCTAGTGGTTAAAGTGCTTGTCTAGCATGCATGAAGACCCGGGTTCGATTCCCTGGTACCACATACATAGAAGAAAGCCGGAAGTGGTGCTGAGGCTCAAGTGGTAGAGCTCTAGCCTTGAGAAAGTCCAAGGACAGTGCTCAGACCCTGAGCTCAAGCCCAGGACTGGCAAAAAAAAAAAAAAAAAAGAAGGAAATTATATGTCATAGAAGCTCAACTTGGATTTTTTGAACTTATTGTAGAGCTTATTTATCAGCTCTAAAAGGAATTTGACAACTGTCAAATCACACCAACCTTGGAGGAGTTTTCTTTTAGCTTCTGATAGAAAAGATCTATTCCCACTTTTTCCTCACTCATAGAAGTAAAGCACAGTGTTAAACCTTAAGTGTATCTTTCCATGGGGTCTCAGCCCAGGGTGTCCACAATTTGGCTCCATTTGCTCTCTAGGTTGAACCTGAACCTCGATTTTTTTTCTTTGACCAGTATAACCTTTTAAGTATTTATAACTGGAAGCAGACTCCTTCCTGTCCTCATCATGGGCTTTTCTACCTCCAGACTCATTGTCTAAGCAACAGCCAGAGAATGGGTAGGCAGCTCGGCTGGGCAGCATGAAGAGAACTGGGGCCAAGGAAGCAGGCCACCAGATATGGGGTGATAGTCTGGAAGTGGCCAGAGGGAAGCTGATGGAGGCACTCTGAGTGGATGGAAAGAAACTCCCAGCTCTGACACTGACACCTGCAAGGAATAGGCAGTGATCAGGCGAGGACAGGAGATCACTGGGAGACAGGGATCCCGGGACACACTTTATCTCTCTAGGGTACAGTCTACAGAATGTATTCAGACCCCCTGCCCTGTTGTGCTCCGAAATTCACTTAAGCTTTATGAAAGCGAATCTCTAAGTTGTTGGATTTAGCATGGCAGAGCCAGGGAACCTGTGTCCTTCACCAAGGGTCCACTTCAACCATCAGAAGCCCATCCAGGAAAGGAGGAGGGAGAAAGGGCAAGAAGGAGCATGCACCCTTGCTCTTTTGCATGTTTCTATCTCATTGTCCATCTCCACCCACAAAGGGTGATGGGAAATGTAGTTTCATAGCAGAGCACATTTTATACTCTCGTCTCTTACCCATTCTGTTAGAGAGAAAGGAAGAAGAGGGAAAGAAAGGTAGGAAGGACTATGAGATGGGGATCTCTATCACAGGTGTAACAGGTTTTGCTTTCTGCATTCCAGCTCATAGCTGCAGGTAGTTGTGAATTTAACCACTCACCTTTCACTGTTCACTGTTTGCTGGGTAAGGGCTCCAGCAATACTTGCTTCACTGACTTGTCTGAGTCTCACCCAGGGAGAGACCCATGAGAGGAGGCTCAGAGGACATAGCTGTACCTGAGGAAGTTGAGTTTTAACACCTTTACACAGTGGATGGAGGAAATGGGACTTTGGGCCTTGTGCCCAGATACTATAAAGAGCAGGTGTTAGTGTAGACACGAATGCTTGTCTGCCTACCTCTTTCCTTCTTTCTCTTTAGAGAGCTTTGCTTTTAGCCTGTTTCAGGGGATTCATTCCTCCTTGAGCCACAAGAGGAGCCAAGCCTGGTTGATTTGCCCTTTGGGCTAGTGGTAATTGTGCTAGGCTAAGTGCAAGAGCCATGAGACCTTAGCAACCCAGTGCCCTAGGGACAAGATTTCATCCTCCTTTGTCCACCTTGAGGTTCTGATACAGGCTGGGCAACTCTGCTCCACACATGCATTCAGGGCCCAGATGCTTTCTACCCATGGCTCTGCCAATTCTTAGATCTATATTACCATTACTAAGGTAAGTCACTAGCGACATGCAAGGGCTCTAGATGTGAGAATGGGGAGAAGCTATGACCAATCCATGTAGAAGTGGCACATGCTTCCCCTACCACATTCTCTTGGAGAGAACTTAGCCACCTTCTCAGCCCAGAGCTAGCAATGTGGCCCTAAGCTATGTATATATCCAGGAATGATGCTGTCATCCAAGGAGAAGGTGTTTTCCAAGGAATTTTCGTCATGACGGATATCCCTTCCGTATCTCCTCCCCTGGGTTTTATTCAGATTGCTTGATGTGTGTGCTGCCCCAGCTTTTTATTGGATAAGCAGGAACCCAGGGCATTATGGGAAGCAGCAGCAGCAGCATTTGAGTGGGAACACAGAACATTATGGGAAGAAGCAGCTCCATGAGAGACCACATGTTAACTATCATACTTTATGCCTGCCATTTTTTTAAATCCTTATCTAACCCAGGTTCACTAATTCTTTTTCACTTCCTCCTTCCTGAGGCAGACAAGGTTACAAATATTAGTCAGGCCCTCGTCTTCAGTACTGATTAACTGGGCAGAAATTTCAAAGACCAAATGCTTTTGCTATCAGAATTCTCCTTATCCAGTCTAATGAAATACCTGACCTTTGTGAACTCTCACAGTGAGCTAACCCAATTGCAGGAATTCAATAGCTTTGGGTCATCTATTGCCCCACTCCTGGTTATACTGTACTACTCACTCAGCTAACTCTTGTCATCTGCAATCAGGAGACATGTGGCTTGAAATACTGAGGCTCTTGATATAATTGGCCGCAAATCCAGAAAACACATCTGGCTGCCTCTGTTTTACACTTAGGAAAACCCCATCTTTTATTCTCCCAACCTAGCCTTGCTTCTGAAACTCATCCTCGATACCTGTTCCACCATATTGAAGTAGGTGTTAGGAACTGTATCCTAGTTTTCTGCTAGTATAAGTTGGAAGGTCTAAAAATTACTTTAAGCCTTGATTGGTCACATACTGTTTTATTCCAGGCTTCTGGTTTCTCCAAGAATAAAACTCTCTCAAACACTTTGGTCAGTTACTGGTCTGTTCCTTCCAGCTTCCCTGTTCTCTACTCAGTACTTCTCCTGGATATGAAAATTCCACACTATTTTTGTCTTCCTTGTCTTATCTATCACTCTTTCACTCTCAGCTGCCTTGGTTTGACTCAATGCTTGGCTGAAAAATCTTAAAACCTAGCCTCAAATTCACTGTGTAGCTCAAGTTGGTCTCAAATTTGTAATCCTCCTGCCTCTGCCTCGCAAGTGCTGAGATTACAGGTGTGAATCATCAAGCCTGGTGAAAATGCTTTTTTTTTGTAGTAGTAGCCTTATTTCTTTTAACTCAAAACCAATTTGCTTTTCCAACAGCAAGAATCTTTCCAGGTCTAGCATATCCAAATGTGTGTATACATGTGTTCATGCGTACACACACACACACACACACACACACACACACACACACCCTACATCAATTTTTAAAGTTAGTTGCTTTCACTTGGCCTCATCTCTTAAGGCATTAAAAAGACTGTCTTTCTCCATTAATAGCTTGAATGAATGCCCCAGGTGAGTGGGAGGCTCTACTCAGGATAGCCATTTGGGACACAAGCCCCATCCTTCTGTGGCTTCATCCCACCTCACCCCAGGCGGGGTCAGGATCTTCCTTCAGAGTCCAGACAACAAAGAAGATCAGCCCACACTCAGAACAAGGAAGTTCCCATCAGACAGCCACAGTCCTAGCTGAGATGTTTTTCACTGTAGAAGAATGTAAGTTTGAGGGAAAGCCGCAGTGACAGCCTCAGTCTCCTCTTGCTAGTTATAGGTGTAGATGTAACACTTGACACTGTTCTAGCCAGTCAAGCATGAGAGATCTTTCATGAGAAGCTTAATGGGAAAGGTCTCACAGAAGAGACACAGGAAGAATTCAGGAAGGTATCATCAGGATATGATATCTGGAACTGGATATCATATGGTGACCATGCAGGAAGCATGCTATAGATAGGTGAATTATCTGAAGCTACCACGTAGGTAACAGCCAGCACTCAGGTCCTTGCTGATACTACTGTCTCTGAGCTGAATAACTCCAGAGCCACCTTCCTGGGGACCTGCAGTGTGTGGGTTCCTTCATGGTGTGTGTGTGTGTGTGTGTGTGTGTGTGTGTGTGTGTGTGTGTGCGCGCGTGCACGCCAATATTAGAGCTTGAACTTAGGACCTGGACACTGTTCCTTAGCTATTTCACTCAAAACTCTACCACTGGAGCTACACCTCCCCTTCTGACTTTTTGCTAGTTTATTAGAGATAAGGCTCTCCCACTTTCTTGCCTGGGCTAGTTTTGAATGATGCTCAGACCTCAGCTTCCTGAGTGGCTTAGATGACTGGTGTGAGTCACCAGTGCCCAGCTCTAGTTCCTCATGCTTTCAGTCAAAGGAATGGGTGTTTCCTGTTGCTGGTGGCCACAAAACACTGCATTTCATTTGAAGTTGGTTGTGTGGACCACAAGGGTCTATTTGACCCTTGAAAGTAAGAAATGAAGAAACTGACTCCCTGCTATCATTTCTGAGTTGGTCCTAGCTCAGGAGACTGTCCAGGAACCAGGTCCCTTGAGACATCATCACAGCCAAAGCCCACCGGGCAACAAGTAGATGTCATCCATTTCATAAGATGGGAAAGGAAGGCTGGGCAAGGGGTGTGTGTGTGGGGGGAGGCTGAGTCCCCAGGCAGGTTAAAGATGGGTGTTCAGCCCTGGACTCCCAGTCCCGTACTCTTGCTATTTCAGGAAAAATAACAGGGGAAGACATACTTTGGCATCCCATTCATTTGAATATTTACAGAAGACAGGTGATACTCCTCATTCTGGAAGATTCCAGAAGCTTCCACAAGAAAGTATCAGTGTCTGTGTTACAGTAACTGTACAGTGGGCAAGGACAGGACCATGGTGGAGATGAATAAGGAATGCAGAAGCAGTGAGGGAAGGAACCTAACAGAGTGGCAAGGAAGCAGGTGGGCAGGTGCAAAAGAAGGAAGAGGAAGGAAGGGGAAGGAAGCAAGGAGAGGGAAGAAGGAAGATAATGACCCAGCTCAGGGCTGGGAATGTGGCCTGTCTGTAGAGTGCTCGCCTAGCATGCATGAAGCTCTGGGTTCGATTCCTCAGTACCACATACACAGAAAAAGCCACAAATGGCTCTGTGGCTCAAGTGGTAGAGCAAAAGTAGCTCAAAAGTGCCCAGGCCCTGAGTTCAAACCCCAGAACTGTCAATCAATCAATCGATCGATCGATCAATAAAGGACCCAGATCAGGGAAGGCCCATGTGATAAGGAAAGTGCTGGGCTCACTCAGGTTACTGCAAAGGTGGCTGGTGCGCATGAGCAGGGCAGAGGAGGAGAGGGTGGAGCTCACAGGTCTAAAGGCACAGAGCCAGGATACTATGAAATCTCAGGCTCTGGAACTGGCTTGACATGCAATCAGTCATGTACACTTAAGCAAAGTGTACATCACTGTGTGCTTCAACTTCTTCCTCCTATAGTCACTGCCTCAGCAGAAGCTATGAGGAAGGGAGAAATGAGCTGGGTTAAGACGCCTGGCATACAATAAAGTGCTTGTATTTGGAGCCTTTGTTTTGTTTTTAGTTTTGGCTTTCTTTTATGTGTAATGGGAAAGGTATTATTAAGACCTTGGTCACAAGGGACAGCAACCTCACTCCCACTGGCTATATAACAGAAAGATGGAGGTTTAGATCTACCATCAGGTATAGCTGGATCCGGGCACATAGCTTTGCCAACTGCTAGTCCAGTTGGCAAATTATAGTCTCACTTAGGGAAAGGATGAGAAGTCACTCTCTTGAGTCTCTTACCGGAGCCCTCCTGCAAGGCTCTCATTGGCCTGTCCTAACAGGTGTCTGCCAATTTGATCATCTTTGGGGACGGCAATGGAGGGAGGGAAGGGATCTGATGCTTATCTGGCTGAATGTAGAAGAGAGAAAATGGCAGCGGTGGCAGGCATCCAGGAGAGAGGGAAGACGGAACAGAGGTGGACCGGGGGCACAGTGCCCAAGCATGACAGCAGAAGGGACAGTAGTGCAACAGGTGAATTCAAGAAGAAGAGCCAGAGACTGGGTGTGAGCAGCCAAGCCGGGGACAGTGGAGGTGGTACAGGCTGGGGGTAACGCAATGAGCCTGGCTTTGGAAAGTCTAGGTTGGGGGCATCTGGTGACACAAATCGGGGAGTCCTGTAGGTAACTGGGTGAGGTATGGGATTCCACTTCTGAGAATTCTTGTCTGTTTTCTTGTTTGCCCACTGGGAAAACACTGGAACTAAGGGAAGGTTTTCCCTCTGCCCACTTCCAGGAAAGCTGCCACATCCCACATTGGACTGGGCCAGCTGCCCTCAAGAAAGGATCCCTTGTACAGTCTGCGTCTAGGCCTGTCTTCAGGCATCTCAAATAGCACGAGACATCCAATCAGTGTCCATCACAGCCACAGAGCTCAGACCATTGGTTATTAAGAAAGAGAAGAGATGGACAGGCTGTCAAACTGTTGGAGGCTGCGCAGGGCCTCAGTTGCTCATGCCATGGGATACTGGAGGCTAGAAAGTAGGGCTGGTGTCATCTGGATTAACTTCCTAGAAGCAGCACTGAGAGGCAGCTTCAATATTCCAAGCAGAAAGACACAACCCTCAAGTGTGGGCTGAAGACCTAGGTCTGGGGTGACCCCTTGCTCCGAAGCAGCTCACTTCCTCAACTACATTAAGATGCAGGATACCCCTGAGCCGTGAGATATTCTGAGGGCTCAAGTGATGAAAATCAGTTCTCCCCACCAAAAACAAGAAAAGCAAGGTCCCCCTCACGTTGTCCCCTCACGTTGCCCTAACACCATGCTCTGAAGAGATTTCTCTGTGCCCCTGGCCTGTCCCTTGCCCCAAGACAATGAGTGCCAACCAACTACAAGTACACATGTGTATTTGGTGGGCACTGGGGAGGGGTGATTGATGCCAGGACAGACAGCCCTCATGGGACCAAGGCTACAGAGGAGGGCTTTTCCAGGTACCCCCAGGGTGATGAGAGGAAGCTTAGGACTAAGGGGCCTTTCTGCCCTTCCTTCTCCCAGACCTGGGAGAGGAGGTGAGACAAGACCAGCCACCGGCCCAGCCAGTCAGCTTGGGCTGGCCCAGCAGCTGACAGGCCCCACACTAGGAGTGAGCTGGGGAGTCAGCTTCCATCCATTAGGCCCACAGCCCAGGCTGCTAATACCAAGCGGACACTCTGCTCCTAAGCCTGCTACCCACTTAGGCATCGTTAATATTTTACACCGCACAGCTAGGGGATCGATGGCTCGTTTATAGCTCAGTGTTTATGGACAGTCATTGAAGCTTTCACTGGGAACTGGAAAGATGCTCAGGGGCATAGGTGAAACTGAGCCAGTCTCCAGAAGACCCCTGAGACAGCTTCCTTCCCATGCTCAGTGACACCTAGCCCTGCGGCTACACACCTACAGCCATTAGAGTCCCTGCCACGTGCCAGCACTTGTCCATCTGTTGACAGGTTCACTATCACCCCTATTTTTTAGCTGAGGAAACTGAGGGTTAGAGCACTTGTGGACTCATGGGTTCTTGAGATCATTGATTTAGCATTAGTGGTAACTAGCTGGACCATAAGGTTAGATTTTGCTCAGCACTTAGTGCGTGTAAAATGGATAAGACATCTTGACTCTTCCAACACTTTTAAAATTAGAGTTAGGAGTAAGTACTCCAATGGCTGTCTTTGGTGAGTTCCTACCTTTCCTATTTAGAATATTTGTCTTGGCCAATGAAAACTCATTGCATCTCAATTAACTGGAAATAAAAGCTATGCATTCACCGTTCTTTAAAAATCTCACCCAAACTAGGTCTTGGAAATAGTAAGATTGCACTCGCTCTGGGACAGTGTCCATGGAAACAGCTTGGTGTCTGGAAGGCAACGGTTCGGGAATACAGCAGGCCTAGGTTGTACCTGCGTGCCCCTGGGTGACTCACTCAAGTCTGAGCTTCCCCGTCTGCAAAACGGGGAGGAAGAGGTGGGATTACAAGAAAATCCCGACCCTGGACCCAGATAGGCCAGTTCTAGGAGGGAGCTCGGCACCTCCACAGTGCGGTTTTCAAGCTCAACTGGGCAGGGAGCTCTGGGCCCGGGACCGAGTTCAGGGATTGCTGGGCGGACGGGGTGAGTGGGGAGCAGATTCAGCGATCGGAAGCTCAGCCCTTAGATCCGAACACGGCTCACACTCGGGCGTGGAAGCGCGCTCAGTTTCTCCCTCCGCTAAAACAAGTGGAAGGATCTGGTGTTGGCAGCAGCCGGGCCTCCTGCCCTGCGAATGCTGCCACCCAGCGCCGCCGGAGGGCGGCCGAGAGTCACCGCCCCCGCCCCGCCCTTCCCCGCCCCCGACCATCCCCCGCCCCGCCCCTGGAGCAGGACACCTCCAGCACCGCCGGCTCCGCCCTGCCACGCCCCCCCCCCCCCCGCCCGCCCTCCCTGCCCCCGACCATCCCCCGCCCCGCCCCTGGAGCAGGACACCTCCAGCACCGCCGGCTCCGCCCTGCCACGCCCCTCCCCCTCCCCCCGCTCCTCCCCTGCCCCCGCCCCTCCCCCGCCCCTGGAGCAGGACACCTCCAGCACCGCCGGCTCCGCCCTGCCACGCCCCTCCCCCTCCCCCCGCCCCCCCTCCCTGCCCCGACCATCCCCCGCCCCGCCCCTGGAGCAGGACACCTCCAGCACCGCCGGCTCCGCCCTGCCACGCCCCTCCCCCTCCCCCTCCTCCCACCCCCGCCCCTCCCCGCCCCTGGAGCAGGACACCTCCAGCACCACCGGCTCCGCCCTGCCACGCCCCTCCCCCTCCCGGGTCCTCTTCGGCGACTTCTTGGCGCTGTGCCCCCCGCAGTGGGAAAGCCACCCACGAGCGAGGTCGCCCGCCCGGCACCGCCCGTGGCCGCGCCCCGCTTCGGCTCGCACTTCCCGACAGCCGGAAAGGCAGGCCGGCCCCTCAGGAAGGCAGGCGGGCGGCGAGTCGGTGCCGGGACCCGGCGCGCCAGCCTCGGCTCGGCCCCCAGGCCCGAACCCCAGCCCGCGCCTCCGAGAACTGGGGAACTCCACTAATTAACCAACTTAAGTGACTAACGTCGGCGCTTCCCCGGGGCCAAGCCGGGGCCAAGCTTAGTCTCCGGCTAAGGGACCACGCGCTTCCCGGACCTTCCGCAGGCCAGCTCCCGGCGGGGCGGGGAGGGCAGGCCCGGCCCGCCCGCTCACTCCCCGCGGGGGCCGCCGCCCCGGCCCCGCCGCCCCAGCCCCGCCGCCCCGGCCCTCCGCCCGCCGGCCGGGGAAGCCACACACCGCGTGGCCTCCCCGGGGCCTGGCCAGACAGCGCGAGCGACGCGCGGGTCCGTCCCGCGCTGGACGGGGCGGGGCGGGGCGGGCCGAGTTCTCCGCCCGCCCCTCTCCCGCCCCCTCCCTCCCTCCCCGCCCCCCGCCCGCCCCTCTCCGCCCCGGGCAGGCGGGCCGCGGAGGGAGGGGGGGCCGCCCGGGCCTCCTCCCCCAGAGGTCGCCGCGCCTAGGCCAATGAGCGCGCGGGGCGCCGCGATGGAGCCTGGGGCGGCGGGGAGCGCCGGGGACCCCCGCCGCGGAGGTGGCCCCGCGCCCTCGGGGCAGGACTGGGGCCGGCAGAGGCGCGGCGCCCGCGCAGGGCATGGAGGCGCCGCTGGCCCTCGAGGGTCTCCGGAGCTGCGCTCTGCGTCGCCGCACTTCGAAGTTTGCGGGTTGATTTGGAAAGTTGCGCCCGGACTCGGCCTCCCGGCGGGAGCGGATCACCGCCGCGGCCGCCCTCCGCGGGGTCCCCGCTCCGCCGACACCCGTAGCCCCGCCTGCTGGGGGCATGTGAGCCGCCGCCGCCCCGAGAGGCCGGGCGGGCTGCGCCGGCCCGGGCGCCTCCCCAGGCAGCGCGGGCGAGGGGCGCACCCGGCCCCCGGCGGCACCGGTCGCCATGGGCATCCAGGGCATGGAGCTGTGCGCCGTGGCCGTGGTGGTGCTGCTGTTCATCGCCGTCCTCAAACAGTTCGGCATCCTGGAACCCATGTCCATGGAAGGTAAAGCGCGTCCGCCCACCCCTCCACCCGGAGCCCCGGGTCCTTGGGGAGGGAGCTGCACCCACTCCCGGGTACCGGGGGCTGGCGAGCGGGCAGCCGGGCGGCCGGACCACCGCCCCCTCCGGCACCGTCGGACTAGGCGGAGGATTCAGGGGACCGAGAGGGCCTAGGCTCCCGGGAGCCCCAAAGGGACCAGGACTGCAGCACCTGAGTGGGTGTGAACCAGGTTCCCAGTGACACCTTGAGGGCGCGTCCCTGGCCACCCCAGGCCTGCCCCTGGCTTGGGCCGCGGACGCAGGACCTGGTGAAGATGCCCAGAAGGACCCTCGGCCAGCCGAGGTGCCTGTCATTGCGGAACTGGAGACCGGGCTAGCGATGAGGTTTACCCCCGCCCCAGCCCGTGTCCAGTTCCCCCTCAGGCAAAGCACCGGCCCTTGGGATGGCAAAGAGATCTTCAGGCGCCACGTTTCTATCCCAATAAAATATTAACGGAGGAGACTGACCTTAAATTAGCGGCAGACCGCCTCCTTGGGACCCCCTCCCTCCCCACACAGCTGCCCTTGACACTGCTTTCCCGTCCAGAGGCAAACTTCTACCACTTCCGGGCTGCTTGGGAGGAGGGGCTCTCCTGGACACACGTGGTTCTCAGAAGGGAGCTAAGGATGGACCCTCCCTTCCCAGAGGTGCAGGTATAGCCCTCCACCCGGACGGTGGGGAAGGGGGAGCCTTGTGCCTTTCCTGGCACCCCTGCCCCGCTGCTTCCATCCATGGAGGATGGGCATCCTGCCTGCCTCAGCACTCTACTGACCTTGCTGGGTTCCAGTCCCAAGGGCTGGAACCCAAAGGCCCCAGGGCGGAGCCGCAGGGAACCTATGTTGCCTCTGAGCTTCCCAGCAGCCCCTTCGTGGCAAGGATGTACCCCCAGCCCCTTGGGAAGTTTTGTTGAGAGCAGGAAAGGGCGAAGGGCCAGGAAGCAGGGCCCTCCCTTCCATTCTGCTCTGGAGATGGGGCAGCTGGCGGTTTGCCTCAAGTCCACTGTCATAAGGAAATCCATGAAGCCTTTGAGCTCCCTCCCACCTCTTGTCCAGGTGAGTTCATGGAGCCCAAGGTGGCTCCGAGTGCCTCCACTGGGAGCTTCAGGTTTTAGCTGGCTGCCCAAGCCAGACCTTCACTGGCTGGAGCCAGCAGCGGGGAATCTGACCGCCAATTGAGTGGGAGTGTGGGGTAGAGTGTGTGTGTGGCGGGAGTGGGGAGAGATGAGCATTCCCTCATGCTGTGCCTGAGGCCCCAGACCTCCTGCAGGGCATCTCTTCCCTGTTTCCTCCAGAGATGTCTCTATCAGAATCCTGGGATGGGGGGGCGGGGTCAGAGCCCTGGGAAGCCTGGCTTTGCTCTCTACTTCAGAACCTTCCTCACTGAGCTGACTGTGAAACAGGGGCTGTCTGGAACAGTATTAAGTTTGCCCTGGTGATTTTTTTAGGAAGTGGACTGGATGACAAAGAAAGCAGATGGCTTATTCAAGCTGCCTCAAAGCCCACTTTCAGCTCAGAAGGGTTTCCCTGTTTTCAATATGTGTACCCATTTGTGCCCCCCCCCCAGGAGTTCTGAGGTCTTGACATGGAGCAGAGCCTGAGTTCAGTGAGCCTGAGCTGACAGCTTATTGGCTGGCTGTAAAACCCCTGGATGATGCTGAGCCTCAGTTGTGTGTGCACCTGTAAAATGGAGCTAAGGATAACTACTGCCCACCGGAGCTAGTGTGGGCTTTAAGCAGTCCTTGGGGTTCCCCCCAACACCCCGCACCACCCTTGGTGGATAACAAATATGAAGTATGTGAACCACTGCTATTACTAAGAAGCTAGCCAGAAATGAGTGCTGGGATCCAGGGTTGTAAACATTCTCTTACACAGCAGCCCCTGCTTTGGTCAGTGGAGCTGTGAAGTCTGGATCATCTGTGATGAAGGGGAATGGAGCCAGCCGAGGGCCTGAAGTGCCCAAGTGGCTAGCTAGTGTCTGAAGGAGCCCAGGATAAGCCCATTCAGCTGAACTGAGAAGTAGAAGCTGGGCTCAGTGCAGATGAGGATGCCTTCCCAGCACACACATGTGCAGTTGGCTGTGTCTCTTGTCCTCCCTGAGCCTCTGTGGGTTTTTTTTTTTTTTAATCTGTAAGGAGTTCTGAGGCTCTGGGGATTGTTAGGAATGGAGGATCGTGAAGCTGACAGGACCATCCAGAGAGCATTGAGGAGGATCCCATCTGGGCTTTGAGACCTAGACTCTTTGGGGACTGGGCTAAGGGCAAAGGCATCTCAACATGTATTGTCCTATGCATTGTCACATGGGCCCAGGAGGACTTTAAAGCCTCCAAGATGAAGACACGGTTCCAAGTCTGGTGCCCCTTCTCCAGAGCTGTGATGCAATTCCCCAGGGGTTCAGTTTCCCCATGAGTTCCAAGCCTGCCTCTGAGGCTCTTCTCTGAGGGTTGCAGCCCTGTGTTTGCTACTCCAAGGTGCTGATGGGAGAGTCTGCCTCGCCCACACTCTCCCTGCAGGAGCCTTGACTCCTTTCATAAAGCCCAGCGCCTCCCTAGGGTAGTGGCTGCTTTGAGGTCTATCTCCACCACAGACAAGTCACAAGGGGCAGAGATTTGTTCTCTCCACTCTAGTATCTGGAGCCTGGAACAGTGCCTAGCTAGCATCAGGCAGTAGCTCGATGAGGATTTGTTAAAATTGTGAGGGAATTGTGCCCACTAGAACTAGAACATCCTCCCATCCCTCTACCCAGCCCCTGACAATGAGTCCAGGACTGAATCTAGGAGAGCTGCTTGTGGGTCAGATGGGCACAGAGGGGCCTCTGAGTACAGAGAATGTGAGAGGGTGTGGGGGGTCTGCTGTCATAATTACACTATCTGGGAGAAGTGTGGCTAGAAAGGACTGAGCGAGGGACTGCAGCAGTGGTGGTGGAGCCGGCTGGCCAGGCTATGGCTTGTCTAGGATTAGAGGTGTGAGCCACCAGTGCCTAGTGGGGGTGAGAGGCCCCTTGCAGGAGACCCTATGTCCCTGTCTGAAGATGTCTGAAGAGCCGTGTGCTCGTCACATCTCACTCTTGGATTCCTGGGCCTTTGTCCCCCAGACCTTACACTCTGTCCCAATGTCAGCATCTCCTCCGGTGACCTGGAGCCTGGATGTTTGGAGCCCAGAGCCACCTGCTCAGCAGGGTCTGGCTGCAGTTAGAGGAAAGGCTTTTCCTCCCCTGTCCGCATTTCCTCCCCTGGTTTCAGAATGTGTCTCTTCTATTTGACTTCTGGAGCTGCTGTTTCTCCCTGACCTGTTAGTGCCACCGTGAATCCTTCAGCCCGTTGTGTGTTGGGGGTGGGTAAGAACTTTCCAGCAGGCAGGATTGGTTTCTCTGCTAGGGCAGCAGGTCCCATGCATACAGTAAGTGCGCTCTGGTCATGATCATGTGAACCAAAGCTTTATGCCTTGGCGAGGGGAAGGGAGGGGAGGGGTTATCCCACGTGCTGGGGTAGGGATGGAGGGCTCTGCCAAAGACATAACAGGGCCTTTTAGTGGGTGAAGCCATGGGACCTGGCTTGCCTCCCCACTGACAGTTCCTTTGGGTCAGACATGAATTCAGAAGCCCAGAGAAGGAAAAGTGAGAATGCTGGAGTTGAAGTACCCTGAGCTCAGTCCTGCTGAGCATCATACCAGGACCCCTGCACTTCTAGTCTAGTTTAGTTACATTTATTGTGAGACTGGTTTATTTAACTGCCTCAAGCTTCACGTTCCTCATCTGTAAAGTGAGAGTCACACACTCGTTTCTCCTATCTAGTCCCCAGGTAGCTGACAATGTCTTGTTGTTTTTGGTTGGTTGTGAAGCTTGAACTTGGGGTCCCTGTGCTCTCTTGCTCAAGGCCAGGCCCTACCACTTTGAGCCACAGCGTCACTTCTGATTTTCTGGTGGTTAATTGGTGATAAGAGTCTCATGGACATTCCTGCCCAGGCTGGCATTGAACCGTTTTCCTCAGATTTCAGCCTCCTAAATAGCTAGAATTACAAGCATGAGCCACCAGCACCTGGCTGACAATGGTTTGAAAAAGCAAAAGGAAGGGTTGAGATCGAGGGCACTGTGGTAGGCAGAGTTGAGTGAGCCCTCTGGTAAGTGTGGGCACTCATGTGTGATGCTGACACACAGGCTGAGACTATGGATCATGTGTGACCCCAGGGTTGGCTCTGGTCATTCATTTTTTTATGTAGCCCTCCTAAGTTCTGAACTAGTGGCTCTCAACTGACCTGAGGGACCTGTGTCAGTATGCTTTGGTTGTGACACTGGGGAAGTTGTCCCTGGCATCCAGTGGACAGAAGGCAGGGATGCAGACAAATACCTTGCTGTGCTAGGAAGTTCCTTCTAAAGGAGTGCTGGCTGAGCCCAGGGAGCTGATGGCAGGTCATTGTTCCCCCTTCCATCTTTGGCTGTGAGGTTAGAGAGGTATATTTCTGGAAACTTCCCTAACCCTTCATGGGACTTGATGGTCATTACTGGTATAGAGTATTGCTAATGATTCTTATAAGCAAATCTGTTGAAAGGGTGAATCAATGCAGCAGTGGTACTCATTAGACACTATGCTGAGAACTACACAACTTGTGGGTAGAGATGGGAGGGAAAACTGGGAGAAAACAAAGGAAGGGGTGACATTGTTCAAAAAGAAATGTGTCATTACCTGCTTATAAAACTGTAACCTCTGTGTGCATCATCTTACTAATAACAATTTTAAAAACTTGCATAAGTCAGTTTTACTGAACTCCAAATATGTAGATTGTTATGGCCCCTGAGGGCATATAATCTCAAATAATAGTTTTATTTTTCACCTATTTCCCACTATTTCTTTCTTTCTCTTTCATTGATTAGTGATGATTGTAACCAATCCTGTCCCAAATCTCAAAGAGAATGTCTCTCAGCTTTTGCCACTAAATGTGAAATTTTCCATAAATATTTGTTGTTGTTTGTTTCAAGGTTTTTGTTTTGTTTTATTTTGTGCTGGTATTGAGACTTGAACTAAGAGCCTTGAGCTCTGGGTTGGCTTTTTTCCACTGAAGGCTGGCACTACACTACTTGAGCCTCCTCTCCATTTTTTGCTAGTTAATAGGAGATAAAGAATCTCACTGTCTTTTCTGCCCAAACTGACTTTGAACTTCTATCCTCAGATTTCAGTCTCCTGAGTAGGTAGGATTACAGGCATGAAACACTATCACCCAGCCACAAATGTTTTTGTAAGGTTGTGATTTATAAATATAAATTTAATCAAGTTGTAGAAACTTTGACCTCTAGTTTTCTGAGAATTCCTGTATATTTATTTTAATTATAAGCAAATGTGGTCACTTATCCATTCCTTTTCTACATTAAAATTTTACCTTCTGACACACTTCCAGGTGTTACCTCCTTGATCATCATATACATAAAAAGTATGGTTGAGGGCCGGGAGTTTGGCCTAGTGGTAGAGTGCTTGCCTAGCATGCACGAAGACCTGGGTTCAATTCCTTGATACCATGTACATAGAAAAGCCAGAAGTGGTGCTGAGGCTCAAGTGGTAGAGCTCTAACCTTGAGGAAAGCCCAAGGACAGTGCTCAGTCCCTGAGATCAAGCCTAGGACTGGCCAAAAAACATAACGAAAGAAAAATATGGTTGGGTCGGGTGCAGTGGCTCATGCCTGTAATCCTAGATATTCAGGAGGCTGAGATCTGAGGATCCCAGTTCAAAACCAGCCTGGGCACTAAAGTCCATGAGACTCTTATCTCCAATTAATCTCTAAAAAAATGGAAAGTGAGGCTTGGCTCAAGGGTAGGACTGTAGCTCTGAGCTGAAGAGCTCAGGGACAGCGCCCAGGCCGAGTTCAAGCCCCAAGACTTACCAATATATATATATACACATATATGTATATATATATGGTTAGGCTAAGAGTGTGGCTCATCAGTAGAGCACCTGCCTAGCAAATGCAAAGACCGAGTTCAAATCCCTAGAACCACCCCCACCCCTAGAACCCATACAGCTAGGATTCAGTTAACTAATATTTGATTTAGGGTTCTCCATCCCTCTTCAAAAGTTAGATGACTTTTTTTTTTTCTAGTCCTGGGCTTGAGCTCAGGGCCTGAGCACTGTCCTTGGACTTTCTCAAGGCTAGAGCTCTACCATTTGAGCCTCAGCACCATTTCTGGCTTTTAACTATGTATGTGGTACCGAGGAATCGAACCCAGGTCTTCATGCATGCTAGGCAAGCACTTTAACCACTAGGCCAAACTCCCGGCCCCAAGTTAGATGACTTTTGTTCATGCACAGCCCTGATATGATCTTGAAATCAAGATTATGGTTCTGATCACCAGTTAACAATAGAGAGATCATTGAATGACCTGTTTGCTGGGAATGGAGCAAGTTCAAGGGAGGACAGCAAGAAAAAAAAAGTCTTTGGGGGAAAACAGGGTCAATGGAGCTCGCTCTCTGTCTCTCTGTCTCTCTCTCTCCTCCACCACCCTCCCCCCCTCCCCCGCGTTCATGCACTAGTACTATGCTGGTACTGGGCCTTGAACTCAGAACCTGGGCACTGTCCCTTAGCTTTTTCACTCAAAGCCCACACCCTTACCTTTGAGCCACACCTCACTTTTGCTGTTTGCTGGTTAATAAGAGTAACCTTCCCTGTTTGGTCTAGTTTCAAACTACAATTCTCAGATTATCAGCCTCCTAAATAGCTAGGATTTCAGATAAGAGACACTGACACCTGGCATAGCAGCTTTCTTTCTTTTTTTTTTTTTTTTTTTTCACCAGTCCTGGGCTTGAGCTCAGGGCCTGAGCACTGTCCTTGGACTTTCTCAAGGCTAGAGCTCTACCACTTGAGCCTCAGCACCACTTCCGACTTTTTTCTATGTATGTGGTACCGAGGAATTGAACCCAGGTCTTCATACATGCTAGGCAAGCACTTTAACCACTAGGCCAAACTCCCGGCCCCTCATTTTTTTTTTATCAGTAGAAGAAATAGCAACAGGTTGAACGTTTTGTCTTTGCTTTTGGAGACAGGATTTAAACATTATTCATAGGGCATTGACCAACTCAAAACATATTTCTTCTTTTACTTTTCCCCTTTGGTTTCCCAGTTTTCTTCTCTATATGGATATTTATTTTAATTTTTATTTCATATTATTTCCTTTGAGTGCAAAATTCATCTTGTGTGGTGTTTAGTTTTTTGATTTGATAAATTTGGTCATGTAACTGTCATTGCAGGATTTAGGACAAGTCTGTCTCCATGAGGGACCCCTCAGGCTGTGCCTTTTATACTCTATGGCCCCACCTCCTGGGGCCATGAGCCAGTCTTCAGATAAGAAATAAAAGAATAAGAGAATCTGACAGAGGGGATGAGATTGATGGGGATACAACATATGTGGAAATGTGAGATCCTCTTTGTACAACTCATGTGTGCTGATTAAAATCTGCACAAAATGTTGAATACAATTACAAAAACATGATGAACTTGCAGATCAAAACTTGGCTAGAGCCAGGAGCATAGCATAGTGGGAGCATGCTTGCCTTGTATGCACAAAGCTCTGGGTTTGAGTCCTCAGTACCACATACACAGAAAAAGCTGTAAGTGGCACTGTAGCTCAAGTAGCAGAGCATTGGCCTTAAGCAAATGGCTGTTTGGAGAAACAATTTTTTTTTTCTTTTGTAGGTCATGGGGCTTGAATTCAGCCTGGTTATCTCAAGGCAACCGCCCTTCCCCTGGGCCTGCGCTTTGTACCAGAGCTCTTCAGCTCAAGGCCACCGCCCTACCCTGGAGTCAAGCCCTACTTCCTGTTTTCTAGAGGTTAATTGGAGATAAGAATCTCAGGTCCTTTTGTGCTTGAGCTGGCTTTGAACCTTGATCCTCAGATCTCAGCCTCCGGAGTAGCTAGGATTACAGACGTGAGCCCCCAGGCGACTGAAAAACAATTTTTTAAATCACCACTTTATGCCTCTATATATGCCTCTATATAACCTTCAAGTTACATGATCAGCCATCTTGTGGGGTACAGTAGAACTAAGACAGGATTAAATAGAAAAAATAGAACTGTAACCACAGCATCAAAGAGTTAGCCCTGTTGGCATCTTTGTCTTTCCTTACAAAATTTGTTTCTTTTAGCCTAGCCATGGCTCAAACCTGTAATCCTAGCTACTCTGGAGGCTGAGACTTGAGGGTTGTGGCACTTTAGGCAGGAAAATCCATGAGACTCTTATCTCAAATTAATCAACAAAAACCTCATGTAGTAGAGAGCCAGCTAACGGACATCACTAAGGACTTGACTTCAGTCCCCAGTATTGGTTTCTTTTTCCTCCATCCAAGCTATCCACACATGTCATCTGCCATGGTTTCATCCAGCTGTTGCATGGGCACATTCTTCACCTGCCAGGGAAAAACCCACGCACAGAGACACAGAGTCTTCTTTGCCTGTCAAGTCTGGCTGTCCATCAGCCTTCTAGGCTTTGTCCTTCTCCTTCTTCAGCTATAACAACAGGAATGAGGAATTTCCTCTTTTTTTTTTTTTCTTTGTCAGTTCTGGGGCTTTTGAACTCAGAGCCTGAGCACTGTGTCCTTGGGCTTTCTCAAGGCTAGCGCTCTACCACTTGAGCCACCGCACCACTTCTGGCTTTTTCTATGTATGTGGTGCTGAGGAATCAAACCTGGATCTTTGTGCATGCTAAGCAAGCACTAGGCCAAACTCCTGGCCCAGAGTTTCCATTTTTTATAACCACTACATTTTAGAAGGTCCTGCGGTCATCTGTCTATCTCACTGAAGTCATGTTGAAATTTAATGTCTCTTGTGAGATGTTAAGAAGAGACACCACCTAGGACATGAAAGGGCAGTCAGTCACCGATCTGCCCTCATAAATGGACTTGTCTTTTCGTGGATCAATGGACTGTCGCAAGAAATGCTTCGTCATGAAAGCAACTTTTTGGCAGGCTTCCTCTCTCTCACTGTGGGGCATTCCACATCCCTTTGGGACTCTTCAGAGCCTCACCTTACCTTCAGGTCCTCAGCAGCAGAGAGGTTGTCACTTGATATGTTCCCCCTAGCCTTGCTTGGACCTCCAAACCTCCACAACTATGAGCTACCACAGAGCTATCTGCTCTGTGGTATTCCATCCACTACAGCAATAGAAAATGGACTAACACAATCCCTTTGCTGTAGTCACCATACAAAAAAATCACTCATAAGACTGATCCTTGTGACCCTGCTAGAGTCACCTATTGGGGGTTTTAGGGTGTTTTGTGTATGTTTTTTTAAATAGATTCCTTGGGCATAGACAGTCCTGTTAGACGTTACTTGTAAGTAGTAATGATTTGCTTTTTGCTTTTTAATTTAACCTACACACTGTCCCTCCCTCCCTTTCTTACTTTCTTTTTCCTTCCTGACTTCTAACCTACCTTCCTTTCTTCTCTTCCTCTTTCCCTCCTTTTCTTCTTCCCTCTGCCAGTTTCGTCCAACAGGCATCATGACACAGATGAAGGATTATCCATGAAATTATATTCAATATTTAGATTTTTTTAATATCCCTGTAGGAAGCAAGGAATGCATCTAATTGGCAGGCATGATTCAACTGCAGAACCTCCTTTGTCCTCCACTTTTTAAAATTTTCATTTTATTTCTTTAATTGTTACTGTAAAGTGATGTACACAGGGGTTCTAGTTACGTAAGTCAGGCAGTGAATACACCCCTTCCCTTCCCTTGCTCTCTCCCAGTTTTTCCCTCCCTCCCTAACCACAAGTTCATTTTCAACATACTGTCTAGTGAGTATCCCTGCTGCATTTGTTCACCTTTTGTCCCCCCTTGTGTTACAAACAAGGTAAAAAACAAAAACAAAACAAAACAGCGACAAAGATCAAACCTCCTGTTTCCATTTGATCCGAGGCACAAAGGTATTGTGCCTTTGTGTTCCTCTCCTAAGAGCATCCTCCTTAGCTCTCACTAGAGTCCTGTTTAATTTGTTATGTCCGGTACATCCTCCACTTTTTTTTTTTTTTTGCCAGTCCTGGGCTTGAGCTCAGGGCCTGAGCACTGTCCTTGGACTTTCTCAAGGCTAGAGCTCTACCACTTGAGCCTCAGCACCACTTCTGGCTTTTTTCTATGTATGTGGTTCCAAGGAATCGAACCCGGGTCTTCATGCATGCAAGGCAAGCACTCTACCACTAGGCCAAATTCCTGGCCCCTACATCCTCCTTTTTTTTTTTTTTTTTTTTTTTTTTTTGTGCCAGTCCTGGGCTTGAGCTCAGGGCCTGAGCACTGTCCTTGGACTTTCTCAAGGCTAGAGCTCTACCACTTGAGCCTCAGCACCACTTCTGGCTTTTTTCTATGTATGTGGTTCCAAGGAATCGAACCCGGGTCTTCATGCATGCTAGGCAAGCACTTTAACCACTCTCCACTTTTAAGGAGTCAGAGTACAGGTTTTCTGGGGTGGTTTTGGTTACAGACCAAAGGGCACAGTTAACAGGATATCAGGAAGTATAGGTTTACTGCAGAAAGCCAAATATTCGAAATCTTGTGTCTTTACTCAGATACAAGATAAACGATCATACAACCAGCAGTTTTATTTTTATTTTTTTATTGTAATTAGTAAAAGGGTTACATGATATTTGCCAGATAGAAGGTGCATTAATTCACATACATTGATACCCTTTCACATGTCTTGGTACCTATTACCCTCCCCCCCACACCCCCAACCAGCAGTTTTATGCTGGCGTCAGGCATTCTGCATGCACACTGTCCACTAATACTTCCTGCACCCAGTCGTAGCTTGAGCCACAGCACCACTTCTGGTTTTCTGGTGGTTAACTGGAGATAAGAGTCTCATGGACTTTATTGCCCAGGCTGGCTTTGAACCACGATCCTCAGATCTCAACTCTCTGAGTAGCTAGGATTATAGGCGTGAGCCACCATTGCCCAGCTTAAAGTTGAATTTTTTTTGTCAGTTGTAGGACTTGAACTCTGGACCTGGGCACTGTCCCTGAGCTCTTCAGCTCAAGGCTACTGCCCTGCCCCTTGAGCCACAGTGCCACTTCTCCTATATTTCTTTTTTCCTCCCTTTGTTGCTTTTTCCCTTCTTCCTTCTCTTTCTCCCTCTCTTTCTCTCAGCCTCTTTTCTTCCCTTCTGTCTCCTGCTTTCATTTCTTCCTCCTTTTCCTTTCTCTTTCATCTTTTTTGGAAGACAGAGGTCATTCTGCTTACTTCATTTGGGCCACTCAGCAAATATTAACTTGGGAACTTAAACATCATTTATATTAAGGACCTCTTTAGTCCATCAGTTATTTCATGATTTCTAGTCTCAGATACATCCCTTTATTCTACAAAGAAATGAAAGAAATGAACACTTACACCAATACCAGAATAATGTGCTTTGCGGGCCAAAAGTACCCATCCACTTTTACTTAGCAGACTGAGGAATGCCTGGTGCAAAGAAATAGTGATCTCAATTGTAACTGGCTCCAGAGGTAAAAATGAGATCCTATTTTGTAGTGCCCCTGCTTGCAGAGCTTACACACATACAGAGCTCAGACCCTGATGCCCCAGAAAAGAACTGCATTGCTCCCTGTGCTGGTTTGGGTTTTGCACATCTTTTTGCATTGAGTTTCTTTACAACTTTTTTTTTTCCTCCCAAAGTGATTTTTTCTTTCTACTCATTGCACTATCTGGAACTCTCCATGTCGTGGAATAGGAGAGAGGGAAGTGAACAGATATCCTTACCTCTTTTCTAATCTGGGAAGGAAAACATTCAGTCACTCACCATGAAGTTTGAGAATGACTAGATTTTTTTGCAGTTTGAAATTTGTTTTTTTCAAGATAGATATTGAATTTTGCCAAGTGGGCACTTATTGGGCCAAAAGGTTTCACTGTAGTATTTCAGACATGTATTATATTTTGCTCAGAATAACACCCTGTTGAGTTCTCCCTTAATCCCTGTATTGATTGACAGTTTTAGTTGAGGTTTCTGGTTGTGTTTTCACACAATTGTACTGCACTTTGAAATTAGTCACCCTCTATTCTTTCCTTTTTCCCTCTCTCCATTCTCTCATCCCCCTACAGTCTCTGTTGTACGTATGTATAACTTTCTTGATGTATAAGTATGTATGAATATCCATGTATAGATATATGTATAAATATGTATAAATATCCATGACTATGCATTTTAGTTCTAACTTCCACATCCATGATGTCTGGCCTTTTGAGATTTCTTTTATCTTAATAGAAGGAGGAATTGGGCATCAGTGGCTCACGACTGTAATCGGGAGGCTTAAATCTGTGGATCTCTGTTTGAGTCAGCCCAGCAAGAAACTCTTAACCAACAACAACCAAAAACGGAGGTGTGTCTTAACTGATAGATCACCAGCCTTGAGCACAAAGCTCAGACATAGTCCCCAGGCCCTGAGTTTAAGCCCCAGGACTGAAAAACTCAAGAAGGGGAGGGGAAGGCGAGGAAGAAAGGTATAAGGAGGGCAAATGAGAAGGAGAAAGGAGAATTAGTTCTATTTGGTGCTTCTTTTTTTAAATGGATTTCTTTTTCGCCTGAGATTCTCACCTGTTGCTCCTTTCTTTCAACATGTTGTTCATATTTTAGAACTCTTTAATAATTCTAGTAGTAATTTGAATAATAAGAACTAATAATTCTGATCACTCCTTTATTTCCTTACTGTGGTCATATTTTCCTGCTTCTCGTGTCTTTTAATTTTTCATTCTACATTGGACAGGTTAAGTGATTTTGGGAATCTGGATTATATTGTCTTGATATAAATGATGTTGAATTATAGTTTGTCAGACAGTTAATCACTGGCACATCCACACGCTCTTCATAGCCTATTTCAGACTTGGTTAGAGTAGATCTGTGTTTACTTAGGCCTAAAGCAAACCCTCATTCAAGGCAAGCTCCTTATTCTACAATATGAGCATTTGGAAATATCAGGCAGTATCCATTCTGCCTGAGCTTGTGGCCAAATTTTTCCACCCCTCTAGGAGTTCTGATGTACCCTTTCAGGTCTTTGTTCCCGTACCTCATACCATCTCCCTACCTTCCCACAACTGTTTTCAGGCCCTCTGACATTCTCTCTGTTTCTTCTCTCCTCCTCTCTCCTCTCTTCTTTCTCCTCTCTTTCTCTGCCCTCTCTCCTCTCCCCTCTCAATTCTTTCTCTTCTTTTCTCTTCCTGTCATGCCGTTCTGGAGCTTGAACTCAGGGCCTGGGAGTTGTCCCTGAACCTTTGTGCTCAAGGTTAGTGCTCTAGCACTCGAGCCACAGTGCCATTAATGGTCTTTCTGGTGGTTAATGGGAGATAAGAGTCTCAAAGACTTTGCTGCCCCAGCAGGCTTTGATCCATGACCTCTGAGTAGGATTACAGGTGTAAGACTGCACCAACACCTGGCCTTAGACATTCTCATTTTAAACTTATATAGCTCAGACACTGGGCAAGGCCCCCCAAGAGATACCCCACACAGAATCCTGGGGCCACCCCTCTGTTTCTCTTCAGAAGCCTACTCTGAAACTCCACCTGTCTCCATAACCCCAACCTCACATCATCCTTGTCACTGAGAAAGACTGCTGCTGCCCGGATCGGGTGTCACCTCCCAGGCAGCGGAGTGGAAAAGATGGAGGGTGACAGTGGCACACGCCTCAGTTTCCTGGCTCTCCAGATTCTCGTTCTGTGCTGCCTACTTCAAAACCAAAGACTCTTGCCTCACATACTCTTTATCATTTGAAAGTTGTTCACAGTGTTTTCTGCTCACTGCCTCATCGTGATGGAAAGCAGAAGTGCCATCAACACATTTCTTTCTATTGACAGAGGCCTAATTTACATACCACAAAATCCACAAGTGTTCAGGGTTCAGTGAGTTTTGACATTTGAATGCACCCTGGTAACTATCACTTGTTATGCTGTTTTCTGTCAGGATGCCATTAGTAGCAGCGCCTGTTCCAAAACATTGTATAAATGAAATCGTACAGTGTAAACTCTCTCACATCTGGCCTTTTTGCTTAACATAACTTTAGAGATGTACACCTGTTGTTGCATACGTCAGCAGTTCTTTTTAAAATGCAGAATATCCATTATAATAAATGTGTCACATTTCCATTCTTCTGTTGATATTTTTTTTCCCAGTTCTGGGGCTTGAACCCAGGCCCTGAGCACTGTCCTTAGGCTTTCTCAAGGCTAGAGCTCTACCACCTGAGCCACAGCACCACTTGTGGCCAAAGAATCAAACCCAAGTCATGAATGCTAGGCAAGCACGCTATCACTAGGCCAAACTCCCAGCCTCTTGTGTTGATATTTTGATAATGGTTTAGAAGGTGTGTGTGTGTGTGTGTGTGTGTGTGTGTGTGTGTTTGCACAAGCACACGTGTGCAAGCTGTAGTAGGGCTTGAACTCAGAGGCCTAGGCATTGCCCCTTAGCTTTTTTGCTCACGGCTGGTTCTCTACAACTTGAGCCATACCTCCATTTCCAGACTTTTGGTAGTTATTTGGAGATTAAAAAGTCTCACAGACTTGACTTTCTTGCTGAGGTTGGCTTCGAACCTCATCATTGGATCTCAGCCTCTGGAGTAGCTAGGATTACCACTGGTGCCTGGTTTTCAGTTTGGGGTTAAGAATAAAGCTATAACTGGAGTTGGATACCAGTAGTTCTCATCCAGAACCCTAACTACTCAGGAGACAAAGATCTAGAGGATCAAAGCAAGCCTGAGCAGAAAAGTGTGTGGTACTGTATTGCCAATTAGCTAGCAAAAAGCTGGGCTAGAGACATGGATCATGTAGTACAGCAAGTAAGCAAGCAGCTAAGCAAGTAAGCTAAGCAGAACCATGAGGCTCTGAATTCATGGGCTAGTAACAGAAGAAAACAAAATAGACCTACTGTGAAAATTCTTAGAGTTGGGGGTTAGTCTTAAGATCTTCTGCTTGCTAAGCAAGTGCTTTACCACTTGAGCCATACTCCCAGTCTTTTTTATATTTTAGTTTGTTTCTCTCTTTTTTTTTTTTTGCCAATTCTGGGACTTGAACTCAGGGCCTGAACACTGTCCAGGGACACTTTTTCTCAAGGCTAGCTCTCTGCCACTTGAGCCACAGCACCACTTCCAGCTTTTTCTGTGTATGTGATACCGAGAAATTGAACTCAGGGCTTCAGGCATGCTAGGCGAGTACTCTACCACTAGGCTACACTCCTGGCCCTAATTTGTTTTTCAAGCAGCATCTTCTGCTAGCTTGCATAGATGGATTCTAAACCATGATCTTCCTATCTCTGCCTCCTGAGTAGTCAGGTTTATAGATGTATGCCACTGTACCTAATGTAAGCTACTAGGAATAGATTGTATAAGTCTTTTGTGAACATATATCTGCTATCCTTAGTTATTGGTCTTCCTCTTGATTTGTAGAAGTTCTTTACATATTCTGAGATGAGTGTTTTGTCAGACACTTGTACTGGACTGCTTTCTGAGTCTATAGTTTATCTACTTAATTCCTTAATAACATCATTGTTTTTTCTATCTGTTTCTTTCTCATTAAACCATACTCTTATTTTGACTACTTCTATTACTTACCGTTTTGTTTTTGGTAGTCATGGCCTCATGTTTTCCAGCCCGGGGCTCTACTATAACTGTGCCTCTAGCCTTTTTACGCACTCGTTATTTTTTAGGGTAGGGTCTCACTTCGTGCACTGGCAGGGACACAATCCAGGCTCTGTGTCATCACTGTGATGACAGAAATGAGCCACAATGGAAACACACTGTCATGAAACACACACATCTTTGTGCCCAAGATGGTCTAGAACCTCGATACTCCCAACCTCAGATTCCCACATAGCTGAGCTGACAGGCACTAATCACTCACCGTACTCAGCTGTTGATTGGGAATGGCTGGCCTCAAACCTCCCTCCTCACAAATGACCAGATTATAGGCATGGACTATCACACCTAGCTTTCTTCTACTTACATTGAACTGAAGATGCTTTGCTCTTTTCTAGATTCTAAAAAGCTTAGATCTAAAGTTTGTATCATTGGTTTTACATCTATTTTCTTTTTTTTAACTTTCATTTCTTTATTTTATTTTTTTATGTAATACCAGGAAATCAAACCTATACAGGCACATGACATTCCTAGACTGTCTACTTTCTTTTCTTTTCTTTTTTGCTGGTCCACTTCTGGCTTTTTCTGTGTATGTGGTTCTGAGGAATTGAACCCAGGGCTTCATGCATGCTAGGCCACATTCCCAGCCCTCTATTTTCTTTTTTAATAAAGGAATTTAAAGCTATATAGTTCCATCATCCAGGAAATTCAGATAAGCTGCACTTTCACTGTCACTCAATTAAAATTCACTTTATCAATTTTTCTTGCCTGACATATAGATTATTAGGAGTATATTATTTAAGTTTCCAGATATTTGGGGGTTTTCTAACTATTCAAATTCTTGTTTTAAATTTTAACTTCTTATCCTTGTGATCAGTCTGTTTTGTGTCCCAGCGTCTGACATCTTTGTAACCACAGAATGTGCTTTAGAAAAAAGAAGTGTATTCTACAGTTGTTATATAATGTTCTATAAATATTAATTAGATCAAATTGGTTTGTAGTGGTTTCTAAATCTTTTATATCTTTACTTGTGCCATTTATTGAAAAAGAACATTAAACTCTCCAATTATGGTTGTGATTTCTCAGATTCTCCTTTTAGTTCTTTTTTTTTTTTTTTGCTTCAGGCATTATACATGGTATACAAGCCAGTACTGAGGCTTGAACTCAGGACCTTATGTTCTCATTTGGCTTTTTAACTCAAGGCTAGCTCTATGGCACCTAAGCCACAGTGCCACTTCTGACTTTTTGCTTGCTAATTGGGGATAAGAGTCTCACAGACTTTCCTGTCTGGGCTGGCTTTGACCATGATCCTCAGATCTCAGCCTCCTGAGTAGCTAGGATGTGTGACCCACTGGCACTGGATAAGGAGATATACTGCGTAAATAGCATATAACTCAATTTTGTTTATTCATGCGTCTGGAAGGTCTGCCCCTGGTGTTTGACACTGATCTGTGTCTCACATCTAATTCCACTATATGGTTCTCTGTGGTGAACTTCATTTGTATTTTTCCTGCCTATTTTACTGTGAGTTGCCTCCAGCTCCCTATACCTAACGTACTGTATGCTGTGAGCATACAGAGTCCCTTAGCTGGAGAAGACTGTGTGCAGAAATTACCCAGAGTAGAACTGCTGGCTTATGGGGCTTACCCATCCTTCATTTGACTAAGGGACTGCGGGATTTAACAGTACATCTGTGTGATGAAGGGACTGGGCCACAGAAGTGGCCCACATCTCAGTGGGACACATCTCAGGAGCCATGTGCCTCCCCTCCTTCTCTCTCCCCCTCCCTCAATTTTGGTTTTGCCAATATTGGGGCAAATCAGTGCCTCCAGCTACCATTTGACTTTCTTGCTCACAACTGGAGCTCTACCACTTCAGTCATGTCCCCAGGTAGGCTTTTTGCTGGTCACTTAGAGATGGAATCTTGTAAACTTTGCCGCCTGGTATTCACACATAGGGAGACCAAAGGAGGATATTCTTAGGAGAGGAACACAAAGGCACAATGCCGTTAAGATCCTCTCCCTGCAGAGGGAGAGGCAAAACTGGGCATGCGTGTGCAGGTAATCGTCACTGGCTGGTGGCACTGTACTGAGGCTTGTGCATCCCACACCAGAAGGAGCAGCAGTCTCCAACAGAAGCACGCTGCCAGGTGCCAGTGGCTCACACCCACATAGGAGGCTGAGATCTGATCGTTGAAGTTTGAAGCCAGCTCAGACAGACAAATCAATTAACACAAAGCTGGGAGTGGATCTGTGGCTCAAGTAGTAGAGCACCATCTTTGAGTCATGAAAGCTAAAGGACACTCACTGCCCAGTCCGAGTTCAATCCCTAGTATTGGCACAATGGAGAGAAAGAGAGAGAGAATGCTGCTCCCACCAAAGGGTAGGCACTCATGCTCCCCTCTCCACCACTTTATTTTGCCCTCCCAAAGGAAACCAAAAACATTAAAGAAAGGGACTGGGAGTTTGGCTAGTGGTAGAGTGCTTGCCCAGCATGCATGAATACCCTGGTTCGATTCTTCAATACCACATACATAGAAAAAGCCAGAGTGGTGCTGTGGCTCAAGTGGTAGAGGTCTAATCTTGAGAAAAATAAAATTTAAATCCTAAGCAGGAAAAAACACCTGAAATCCTACCTTGCTCCAAAGATAGCTATAGCTCATTTGTGTGTGTTGTTCTTAGAAAGGTCTGGGCCCTGCCTAGGGCTCTGGAAGTCTAACCTACCTGAATGCAATATACTCCTGCACCAGATGGGGCTGTGCAGATGTGGCTCGCTGTGTGCGAAACAAGCCACTCTGGAAGGGCCGCAGGGAGGAGGCCGAGTAACAATGGAGCCTGGAAGCTTTAGGGTCGCTCTACCTGTTCTGTTGTCTTTCTCCTCCTACCTTTTCTTATTCAGTGTCTCTCTAGAACAAGATCAGCTCCTTCTCGCATCCCCTTTGGTGACTGATGGGATGGCCCACTCAGAGAGAGGGGAGGAGACAAGTAGAGCAACCGTGAGCAGCGGCTCCTGAGCATGCCAGCCAGTCATCTGTGCCCCGCACATCCTGGTGGCTATCCATGGAGGCTATGCAAGAAGAGTTCCCCCACCCCAACTTCATCCCGTGTCCTGGCACTCAGCCACACATCCCTCTGTGTCTCCCTCCAGACAGCAGTGACAGTGAGCTGGAACTGTCCACCGTGCGCCACCAGCCAGAGGGCCTAGACCAGCTGCAGGCACAGACCAAGTTCACCAAGAAGGAGCTCCAGTCTCTCTACCGAGGCTTCAAGAATGTGAGTGTTTTCCCCATCTCCAGGAGAGGCCCTGGAGAGCCAGCCCCGCCCGACTCCCAACAGGAAGGATCATGCGGCAGGCAGGGAGTCTTCTAGAAACTTCTCCAGAGCATAGTGAGGACCCTAGAGGCCTCACAGTTTCTGCAAAAGCCATTCTGGGTGGGGGTGGAGAGGCCCACGCGAAGGTCACCACCTTCCTGTCCACCCTCATCAGGGGATTCCAGAGGCCCCCTCGGCCTGGGGGGTTCCTCCAGAGAGCACAGGGAGCCGCCAGGTTGTAGAGTCGGGCAGAGCTGGGGGGAAGGAGCGTGGTGACCTGGGTCACTGAGGAAGGTGGCTTCCCACTGCAGGAGTGTCCCACAGGCCTGGTGGATGAAGACACCTTCAAACTCATTTACTCACAGTTCTTCCCTCAGGGAGGTGAGTCCAAGGCCCAGCCTCCCTGCTGTACCCCTTGCATCTGAGAGGCCCCCCCCTGCCACTCTGTCCCCCTCCTGACCCTTGCTTCTGGAAGCCTGCTACTGGAAGGTTTCTTTCCCAGCGTGAAGCTGGAACCCCCCCCAGTGAGGGGGGCTGCCCAAGGTAGGGAGGTGGCTTCTCAGGAGGCAGCCCCCTCACCCCAGCCTCGCCTTTGCTGCCCTCAGATGCCACCACCTACGCACACTTCCTCTTCAATGCCTTTGATGCTGATGGGAACGGGGCCATCCACTTCGAGGTGAGTCCCTGGGGTCTGCAGCATGGTCTGTCTTTCCCTGGTGCCACCCCTCAGTGCTGCTGAGATGGGGAATGATCTAACCTTTCAGTGGGAATGGGTGGGCTGCTTAGCTGCTGGCTGGCTGGGACAGGGTTTTGTTCACTGTATGTGCTCAGCCTTCTTTTCTATTCCAGAAGTTTCATTCCAGCTCTATCAGCCAAGGGAACTATGAATGCATACTAATGTGATCAACGTGAGTCTGTATTTTATTAGACAGGCAGGCAGGCAGAGGGAGTGCTAACACTAGTTTGAACTCAGAGCTACTTTGTTCTCTTGCTCAGCTTGCTGGCTCAAGGCTGGTACTCTGTCACTTGAGCCAAACCTCCACTTTCAGCTTGTTTTAGGGTTTTTTGTTGTCTTAGTTGTTGCTGTTGCTGTTGCTGTTGCTGTTGAGGGGAGGGTTGTTTTTTGTTTTTTCCTGGTTACTTGGAGATAAGAGTCCCAGACTTGATTGCCTAAACTGGCTTTGAGTCAAGACCCTTAGATTTTAGCCTCCTGAGTAGCTAGGATTACAGGCCTGAACCATCTGTGACTGGCTGTAAATTTGCCCCCTTTTCCCTCCTCTTCAAATGTGTACTTTTAAAGGGGTCAGAGTTTATTCCAGAGATCTGGATTGCGCATAGTAGGATTTCAAGTCATAATTAGAACTAGAGCAGTTGAGACCATCATCCTATCTGGGTTCTGAATGAAGCCCCCTCCTTCCCAAAGTTGGGAAGGAGATCAGAGCACTCCCCACCAGACTACTTCTCCTAGGCCTGCGCTCCTTCCAGGCCTGGCCACATGGGATCAGTTCAGAGAGGCTCCATCCGTGGAGCCCATGACCCTAAAAATAGATGCAGGCAAGAAGCTGAAACCTCTTCAGAGAGGAAAACCTCACTGGGAGCCAGGTCTGATCGATCAGTGCCCAGATCAGCTTCCAGGGCCAAGGGCGGCGGACAGGAAAGCAGCCGAGCGGGCAATCAGCTCAGAAAGGCCCTGGCTGCACTAGCCGGGTGTAATAATAACCCGTCGATAACACAGCCAGGTTTATTTTTACGCTGTGCTTGCCACACGCTGACATACATACTGGATGGGCGCCGGCAGCCGGAGGTCCCGGCCTTGTTCTGTGACCACAGCCACCTCCCTCTAGACTCTAAGGACCATTGCTTGTGCTCTTATTTTCAGTAACACCTGAAATACCAATGTCCTTGCAGCTGGAAAACACCAGCGAGGAGGGTATGAGCACCCCCCTCCTTGCCCACTCTCCATCCTTCCCTCCTGAGGCCACAGAGACTTCTGAGCGCCCAGTATGATGATCGGCCTCGGGGCTCTGTGGGAACAATGTCACTGATTGGGAGTCAGACGATCAGGTAGATTTGGCAGGACCCCTTTGTACAGCCAGCACTCTGCAATGTCATCCTCTCCTCTCCATGGTCATTCAAAGTGTATGTAGGTCTTTGTAAGACGCTGAGATAGGAGTGCCAGTGCTGAAGCCTTCTGGCTAAAGGGATACCTTCCTGAGCTCTCCATGCTTTCCAAACGGTCCTTTAACTGTTGGAGCCTTCTCAGTACCCATTGTGCCCAGATTAGAGGTGGCATTGGTGAGCTGCTCATTTGAAAACTGCCTGGAGAGTGTGGCCACTTCTCTACCACGTCCACCCCACCCACAGGGAGCTGCTTCCCAGGTCACTGGCCCAGTGGGGTATCCCTGGCTACCAATGAGCTCCGTCCTCCAGGGGCAGGCCTCCTCCTCTTTCAGGGCAGCCACTCTCCACCCCTGCCTGTGTGCTGAGCTCCTTCTCAGGTCTCTGCTGAGCACGCCATGTGCATAGTGCAGTAGGAGGGGCTCTTGCCATTTTGTTGAGAAATCATGATTTCTCTGACACATTTTCCTGCCTTTTCTGTGGTTCTCCTGGGACTCCTGTTCTCACCGTGGCCCTTCTAGAGTCTCCACTTTTGTGGGAGGCCCACCTGCTCTTTTTTTACTGCTATGTGATGGAGTTTGAACTCAGGGCCTTGTGCTTGTTAGGTAGGAAGCTCTACCACTCGAGCCATAACTCCAGTACCTGTTCCTCTTTTTTAATAGCATCCTTTTTTTGTTTCAAGGGATGCAGTATTTCTAATCTCTGAATTTAATCATTTCTGTTATTTTTTTTCTCTCCTAGAATAACTTTTTATTCTTCCAAATTTCCTTTCTGTCTCCCTTGGCCATTTTCTCTCATGACACAGGCTGCTTTCTCATATCCAGAACAATCTAATAGTTCAATGGTAACTGAGTCCTCCGTGGCTTGGCCCTGTCTCTCTGCGGGTGGCCATTCCATGGTTATCCCTTGCTTTCAAAGTAGCCCACATACCCTGTGGGGGCAGGGAAAGCCTAACTCTCAAACCTCCCAGAAGGTGGGAGAAAGACTTGCTTCCCATCAACTACTATAACAAAAATTTTGACATGGAGACCACTTGAGCAGTCATATCTTATCCCATGGGCAATATATAATCTGCCACATCCCACAGGTGAGGTCAGCCCACAGATAACACTCAGGAGTTGAACACCATTCGTGTACCTTTATTACGCTGGAAGGTTTTAAATACCTTCAACATGCAGGTGATTGGTGAACTAAAAGTAAACCACAGTATTTTAAAAGCTCTCCAAATGTGGAGCGTGTTTGTGCATACAAGCTGGAGGTAGAGTTAGAAGGAATTGCCAGCCCTCACCAAAGCACAAGACCTTATCTGGAAAACTAAAGCCAAAAGGGCTGGGCCATGGATCGAGTGGTACAGTGGTGCCTGCCTAGGAAACACGGGGCCCTGAGTTCAAGAGCACCCCAGTTCTTCTCTGAACATAGCAATGAGTCCAAGACATGGACTCATTGTCTTTACTCGAGCTCAGTCTCAGCTCCCTCGCAGTTCTGTGTACTCAGATGTGCAGGTGCACGTGTGCACACTCAATGTGGAGTGATGCCATGTCATCCTCATGCTGCCTGCCACCCTGCCACCCTGCTATGGAGAGACAGCACCCGTGGAGGTGTGCGCTGCAGCAGAAATCATACAGCGACCTGGAGATGGAACCCGGGCATTGGCTCGTGCCTCTTCACCATCCCTTTCCACTGTAGGACTTCGTGGTTGGGCTCTCCATCTTGCTTCGAGGAACAGTCCATGAGAAGCTCAAGTGGGCCTTCAACCTCTACGACATTAACAAGGATGGCTACATTACCAAAGAGGTACCAGGATGGCGGGTCAGTGGCTTGCCTGTCACACCATACCCCCCACACCTCTCTGTCTCCCCTGTCTCCTGTATCACTTCCCTGGCAGTTATTTGCTTAAGCTTGGGGCACAGAAACCAGGATTCTGGGGCCTAAACACCTTGGCACAGGATGGGGGCCTTGGGCGCTGACACACACATGTTAGTCCAGTTCCAAAGTTCTCTGTCCTTCTCCTGGGAAGAGACAGCAGAAAAGCTGGGGGTCCAGGTTTGGCTACTCCCGTAAGACACAACAGGGTAGTCCCCTAAGGAAGGAAATGCAACCAACCCTCACCACAGACACTCAGAGATTTATTTTAATCTGAAATCACTGCCGTGGTTATAAATGTAGGAGATTGGTCAGTAACAATCTGAGTCAGGGGATGCTGCTGGGCCAGCTTGTCTCTCCCCAGATGCCATGGTCCTCCTGGGCCCTGGAGGGGCCCTGGACCTGGGAGGCGGCCCCCTGCACTGGGCCCTCCAAGCCGCAGTGTTGTGCAGCTGGCTCAGGCCGCCCTCTGTGTGTCCACCCAGGAGATGCTGGCCATCGTGAAGTCCATCTACGACATGATGGGTCGCCACACATACCCCATCCTACGAGAAGATGCCCCTCTGGAGCACGTGGAGAGGTTTTTCCAGGTCAGTGCTGGAGGAGGGGATGCCGGCCGAGGAAGGAGCGCTTGCTTTGGGGGTCACCTGGGGGTGACTTGAAGCCTTACCCTGGTTAGGGGTGAGAATCTGAGGAGTGAGGTAAAACCCAGACCCTGCCCCAGTGAGCTCCCTCTCAGGACCACAGGTGGAGCCTTCCAGGCTTGTGGTTCCCGGGCAGGGGCTGCCCTCTTCCAGACCACTCTGTTTCCTACTTCCCTCTGGAAACAGGCCTCGGGGATGAGTGGTGAAGGGATTGTCTTTGCTCTGTGTCTTTGTGGGCCTTCACTTCCCAGGGGCTCGAGAGCAGCAGCTCTTGTGTCTTGGTGGTCGTTCCATGTGCCCTGGCTGCCTCTACATGATGGGAGGGGGGTCAGGAGAGTGTAGCAATGAATCCTAGCAGTATAAGTCCCCACAGACCATCAGGAAAGCACTGAATGGGGCAGACTGGGAGGTCGGCAGTGGGGCAGCAACGGGGAGGGGAGCTTTGCTCATCCAAGGCTAGTTGAACTGGACCACGTTCATCACCCACCCACCACAGCATCCTCAGACTGAGATCAGGGCCGCCCCTGGAGGGTACCCCCAGAGGCTGCACAGCACACTCAGCTTGGGTGTGGTTTGGGTTACAGAAAATGGACCGGAACCAGGATGGGGTTGTGACCATTGATGAGTTTCTGGAGACCTGTCAGAAGGTAGGTGGCGTCAGAAGGCTGGATGGGGAGCCCACAAACACCCGCCTGGTCCTGCCCCTAGGGGAAAACCAGTAGTGGTCCTAGGCTTCTTTCTATCTTCTGGGCAGGTGGGTCAGAAGACTTTCTTAGCTGTGTTTCCATTTTCCTGTAAGTCCATCTCCTCATCAGAGAAGGAACAGCCCTGTGACCTTCTGAGGGCAGACTCCCCTGGCATGGCGTGCAGGCCCTTGTTTCAGGTCTGCGCCTCCCTGCCCGTCCTCCCTTCCCCCTGCCCCACTCTCAGTGGCCTGACTGGTCATAAGAAGATGTGGGCTTTTGGTCAGGCCTCAGGGTTGAAGACAGGCTGTGCCTTGTCAGCTCAGGCCCGGGGACCAGTTCTTCCACCCTCACATCGATCCTCCAGCAAGACCCAGTCCCAGACAAATCCGCTCAAGGAGAGTGAGACTTGAGGGCCGCCCTTCCCTGGCCACCAGGTGCCTGACTGGGCCTCTCCTCCCTCTCTCACCCAGGATGAAAATATCATGAGCTCCATGCAGCTGTTTGAGAATGTCATCTAGGATGCATGGGAGAGGGACCCAGGCAGTGGCTGATGGCCACTCCAGTCTCAAGCAACCTCAGTCCTGTCAGGAACAGCCTCCATAGAAACGGTTTTCTAATAGATTTTGCAAAAAGTGAGCAGTTTGCTCCCAACACACACACACACACACACACACACACACACACACACACACACACACACACACACACAGAGTTCCTCCGGGTTGGCCAAAGGGGTGGTAGAGGAAAGGAGAGCAGAGCTGCCCCAGGCCAGTGAAACGAGGCTGCCTCTGGGGTGGACAACCCATTGGTCAGTTGCTGGATGTGGTCTAAAATGATGGGGCTCAAGAGCCCACAAGGCCTGGCTGCACTGCACAGACCCCACTTGTGTGGGGGTTTCCCGCCCCACCCCCGACATGGGGAACCAGGCCACTCCCTGCCCTCCAACCTATCCTCTCAGAAAAGCTCATTAGGGGCTCTAATTTGGAAGACACCATGAAGCAGCTCCTCTTGCCCCCTAGAAGTGCTGGCCTGGGACCCAAGACCCCTGTTGTTCCATAGGCCTACTGGTGAACTGGGGCCTGCACCAGGCTGTCCTCCCCAGGTCTTGGAAGGTGGTCTGTGGCTCAGGGGCTAGCAGCTAGGAGGTCATACTGGGAGGGGTTTGGGAAGGGGCACAGTGGCTTGGCCAGGCTCCAGTCCTGAGGTTCTATAAGCATCCTCACTCCAACCCATACAAAAGCACAAGCACCCAGCAGCCAGGCCATGCCCATGAGGGGAACCAAGAACTCGACTTCTCCAAGGCAAGATGCTTCCAGCTGAGGCGTGGGTCCTAGTACGGTGGCCTTGAGGAAGAAGCTTCTGGGGCCTCTACCTCGGGGCAGTGGGGTCTTGAAGGCCATTCCAGCCCAGCTCACCAACATTCAAAAGCACAAACCCAGGGATTCTGCTGGACTGGAGTCTGCCCTGGGAATGGGGGCCTGCAGCTGGATGGAAGGTCAACGGAACCCACAGGAGGAGAGAGCGCCTGCTCCCAGCTACCCTGGCCTTTCTGAGAAGGAGGCCGGACCCAGGCCTCCCCAGGAACATTCCCACATGATACATTCCATCACACAGCCCGTCTCCACCAAGGCCTGGCTCCGGGAGTCCCTGGGCATCTGTACAAGGCCAGCCCAGGGAGAGCAGGATCTTCAGAGCAAAGGCAGAATGGCCAGGGCTGCGGGAGCCTCACTCAGACCTGCACTGATACCCCATCTTCAGTCTGACTAGGGGACCCTCCCCAGCTCTGGGGTGCCCCAGTTTTCCATGGGTCAGGATGTGGGGGAAACTCTCAGAGCCCCTCTCCCTCTCACCATCCTTTTTGCCGGGACTGCCGTGCTTGCAGAGGGCCAAGGCCATGCGAGACCACCACCACTTTCCCTTGCACCTCCTTGGCCGTGTGGCTGCATATCCAACAGGAGGGGTCTGTCCCCCATGCTGGGACACGGGCCGGCCGCATGTCTGCATGGCAGAAGTGTCTCCCTTGGGCTTGGCCTGGGGGGTGGTTCCCGTCTCAGTGCCCACCAATATTCAGTCCTATGTATTTTAATAAAATAAACTTGACAAAGGAGAGGGGCTGTGGTTGACTTCATTTCATCTCTGAACTGCTGCTGCTAATGGCCATGGCTCGTGCCTGGCCAGGGCTGTGCTGGTCAACAGGAATGCCAGCTCTGGGGGAGAAAACGCCCTGAAACCCTGAAGTGCCCATGTGATATCACCAAGCCTGAGGAGTCAGGAAGAAACAGATGTACTCACTGAGCCCTGGGGATCCTTCACAAGAAGCTCCGGCACTGGAGTCTAAATGCAGAGCTGGTGGGCAGAGTAAATCCTTGAGGTGTCATTTGTATTTCATTCTCAGATCATTTTTCTTTCTCACTTCCAGAAAGTCAGTTCTGAGCATCCCTTGGCGGGAGGGTGCAGATCCTGGGCAGAAAGAAGCAGAGCATATCCGAAAGCATCATGTTTCTTGGTGTTGAATGTCAAGAGTATAAATCTAACGCAGTACGGAGGGCTCATGCCAGTAATCCTAGCTGTTTCAGAGGCTAGGGCTCAAAGCTAGGATTGGTTCAAACCTACCCTGGACAGAATTGTGTCTGTGAGACTCATCTCCAATTAATCAGCAGAAAGCTGGAAATTGAGGGGCTGGGAGTGTAGCCTAACAGTAGAGTGTTTGCCTAGCATGCATGAAGACCTGGGCTCAATTTCTTGGTACCACATATACAGAAAAAGGCGGAAGTGGAGGGGTGGCTCAAGAGGTAGAGCTCTAGCCTTGAGAAAGCTCAAGGACAGTGCCCAGTCCCTGGGTTCAAGCTCCAGGAATAGCAAAAAAAAAAAAAGGCTGGAAATTGAGCTGTGGCTCAAGTGGTAGAGCACTAGCCTTGAGTGGAGAAAGCTAAGGGACAGCCCTCAGGACTTGAGACTTCAAGCCCCGATATTAGAACAGGGGAGGAGAGAGAATATCATAAATCTGAAGGTTACCCTGGGAGGGGAAGGAAATGGAGCTGGGAGAGAGGAGGTTGGGCGATGCCGCACCTGCAGAGTGCTAGCAGATCAGGGCACTGCTGCATTGCTGTGGCTTGAAAGCTGCAGTTTGAGGTCTATTTTTTAAATTTTTAATGGCATATATTAATTGCATAAAGGAGTTTCATTGTGATTGTTCCATAATGCATAAAACCTGCTTTAGTCATAGTCACCCCTCTATTACACTGTCTTACCTGTTTTTCATTGTTGTGCTGGTACTGTGGCTTGATCTTTGGACCTTGTGCTCTTACAGCTGTTGTAGTCTACCACTTGAGTCTTACCTTTGGTTCTGGCTTGTTGTTGGTTAATGGAGTCTCAGATTTGTCTGCCTGGGTTGGCTTCAAGCCACAATCCTCAGACCTCAGCCTTCTGCGTAGCTGGGATGATCGAGGTGAGCCACCAGTGCCCAGCCTGGTGTGGTGTGGTTAGATGGTGGTAGTAGGGTGGGGGTAATGAAGTAGCCAAGGAAAGTCAAAAGAAAAACAACAAGGAATGCCACCTTTAAACATTGTCTATAGAGCCCAGAGGAGAAAGAACTTACTTTTTTCTGCCTGAGGAATGGACAGTTGAGGTTGGTACGTAGGTGGTTGGTTATGGCTGAGAACTCTACTTGAGCAGAGACCTGGGGCTGGAAAGGTGACAGGTGTGTATAACATCTTGCAAGTGAGAGGAGAACAGAAGAGAAATGAGGACAATGCCAGAACAGGGCAAGCACTGGAGGACAGCCCTAGGCTGGCCTCAAGTACACAGGCACATTACGCCTGCAGCAATCATTGAGGGGAAGAGTTCTGCAGGAGCTCAAGCCTCAGCTCACCACACACCAACTGTATGACCCTAGTCATGTGGCACCGGCTCTATGTATGTTTCCTCACCTGCACTCCATAGCCTGCAGGGTAAGGCCAGGTTTAAGTAAACACAGGATGTTTCCAGGGGACCAGGCGGCCTTGTGCCCTGGTGTAGAGTGGCAGCCCTTCTTCAAATGCTCTTTCCATGAAACTTGGCTGCTTAGTGTGTCTGACTCTCTGTAGTGTGCAGGGTCTTCCTGCCACATGGGTCCCTTTTCTATCTCTTGAAGACACACTGCCAAGAGATCAGATTGGTCTGAAAACTGCCCTTCCTGTTGGGTGTGGCTTTCTCCCTTGCCTTGCCTTATCTTAGTACCCAAAGCTGTCCAGGGGACTGCCTACATGCACCTGAGTTCCAACACTGACTAGCTCTGCCTTGCAAATCTGAATTCCTTATGTGCAGGTAAGGTCTGCATGGAAGCCGTTACGGGAACTCTTTCTATATTAGCTACTCTTTTTTTCATTGATTCAGAGGGCCATTGGTGTGGCTTGACTTAGTCTCTGGTCTAGCGTGCTCAAGCAGATATCTTCATAAAAGCCTTGTCTGTATCCCTCTGGGTCTTATACCTGTGGTTTCCTGATCCAAGAACTAGGTTCCAGGAAAAAAATGGCCTCCTAAGGAGGTGCCCTGTTACCTGGGTAGCACAGAATGATTAAAGTGAGCTTCCATTCCCTCCCGGGTGGTAAAGCTTCCCTGAGAAATGGCTAGTTTGCCTTTGAGAGGATCCTCGGCTGGATTTAACTGGAGTTGCATTTGCCTACAGTTTCTAGTCCTTGCCTACAGTGTCCTTACCATCAGAGGGCGCCTGCGACACGCTCCAGCCTCCTCTCCTTTTCTGCCTTGGGGTCCCAGGGGACTCTCCATGGAAAGGAAGCCATTTATCACTTCCTTCATAATCCCAGAGATATTTTCATAGTTCTGTCTCATTCAAAACCTGTTTTTTAAATAAGCACTTGAGCAACAATTGTGCTAGTGTACCCAGAGTACAAGCTGTGTGCCCAGAAAGGGGACACAATGTCTGTCTCCTCATTTTAGGACACACATAAGTTCTGATACCCGATCCCTTTAATCCTAATGAAAACTCCACTTACATCCTGCTTAGGACACTCCTATGGGGACAGACACCAGGAAGGAGAGAGACAGTGATCACTTGGGGCCTGGAGGAAGGCGGCATCCTGGAGTGGCTTTCTGAGAGCTGAGGGTGTGGTTCTCGAGGGACTCGGCTTCGGCACATTTACACCTATCTTGGTGCAGATCTTTATGCACTCTCAATGCTGTCCTGTCTGACCTTTGCTTAGTGACCTGAAACTCGATGGAACATCTGCCCTCCACAGCTGTGGGGCTTTGGAAGGTCTTAAAGTCACAGAGCTGTCTGCTCTTCCAGAGTTCTGAACCCTTTCATGTCTGCTTCGAATGTGGTTTTGCTTCCTTCACTGCCATCCCTTTCTTGCTCTTTCAAATTTTAGTTCCCATCCTGGAGTATAGCCGAGAGGTAGAGCGTTTGCCTAGCATGCAAGAAGCCCTGGCTGGGTTTAAATTTTTTTTGGGGGGGGGGGCAGTCCTGGGCTTGAGCTCAGGGCCTGAGCACTGTCCTTGGACTTTCTCAGGGCTAGAGCTCTACCACTTGAGCATCAGCACCACTTCTGGCTTGTGGTACCAAGGAATCAAACCCTGGTCTTCGTGCGTGCTAGGCAAGCACTCTGCCACTAGGCTAAGCTCCCAGCCCCGGCTGTATTCAATTCTTTGGTACCACATACACAGAAAAAGCTGGAATTGGTGCTGTGGTTCAAGTGGTAGAACGCTAGCCTTGAGAAAGCTCAAAGACAGCACCCAGACCCTGAGTTCAAACCCCGGGACTGGCAAAACCAATTTTCAGTTCCCAGGAATAAACTAAGGTCTGTATTATCTTATGTTTATCAGACTCCTTCTGTATACCAAGCCTACCCTGCATCCTGAGACCACTGTCCATAAGCCACAGCCTCTGTAAAAAAGACACTCAAGTCTTCTTGGGGTCATAAGAAGAAAGTGAGAAAAGTCCTAGACAGTAACTCAGACCATGAGAAAACCTAACTAGGACACCGTTTGGGACATGTGGTGCAGAGATCAGAAAGGACGGTGGGATTAGGAGATGGGGTAGGATCTAGCAACCCAGGAAAGGCTGGCGGTGGGCTCAAGTAGACCCAGTGTGGCCAGGAGTAACTCTGTGTCTGAGTAAGACCAAAGAAAAAGGCACCTCCCCTACCTTACCCCACCCCGCCCAGAACCTGTACCAGGTATCTAAAAGAGAAGGGCCAAGCCTACCTAGACCTTAGCCAATGCCGAGAGGTCTTGAGGAAGAGGCAGTGTGCTAAGAATGAGTATGACAGAAAATCCTCAATGGGACCTGGAAAGGAGCTGGACTGTTTCCAGGCAGCACTCAAGTACAGCCCACTCTTGGGAGGTGGATAGCACTGATCCACAAACTTATCCCTTCAGGGAACCCACGGATCTGCCAGTGGGTGTTAGGTCTTTGGAGCAGCCACCTTAGTAACTGCTAAGCAGCTTCATGTGCTGTCTATTCTCCCAGTAAGACCCCCACTTCCTTCTTACTCACTGGCCCCCTTCACACGTGCCTCTGCTTCCACACTCTGATCTGTGCCCAGAGCCCCATCTATTCAGCCCTCTTGGCCAACTTGGAATATTACAGAGCTTTCCTGTGATGCAGATGCCCTCTGAAGAAACTCTTCAGCAGCTTCTCTTTCACCTATGTTCCCTGAGCACAGCGAGGAAGGTCAATTCACTGGGCACCAATCCTTTGCCTCCACAGTAAACCTCATCCTTCTCTTGACAGTAACTCCACCCTCCAGCCCCAACTTGTCAGGGGATTTCCATGTGCTCTCGACATATCAAGTCTATGAGTCTACCCTAACCTCCAAGGGAGAGGAGCAAGGCCAGGACTAAACTGATTGGTATATTATCTTCCTTGGGTGATTGTGATTGGTTAAGAGGTGGGTATCTTGTCTTCCTGGGCCAGTAAGATTCAAGAAGCTCTTAGCTGAGAAATCTGGGAAAACAATCCTAGAGTTGTTGCTACCATTTGCGTATTCCAAGGAGCCAGGGAGAGGAGTCAGAGTACAGGAAGTCCTTGGCTGGGCAGTGAAGAGTGAGAAAGCAAGAGAGGATGGAACAGGGACCCTTGAGATCAAAACCATACCTGAAAGAATCCCATCATAATCTTCAGACTTCTCACTTGGAAGAACTATCCCAAGTCCTCCTCCACTTAAAGCCAGTTAGAACTGGATGTTCAGCACTTTTTAGCTGGAAAAGCCTCAACTGCTAATGTCAAGGTCAATGTGTTTTCCAGACTCCAGCAGACCCTAGGGAAGGGGGCTGGAGCAACATGCCCGGTGCTGTCGCTCTGCCAGGCTATGGGCATCATTGCAGGCAGGAAGCATGCTTTCCACTCTGAGATCCCCAGAGCTGTCCTCAGCTACTATGTGACTGGCATACAGGGAGGGGGAAAGGCAGGTAAATATTGAGCTGAGCGTTAGAAGGAAGGCCTGCACTGAGTGCAAGGCTAGGCAGGGTTCTCAAGGCAAAGCTAGGTCACAGAGCCCTGAACCTGCCAGGACCCAAGAGAACCAGCTCTCAGGCTGTCCTGGTCAAAGTCTGTTTAAAACATCTCCAGTTGGTAGCTGTACCATGAGGTGTTTCAGATGAGCAGCCACCCCAACACACCCAGGCACTTCTACCCCCAGCCCAGCCCAGCCTAGCCCAGCCCTCCTCCCTCTGTGTCCCTCTCCACATTTTTTTGCCTGCTTCCCAATCCAGAAGCCCAGCACTGAAAGCCTGACAGCACTTTTTCCTAGTTTTGAAAAATCACCAAATACAGTAAAACATGGAGAAACTAAAAATAAAGCCCTACATAACAGGTCATCATTTGTTCCTGACAGCCAACAGATTGTGAAATCCTTGAATTCCTCGCTTTGTTGACAAACTTTCCCAGCTCCAGGAGAAGTTTCTCCGGAGCAAACGGGGCCCCACAAGGCAGGGTGTCGGTCTGGGACATGTCTCCTTGCTCACCCTCTTGCTCCTGTATATGTGAAAAAAGCAACAAGATCCTGCTGTGTTAGTGCAGCAGCTCCCATCATTCCAGGCTTTACCTTGGCTTATTACTTCATGTATTCATTCCGTCATTCATTTATTCCACAAAAAGGAAATGGAACTAAAACAGAATATGTATAAGCTCTTCGTTCCAAGAAATGATAGATTCTTGGAAACCTTAGTAAAGTAAATAATCCATACATAAAGTAAATTCACACCCAATGTAGTGACCACAATGATGAAGGCTGTGGTTCCACAGAGGAGGTGGGCAGTGCTGTACAGGATGAACAAGATAAGCCATATAAAGGTTTGCAAGGGAAGAACAACACTGCTCAGTGTTAGGTCCACGTGGAAGAACTGACTTCTTCCCTTGGCTCTCTCCCCCTGCACCCTGGAAATCCCCGCCCAGCACCTGTAACCCTGGCAACAGGCATGCCTGGGGGCAGTGGGAGGTCCCCACTGACGTATGTCCCCATCTCTGAGATCACATCCACTTCCGCTGTGGCTATACCCCCCCCCCATATAATCACTCACTTCCTGCCCTCAGCTCTCTTGCTCGCCCGACTCCATCTTGGGTGGCAGGAGTCTGCTCTTTCCTCACACAATAAACCCTCTTCTCCTGAACTGCATGGAGTTTCCTTTCGGCAGACCTTACACTCAGGACCTGGGGTTGTTCAAGTGAGGTCACAAATACTAGTAAAATGGGCCAGACACGGTGGCTCATGCACGTAATCCTAGCTACTCAGGAGGCTGAGATCTGAGGATCAAGGTTCAAAGCCAGCCCAGGCACTAAAGACCATGAGACTCTTATCTCCAGTTAACCACTAGAAAACTGGAAGTGGTGCTGTGGTTCAAGGGATAGGGTGGTAGCAGTGAGCTGAAGAACTCAGGGACAGCACCCAGGCCCAGAGTTCAAGTCCCATGACCAGAAAAAGAAAATACCAGTAAATGGGAGCAATCAGCAGGACAGAACCCCATCTGGGGAAAAGACTCTCAGATATTTTGCCTTTGTCTGAGAGCAGAAAGAAAACTGTGACTATCTCCATTTATTTTCTGTTGTTGTAAGCAGGATAGTTGAGACTGGGTAATTTTTTTTTTTTTTTGCCAATCCTGGGCTTGAGCTCAGGGCCTGAGCACTGTCCTTGGGCTTTCTCAAGACTAGAGCTCTACCGCTTGAGCCACAGCACCACTTCCAGCTTTTCTCTATATGTGGTACCGAGGAATCGAACAGGTTTTCATGCATGCTAGGCAAGCATTCTACCACTAGGCCAAACTCCCGGCCTCATGAGACTGGATACTTTATGAGGAAAGAAGTTCATTTAGGCTGATGGCTTCAGAGGCTATTAAGTCCAAAGATTGGGCAGCCCTGTTTTATGACAGACATGTGGGGAAGAGAGACAAGAAAAAGGGGCAGAGCTCACTTTCTAACTTCTTACTCTGTGTAACTAATCCAGTCCCGTGGAGACTATATCCATCTTTCCTAACCACCTACTCACTTATTAAACACGCCACTTCTCAAGATTACCACACAGCAATAACATTTCAATATGCGATTCAGAGGGGGCAAATGATAGTTCAACAACTACTATATCCAAATGGTGTTTAGAAAATCTCACTCTGGGTGTGGAGGGTGGGAGTGTGTCCTGGTGGTAAAGTGTTGCCTAGCATGCATGAAGCCCTGGGTTTACTTCTTTATACCTACATACACAGAAAAGGCTGGAAGTAATACTGAGGCTCAAGTGGTAGGGTGCTAGCCTTGAAAAAGGACAGTGCCCAGGTCCTAAGTTCAAGCCCCAGGACTGGCAAAAAAAGAAAAGAAAATCTCACTCTGACTAAAAAATCGACCAAAGTGCATTCAAGAAAACCAATCAGAAGTCTGTTTAACCCTAACTGTTATCTAACTCTAACCAGGGTTAACTATTTCTGCATCATTACAGTGTTGGAGGTTGACTATGCTCACCTAGAAAATTCTTACTCAAGGCCTCTCATAAGGTTGCACTGAAACAATTATAACTCATAATATTTATGGCCAGGGGGCATGCAATATGTAACCTCTGGACAGCACCAATAGAAAATCACTATAGTCCAGACTTCTAGGATTTGGAAGCCAGCCTATTTTTTTTCTCCTGTAGAAAGCTGTTGTTTTGGGGAGAAATAGTGGCCTGTGGTTGGGCTTTGATAGACACAGAACATCTAATCATGGGATCTTAACTGTCTCTCTGGCCCTGCACAATTTAAGTTGTTATCCCATCTGTCTCTTTATGAAGTTAAATGTAAGTAGCAGTAATCTACCACCAAATAGAATTAATAGATAGGATGTAAATCTCCATCAGGGGTAGGTGGAATAACTACTACTGCAGGAGCAGATATCTTGGATTCCTTTGAAGCCAAACCAAGTTACACTGCTTCTTCTCTCTCAGTCCATGCCTATCCCTTCATGTCATGTTCTTAACTGAGAAGGGGAAAACTCTAATGCGATTTCTAGGTAGGTCTATACGATTCACTGACACCACCCAAGTTACCAGCAGTAGTGTGATGACTGCAGGATGACGACCCTGGAGGTCAGTAGGTAAAATTCCCAGGAGATAGAAGTCTGAGCATGTATTTGCCTTTCTGGAGTGAGACATGGACAGAAGTTGGAATTACACTGATTCGTGGACAGTTACTATTGGTTTGGCTGGATGGTGAAGGGTTAAAAGAAACAAGATATGGTGACTGGTTACAAGAAAATCTGGAGAAAGATGCATGTGTGGGCCTCTCAGAATGGACAGATTGTAGAGACACAGGTGGATGGACACCTCTGGCCCATGCCTGGAATCCTAACTATGCAAGACTGAGATACCAGGATCATGGTTTAAAGCCAGCCCATGTAGGAAAGTCCAGGAGACTCTTATCTCCACTTAAACATCCAAAAGTCCAAAGTGGAGCTAGGGTTCATGTGTTAAAGCACTATCTTTGAGCAAAAATTGCTACGAGGCAATGCCTAGGCCCTGAGTTCAAGCCCAAATACTTGCACAAAAAGAGAAAGTGATGTGTGCCTATGTGAATGCCCACCAGAATTCACCTATTGTCGAGGAGACACTTGGTATCAAGTGGATTCTAGTTACCCCCTCTCCTCATCCCTGCTAGTGCCTGATCAAAACCCATGGCCAAGAAACTCTGGTTTCAAGAATGGGGGCTTTTCATGGTCCCAACAACGTGAACTTCCCCTTCCCAACGATGACACTACTACCAAATTCTCTAACCTGGTACCATCATGAGGACTAGCCAGCTACCTAGGGCTTGTTAGTAGATTTTGACCTCCTCCATCACAGAAGGGGCTGATACTACCTCTTCTAAGACATGTATCATAGATATGAATGTGCCTTTCCTGCCATCTGTAGTCTCATTAACCAGCAAAGAGAGTACAGCCCTAGGCTTCACTGCCCCATAATCTGGAGATATCTGACCCCACTAAAGGTTGGAATACCTCATTGAAGATTTAGTTATGGTGGTAGCTCAAAGACAGACATCACTGGGTCATATCTTCCACACTGTCAGAAAACATGCATCCAGGCATGAAGAGGTGAAATCGGAGTCTTCCCAGCATCACAAAAGAAAGCTGTCGAACGGGTGTTTTTTTGTGTTTTTTTTTTTTGTTTGCTTGTTTGTTTTCCAGTCCTAAGGCTTATACTCAGGGCCTAAGCACTGTCCTTGGGCATTCCTCAAAGCTACCATTCTACCACTTGAGCCACAGCACCACTCCAGCTTTGTGTATATGGCACTGAGGAATCAAACCTAGGGCTAGGCAAGCACTCTACCAGTAGGCTAGACTCCCAGCCCAAATTCTTTGTCAGTAGTGGGGCTTGAACTCTGGGCCTGGTGCTGTTCTTTAGCTATTGTTCTACTCCTTGAGCCACAGTGCCACTTCCAATTTAATGGTTTTAAAAGGAATTGTACTGTTTTATAAGTATATTAGCAATATATTAGGGTTCCAGTCTCTCTGCATTCTTACCAATACTTAGCATAATCAGTCACTTTTGGCCATTCTAGTAGCTGTTCAATGATGTCACACTGTGGTTTTAATTTTCATTTCCATGACAACCAATGTTTTCTGTGTCTTCTTTGGTAAAATAGCTGTTCATTTTTTTTTGTCCAACAATCTGTTCAACTGGATGGATTCCTTTCATCCACTGGTTTCCAAGTGTTCTTTAGTATTTTGGATTTAAGTATTTTATCCAATATATGCTTGGCAAATTATTTCCTTCCAGGTTGAAGTTTGTATTTTCAGAAAACCTTTAAGACCTATAACTTGGTAAAAAGGTTTATTTACCTCTTAGGCTCCATTTCTTTTTTTTTTTTTTTTTTTTTTTTTGCCAGTCCTGGGCTTGAGCTCAGGGCCTGATCACTGTCCTTGGACTTTCTCAAGACTAGATCCACCTGAGCCTCAGCTCTTCTTCCCGCTTTTTCTATGTATGTGGTACTGAGGAATTGAACCCAGTTCTTCATGCATGCTAGGCAAGCACTCTACCACTAGGCCAAACTCCTGGCCCTTCATTTCTATTTCTTTTTTTTTTTTTTTGGCCCCTTTCTCTTTCTGGCCCCGCTCGCTCCGGCCCCGCTCGCTCCGGCCCTGGCTTGCTCTGGCCCGGCTCGCTCTGGCCCCGCTCGCTCCGGCCCCGCTCGCTCCGGCCTCGCTGGCTCTGGCTCGGCTCGCTCCCGCACGCTCCGGTCCTGCTCGCTCCGGCCCCGCTCGCTCCGGTCCTGCTCGCTCCGGCCCGGCTAGGCCCCCTTTCTAGCTCCGGCCCCGCTCGCTCCGGCCCGGCTAGGCCCCCTTTCTAGCTCCGGCCCCGCTCGCTCCGGCCCGGCTAGGCCCTCTTTCTAGCTCAGGCCCCGCTCGCTCCGGCCCCGCTCGCTCTGGGCCCGCTCGCTCTGGCCCCGCTTGCTTCCGCCCGGCTCGCTCCAGCTTGCTCCTGGCCCCCGCTCGCTCTGGCCCGGCCCTGCTCCTGGCCCCGCTCGCTCCGGCCCGGGTCGCTCCTGCACGCTCCTGCACGTCCGGTCCTGCTCGCTCCGGTCCTGCTCGCTCCGGCCCCGCTCGCTCCGGCCACCACTCGGTTGGGCTCTGTTCACTTCAGCTCAGCTCGCTTCTTTCGCTCTCTGTCGCCGTCGCAGTCTTGTCTCTGCCACTTTTCTGGTTTGGTTGTGTCTCGTCTCTGCCACTTCCGGCTTGGTTGTGTATGTGGGATACCGAGAAATCGAACCCGGGTCCTTGTGCATGCTAGGCAAGCACTTTAACCGCTAGGCCAAACTCCCGGGCCCTCCATTTCTATTTCTATGATGACTTCCTCAAGCCAGACTGGAGTCTCAAGCTTCCGACCCATGACTCAACCACCTACCAGTGCCCTTTGAATGTCCCAAAGGCTCATCTTATGCATCCCATCCAACTGAGTAGATATTCTCTAGCTAGTATAGGGATTGACCTTGTACTTCCTTTTCTCTCAGTTTCACCTATCATCATTGAAAGCACGCACCTTAGGAGACCAAGAGGCCACAATCACATACAGGAAAAGTTTTATTGCTGGCTAAGGCTGACAAGGCCATCTCCTCCACAGAAGGGGGAGAAATGGTGCCTCTTTGTTCAGGGCCAAATTTGTAGTCCGGGGGCTAGGGTAGGGAAGACCTGGAAGTCCTCCACATGTGCACAGCTAAACACTAAAGGTGACCCACAGCCTGGGCAGGGTTTTCTGATTTTTAACAGCTACAGTTAGGCAGCATTTCCCTGGTGCACCCGTGGGCTAGGCGTGACGCACAGCCCTGCGAAGTGAAAGTGGGAGGGATGGCCAGGGCTGAAGACCAACTGCAGCTAGGCCTGGCCAGGTCAACTGGTTTTATGGAAGAGGCTGAGGACCTGAGATGGAGGGCATGCTAACAATCCCGAAACTGTCCACTGGCGCCACCGTGCCCCTTCCTATTTTCTAGCGGTTAATCGTGGAGACTTTCCCTCCCCAGGCTGGCTTTGAACCACTACTACCCTCAGGTATCAGCCCCTAAGCAGGTGCGAGCCACCGGTGCGCGGTGATGACATCACACCTCCCCTAGCATGCCGGCAGTGCAGGGGGGCATCCGCCACCCCCATCCCGCACGCAGGCAAGGGGAAGCCAGGGCCGCCACAGGTCCTAGTGGTAGTGTCACCTGGGGCAAAACGCTCGTGCTACAACTCATACAACCGTCCCTCTTGTCAGCGTCTTCACCCTCCAGCGCGCGGGGCCCTGTGACCCCACCACTGCCCATCCAACTCTGAGGCGGCCGGCGCGGCAGCGGGGCCTGGACCGGGCGGAGGATAGCGAAGCGTCCAGCGCACAGGGCTTCGGGGAGCGAACCCGCTCCTGACACGAGTGGCCCGGTAACCCGAGGGACGGCGCCGGAGACGGAGACCTCCTACGTCAGCCTGCGTAAGCCCCGCGCGTGCGCGATCGGATGGGGGGGCGGAGAACCAGCGGCCCCTCTATTGGCTGTGGGCTGGTGACGTCATCGCGACGCGCCGGCTCGCCGCGCGTCCCACGGAGAAGCGGCGACAGAACCCGGTGCTGGCTCGGACGCCTGCTGCGTTTGAGCTGCAGCCCGGAGGGTCCTAGAGCCAGGCAGGCTCGGCCGTCGCTGCCAGGTAGGTCGGGCTAGGGCCAGCCTGGGGGGCGGGTCTTCCACGGGGGACAACGCCGGACCCAGGTGACTGCAGGGCGCCCCCCTAGAGGGGCCAACTGCTGAGGCATCTGGAAACTGAGGCACGGACCTAGGTTCTCGCAGAGTGGACCGCCGGTCGTGACCTTTCGCAGGGTTGGCTGAGCCTGGACTGACGGTGAGAGAGGGTGGTTATTACAGAAGCACCCCTACCGCCCTGGCAGGTGACTTCGCCTCGTGAATCTTCAGTGCCTCTGGGTCCCAGGGCACCCCGCCTGGCGAGGCGGTTGCAAAGGTGGCACAGCCTGCACGGGTCTGTCACGGGATCGGGTGATCTAGGAGAGCGGGTGCTCAGCTCTATCTCTGAGGCCCCCACAAGCATGAACAACTCGGGTCAGGGCCTCTGGTTTTCCTCCCTGTGAAGAGAATGAAGCCAGATGTTGCATGCAGAACACTTAACATGATGTCTGGCTTTCTTTCAGTAGGAGCGGTTGCTGTTACCTGAGTGTAGGCACTGAACACATGCATGTTGGCTGGAGCGGGTTTTTTTTTGTTTGGTTTGGTTTTTGTTTTTTTGTTTTGCTTTGCTTTTCCTGTCCTAGAGCTTGAACTGGGCACTGAGGATTATGTGGTTGTTTTGTCTTTTTTTTTTTTTTTCCTCAAGGCTAGTGCTCTACTAGTTGTGTCACAGCTCCACCTTCAGCTTTTTGGTAGTTTATTGAAGATAAACCTGCCTAGGCTGGCTTTGAACTGTGATTCTTAATCCTCAAATGTCTGGAACAGCATTTTTTTTTTCATGGCATGGTTGGCACTTGTCACTTGTGTATTAGGGATTTTTGTTTGGGGGTTGTTTGCTTTTATTGGGTTTTGGGGGGAGGAGGGGGTAAACAAAAATCCTTGATTTTCTGGCCAAACTTGACATGTTCACTGGTGACATAGTCTAATGATCTAACTGGATAGGGCAGGTTGACTCAGCTGGGTTTAGAACTGGAATCTGGGGCTTAGAGAGCTATTGCCACATTTTTGTTTATTAGTTTTTGGGGTTTTGTTGTTGTTTTAGCATAAAGGGCTATTTGTAAAAGCAAGGCAGTCTGCATGGGGAAGAACTGTATGGTAAGGAAAGGAGACTAGACCTCAAGAACAAAAGAAGCCAGACAAAGCTAGAGGTGTAGCTTAGTGCTCAAGTGACTGCCTAGCATGCACCATAAAACAAACAAAAACATCAGAATGGGGGTGTGTCTTTTTAAGAGAAGTCTAGAGCTCAGATCAAAGCTTAAGTTCTGTTACTTGCCCAGTAATCTGCAGTAATCTGGGAAAGGAAGGCCCAGTCATTTGTCCCAAACTTGACAATCAACAGGCTCTCCCAAGAAGTGAAGAAAATGAAAAAAGTCAAACTCTGGTTTCTCTCATTTGCTCCTTAAGAGCTTTTTTTTTTTTTTTTTTTTTTTTTTTTTTGCTGTAGCCATAGGACAAGCACCAGAGACTCAGGATGAGAGGAATATTTCTCCCTAAACCCAGGGAGACAACTGAGCAGTGCTGTAAGGCCAAGGCACCACTTATTGTCAGCAGCTTGTAATCCAGTAGTAGAAACTAAGTAATCGCTGTCTGTAGAAGCAGACAGCAGGTGCTCCTATTAGGGAAGCCTGGTAGAGGCTCTGGCTTGAGCATGTGAACAATAGAAAACATTTAAGTTAGGGAGCAGCTGGTAGGATCAAGTTAGCATTTTAAAAACTGCACAATGGACCTGTGAAGCCAGTTTCCACAGTGACCACGTGCCCAACATGTGGCCAATTTTTCATCCTGCTCATTTTCATCTGGCTCATCCCACTACACTTCCTCAGCTAGACAGAGATAGAGCCATGATCATATTCACAGCAGTAGTGCCAGGCTGAGTCACAGGTCAGTTGTTCCTGCTTATCTCTTGCATGCAAGATGGCAAAGCTGAATTTGGCCTACCCTGTGTCCCCAATGCCTATAGCAATGCCAGGCATTTGAAAACTTTCAGAAAATGCTGGGTAAAGGGAAGCTGGATTTCTGGGACTAGCTTAGTGCCTGATATAAAGTAGTCACTAACGTGAAGTGTAGCAGGATAAAATAGCCCACACAGACTGCTTGCTTTGTGATCCAGAAATAGTTGGTGAAGCAAATGGACTCAGACTGCAGCCCAAAGGACTTCAGCGTGGTGGTTCTGATGTTCTGTCCCCTCGGTCCTGCTTTTTTTTTCCTCCCTAGGCCTTAATGCTGATCTTGGGTAGAAGGAAGTTGCTCACTGCTCTGCTGCAGGCTCAGAAGGGGCCCTTTCAACTGTCCAGAGAAATGAGACTGGTGCAGTTTCAGGCACCTCACCTGATAGGACCTCACTTGGGCCTGGAGTCAGGAAATGGTGAGGGAGTTATAAACCTCAATGCCTTTGACCCCACACTCCCCAAGACAATGATGCAATTCTTGGAGCAGGGAGAGGCTGCTCTGTCCGCAGCAAGAAGGTAAGTCAACAGGCAGCAACCCCTGCAGCTGCTGTCCTGGTCTCCTTTTCTGTCCTCCCACATCTACCCTGCCCTGGGAATTAGAACCAGCAGGTAGCTCTTTTTGCAGGAGCTTCAGAACCCTATCTTTCCTTTTTTTCTTAGAATGTAGCAACATCAAGCCAGGTGTGGTGGCCTGTATTCCTAGCTACTCAGGAGGCTGAAATCTGAGATCTCAGTTCAAAGCCAGCCCAGGCACTAAAATCCTTGAGACTCTTATCTCCATTTAACCACCAGAAAACTGGAAGGGGCACTGTGGCCCAAGGAGTAGGGCAACAGCCTTGAGCTGAAGAACTGAGGGACAGTGCCCAGACCCAGAGTTTAAATCCTACAGCCCCCCCCCCCAAAAAGAATGTAGCAATATCTTAAATTAACAAAAAGAGAAAGAAGCTACTTAACTGTCTCAAGGCCACACTTTTCATGGTGGAACCAAGACTTGGTCACACTCTGTGGAGATTAAGCTCCTGTCTGCCTGAGGGGTCTGGGACCATGGTTCTTCAGAGAGAATCTTGGGAAGATGGAGGAATGATCTAGACTCCTGATTCATGGAGGAGAAGGCAGGCTGTAAGAGAATTTTCTCTAAGAGGATTGGTTCCAGGGTTTGGGCTAGATTAAGTAGAGGATCCCTAAAGCCTACTATAAAGAGTTGATGACTAGTAAATCAAAATCACTTTAAGAAGTTGATTTTAACTGAGGAAGGAAGGGGTGATACTGTCCAAAAAGAAATGTACTCATTACATGACTTACAAAACAGCAACTCATCTACACACCTTTATTATAACAATTTTTATATATATTTTTATTGTAATTAATAGAAGGGTTACTGATATTTGCCAGATAAATGGTACATTAATTCCCATACATTGATACCCTTTCACATGTCTTGGTCCCCATTTCCCTTCCCCCCTCCCCCTATAACAATTTTTGAAAGTTGATTTTACCTATCAGATTGGCAAAAATAGAAATGTTCACAGCACAGTGTTGGTGATGGTATGTTCCCCCATGTTATACTTTTGAGAGTCTGGAAACAGCTTCCACGCCCCTCACTAGGTAATTGACTATATCTATGATATAGTAATATCCAGCCATAAAGAGAAGAATAAAAGAAGAAATCCTTTATTGTTATGGAAGTATCATCAAAATGCATTTTTTGGCTTTTTGCATACAGAAGGGTGGGAAGAGAAGCATGTTTCAGGTAGCCTTTAAGAGACATTCAGGCCAGTGGCTCATGCCTGTAAGCCTAGCTACTCAGGAGGCTGAGATCTGAGGATCAAGGTTCAGAGCCAGCCTGGGCACAAAAAGACCTGAGACTGTTAGACTCTTATCTCCATTTAACCTCTAGAAAACGGGAAGTGGGGCTTGGCTCAAGGGTAGGGTGGTAGCCTTGAGCTGAAGAGCTCAGGTATAGAATTCTGGCAGAGTTCAAGCCCCATGACCCACACACAAAAAGAAGAGAGGTCTTTAGTAATATCAAAGAACAGTAGCTAGGCTTGTTTTTTGCACTGACTGATAGTTGGGGTGGGGGGACAACAACCTCATAGCTGCTGTAGCGTCTCCCTAGCCAGCCTCCAGATTGCTCACCTGTTCCTAACCAACCTCTTGATTTCTGCAGAGCCCTGACTGCCCAGTTGCCAGTCCTCCCAAGGTCAAAGGTGACCTTCCTGGCCCCAGTCACGAGACCAGATAAGGTGGTGTGTGTAGGCATGAATTATGTGGACCACTGCAAAGAACAGAATGTATCTGTGCCCAAAGAGCCCATCATTTTCAGCAAATTTGCGAGCTCCATCGTGGGGCCCTATGATGAGATTGTCCTCCCACCAGAGAGCAAGGTGTGTACTCCCACCAACCCCTCATTTCACCCTCCATCAGGAGCATTTCTTCCGGCCGTGACATTCTCTTCCTCACACATTTTAGGCTGAACCAATGATCATAATCTCACTAGTCCCCAACAACTGGACTTGTTCCAGCTTTGGGCTTTTAGAGTGCTGCTGAGACTGTCCTTACATCGAAAAGACTGGGTGACCAGAGATACATACTATCTTTAAGTAGTTGTACAAAACAGTTGCTATTCAGCAAGCAGTTTATGAATACAGAGTCTCAATGGATGTCTCCCCTTTCAACTTTCTCATCTACCCCTCCCAACCCACCCCTTCCCTGACTTTTACTAAGTTGTAAGTTATATCTATTTTTTCCACTTAACAAGCATCTTGTATGTATACAGTGCATTTTGATTTGTGTCATCCCTTTAGCATCTTCACCCCCACTCAACCCATCCCTTCCCCTTATTTTTTTTCCCCAATTCTATGGTATATATAATGAATTGCCTGCATTCTCCCGATTGCCTTTTAATGGATTCTTAGAATGTCTCTGTCAAACCATAGGCAGTGTTCAAAACTTTTAAGAAATTCTACCAGATTAATCTTCAGAAGAATTATAAAAGCATCCTACACATCTACAAACACTCTGTATTCTTATTAAAACTGTTTAGTTTAAGCCAGGTACTGGTGGCTTATGCCTATCAGCCTAGTTACTCTCTCAGCTAGAAAAAGATGTTTTCCTTGTAATTGAGTGGTATTCTATGACATCTGAGGATTGCAGTTCAAAGCCAGTTCAGACAGGAAAAGCTAGAGCTGTGGCTCAAATGGTAGAGCACTAGCCTTGCAAAAGAAACTCAGGGAGAGTGCCCACTACACACTAATCTTAATTTAGAAATGTTTTAGAGGGCCAGGAGTTTGGCCTAGTGGCAGAGTGCTTGCCTACGTGCACGAAGACCCGGGTTCAAGACTTCAGTACCACGTACATAGGAAAGAAGTGGTGCTGAGGCTCAAGTGGTAGAGCTCTAGCCTTGAGAAAGCCCAGGGACAGTGCTCAGGCCCTGAGTTCAAGGCCCAGAACTGGCAAAAAAAAAAATAGTTTTTTGAGCCTACATGGTGGCTTATACCTGTAATCCTAGCTACTCAGGAGGCTGAGGTCTGAGGGTCACAGTTCAAAGCCCCTGCACCAAAGTCCGTGAGACTCTTATCAATTCAGTTAACCACTAGAAAGCCAGAAGTGGCACTGTGGCTCCAGGGATACAGTGGTAGCCTTGAGCTGAAGAGCTCAGGGGCAGCACCCAGGCCCAGAGTTCAAGCCCCACTAATTGTGCCTGGCACACATTAGGGTTACATTTTGCTAGCAGTTGTTACTTGACATTGAGGGCATCAAGAGGAACTTTTAAATGCAGTTCCCCAGGCAGGAGTTGTTCTAGTCACAGTGGGGGGCTGTGCCTGCATCCAGGATTTCCACCAGCCACTGCCCAGAGCTTATGGGTCTACAAATCAAAGCAATGAATCTTCTGTGATTTACTTAGTTCTGTTTCAGACAACCAAGGCCTACTGTTGGAAGCTAGACCCTGAGAGCGGTGTGCATGCTTGCTGTTGCTGCTCAGGACATCTCCCGGACCACTGGAGCTCACTGTTTCTCTCTCCCTCTACAGGAGGTGGACTGGGAAGTGGAGTTGGCTGTGGTCATTGGAAAGAAAGGCAAGCACATCAAGGTGAGGTGAAACGGAGCACCCAGGTTAGAGTGGACCAGAGTGTGGTCAGTACCAGCTGCTGCCCCTGCTGGGGTTAATGACACTCTCCCACAGTGACAGTGGGACAGTCAGCACCTATCCCCCACTGCTGCCCTGCCTCTTAACGGCCACCTTTGGCTAGCTGTGGCTACTAATGTGGGATAATGGCTTCAAGATCCTTTGTTCTAGGGGTCGATGCCACCTGTGATGTAACCTCTCTGGCCAAATCTCCTGCCCCCATAGGCCACAGATGCCATGGCTCACGTGGCTGGCTTCACTGTGGCTCACGATGTAAGTGCTCGGGACTGGCAAATGCGACGCAACGGGAAGCAGTGGCTGCTAGGAAAAACCTTCGATACATTCTGCCCCCTGGGCCCGGCCTTAGTTACCAGGGACAGCGTGGCAGGTAGGTCCTTGGTTTTTGCCACTTCTTCCTCTTACACAACCTTCATGGTAGGAAAAAGTGCTGCTCCAGGGAATGGAATGCTGTATAGCTCCATGTAGACCCCTGCCCTCTGTCACTGCTACCCCCTCAGAGGACAAGTGGAACCAGCCTCAGGCAAGAGTTCTCCTATTCTAACCTGTTCTCCAAACCCTAAAGAGAACACAGCTGCAGTGGTTGTGAAACTGCATTCATAATGTGAATTATTAGAAACAACAGCGCTGTGCTGTTGCTGAGTGGGTTAGGCTTTTTTCTTACTTGTACTATATAGAAAAGTCCTTAAGTTGGAAGGAATGCTGGCTGGTCCATTGTGGAAAATGCTATAATGGAGCCCGTTCATTTCTCCACAATACGGGAGGTAGAGAGCACTAACAGGATCTTACACAGCCCTGTATACACAGAACAGCACCAGCTACAGCAACATAGTGAGAGCCTGGAGGGAACAGCAGCCAAGAGGGCACAGCCTGGGCTCAACCACAGCTGTAGGGTGTGGCATGGCTGTGGGGGCAGCCTCAGAGGATTGTGGGCATTCAGCCCTCACAATAGTTCATCTGTGTTCCATAGAACCAAGATAGCCCCAGGGAAGATAAAGGGGCAGGTTAGCCAAGACACTATTTGGGGTAGGCCACTGTGTGCCAGCATCAGGTCCATGGGTCTTTACTGCTTCTGCTATGGAGAGGTGTGTGTGTGTGTGGTACTGGAGTTTAAACTCAGTACCGCATGCTTGCTAACCAGGCATTCCAGTACTGGAGCTATACCTCCAGTTGCTTTGGTTGGTCTCACTTGTTGCCCGGACCACAGTCCTATTTTTGCTTCCCATCGTTGCTGGGGTGACAGGTGGGTACAGAGGCCCAGCTTTTTCTGTTGAGATGGTGGTCTTATGAACTTGTTGCCCTGGCTGGCTTCATAAGTCACCATGCCTATAAGTGATAGGTCTACATTTTCAAGGCAAAAGCCTGCCTTATTTTTTTCTTCCCCCTTCAGAGTCTGAAATGTCCATCACTCACCCAAGTGGCTACTGTCTGGTACTCCAGGAGTGGTGGGGATTCTGGGAGCCAATATCTGTCACAGGAAGTCCATAGAGCCTCTTCATCTGGCATGTCATGAAGTGTGTCCCCCCACCCCTGCACCCGAACTGCAGTTTCATCTCTCTAGATGTGGGGGTTATGGCAGAAAAGGGATAACCCACGATATTTGCATTCCAGATCCACACAATTTGAAGATCTGCTGCCGAGTGAACGGGGAGGTGGTCCAGAGCAGCAACACCAACCAGATGGTATTCAAGACTGAGGAGCTGATAGCCTGGATCTCCCAGTTAGTGTCCCACCCCCAAACACACCTAGAGGCAGAGCCAAGATATCCACCCGTGGCCTCACCCAGCTCTTTATTTTGCTCTAGGTTTGTCACTCTTTACCCAGGTGACATCATCCTGACTGGGACCCCCCCAGGTGTTGGTGTGTTTCGGAAGCCACCTGTCTTTCTCCAGGTAGGTTAGCTAATCGAGTAGTGATAAGGACCAAGAAGGCCTCGAGGGCTTGGTTGCCGCCTGCATGCATGCAGGTGTGTACAGTAGAGCTAAGGGCTGAGACCCTTCTGGCCTGCTCTGTTACAGAAGGGTGATGAAGTTCAGTGTGAGATTGAAGACCTGGGTGTCATCATCAACAAGGTGGTGTGATGCTTTTTCTTCAGAAGCCCTGCTCCTGGGGCAAGGTGGAACATCCTCACTCATTCAGCCTGATGCCAGCTTTGCCGTTCAAATCCACTGTTTTCGGTAGTAGGAAGGAAGATAGAGCACCCACAATAAATGTACAAAGCCAAAGCAGCAGCTTGGCTTCCGCTCCTATCTTCTTTTAGGGTTTGCTTCAGGAGTGAGATGGGACATGGAACATTTTCATAGGGGTGAGGAAGGAGGAAGCAGATACATAGCATACACACATGCAGAGCTTAGAGAAACAGAACTCATCCAGTCTATTTATCACACTGAAGGGTGGAGAAAGCAAGACATAATCAAAGCACAGATCCTGCAAGTCCAGCTGATTCTAGACCTAGCTGCAGATGAACTGTCGGATGAACTGTTCCAGCTTGTCCTGATTGTCCCGGCTGGCAAATGTAGGAGACAGGTAGAGTTGGGGGCCTTCGGGGCTGGGCATCTCCTGCAGCACCTGACCATGAAATGGACTGTGAGCCCCTCACCCTGGGGACTGTTGCCACATGATCAAACTTGACCCCTAGAAACTTACAGCCCTCAGGGCTCCAAGTACAATGCTGTCTCGTATCTCTAGAATCACCCCTAGCATCCTACCAGGATAAGGAAAGCAAGTGGTCTAGAAACTTAGAGGGGTAGAAAAACCCTCTAGTTTACCACATGTATTCCTGGACAATTCCCAAGGTTTTATGAGGCATGATAAGGGCCCATCACTGTGGGGTTGTGGGGAAGCAGCTCTACTAGCTGATAGGGCTGGGGCAGGGAAAAGGGAGCAAGGAAGGTGGTGGTTCTGGCCATCTCACCCCTAGGTCTCTGAAGGTCCAGATAGCACTGATGGCCAGGTTTGGGTCTGCACACTCTGGAAGGAAGAGAAGCAAAGGCTCTAGGGAAAGAGACCAGAGAACAGCTGGCACAGCTTTTCTCTTCCTTGTTTAAAGAACCCCTGGGAACAGGGTTCATTCAGATGGGACCAGCTGTACTTTGAGCTCTCCTCTCTAAGAGGGCAGCCACTGCCAGCAGAGGGCAGCCGTGACCAGCAAACCCTCTCACCTCCAGGAGCCTGGGTTAATGGCATGGAACTCACCAAAGATCCCTTCTTCCTGGGCAGAGTTTTGTAAGAACTGCAACAGCTGCTCCATGTAGCCAGACTCTGCAAAACAGGAAGACCTAGACCCAGCCCCACAAGGCAGAGTGCTTCCCTGAGCACTGCAAGGGGAGGGGAGCCTCACCGGTATCCGGTAGCTTCCCCAGGTGGAGGAAGGTAGCAGCCTGAGCAAAGACCTTGAGCAGTGGGTTAAGCAGGCGGCAGAGGAAGAGGAAAAAGTCAGGGCAGCGAGACTGCTGGCTGAGCTGGAGAGAGGCAGGCCAGTGTGAGAGAAGCTCCTAACTGCCTTCCTCCCTGCTTCCTCCCGCGTGGCTTCTCCCAACACACCCTGAAGTACCGGCCCTCAGCCTCCTTGAAGTCATCGCTGTCACTGTCAGTAAAGTCCCCACTCGGTTTCCACAGCAGCTTTGCACTCAAACGCTGTCGCCCCGTGTCACAGGCTGGCCGAGAACCTGGGGTCTGGGGGCCATGAGAGCCATTGGTCCCTGATGGGCTGGGCAGGGATCGGCCCCTCCAGCCCCCAGACCTGTTCCATGCAGGTGGGGTCAGTAAAAATCGGATCTAGGAAGTTCACAAGGATGCCAGGAGCATTGGCAGGTACAGCACTGAGGGTTGAGAGGGTTGTGGCCCTAAAAAGCCACAGCACTGTGGATACGAAATACAAGGGTAGGGTGGGATGGACAGAGGTAAAGCCAGGCTTCTGTGGGCCAGTGGCAGCCCCCCCACAGCACACACCCAGTAGAGGGACCTGGGCAACTGGCTCAGGGTGGGAGACTAGAGAAGGCCAGAACGCAGGCAAGAGCTTTTTCTCCAGCCATCCTGCCTACCTCCTCAGCAACCAGCAGCCCACACTGGATGAGCCGGTCCAGCACCTCCTGACAATAGCAGTAGGAAGACTGGCAGGGCTACAGGGAACGAACAGCACATGTGGCCTCAGGAGAGCCAGGGTTAGTAGCTGGGGCAGAGTAGGGCAAGGCCAGACCCACCACCGCAGGCTGGAGGGGCCAAGCAGAGGCCTGACCTGCAGAAGCAGCAGGTCCTGCGGCAGCAGGTGCAGCAGCAGCAGGATCTGGCGGTAGAGTTCGTTCTGGCTCAGCAGCTCTATTCCCTGCAGCTCCCAGGGACCCTCAGGTGGCACTCTGCCTGCCAGCAGCCCCCGCACTGCACAGGCTAGCAGAGGATGGGTACAGCATGAGGAAGGGAGCACTCACCTGTCTTCTGCCCCCGCCTCCCAATATCCCTAAAGCCTTGGCTCTCACCACCCACAGCCTCGCTCAGGAAGGCAGGAAGCAGCTCAGCACTCAGGCACGCCAAGTGTGTAAGGCCAGGGCCTGGCCGTGGCACAACCACCAAGTCCCCCTGGTGGACGTGCAGCAGAACCACATGCTCTCTCAGTAGGCCCAGGGTGTGCTGTGCCAGGCACCGCAGCTGCCCAGAGAAACCCACATCGAAGCCACGAAGCAGTGTCTCTTCAGTCAGCCAGGAGAATTCCCCCAGGAGCTGTGACAAGAGCACACCCTGGAGGCAAAACAAGTCTGTGCGTGAGGGCTGTGACACACACACACACACACACTCACACTCACTACAGTGAGTAGCCCTACCTTTGAGTGCTTGAAGAGAAGCAGTGTCGCCATGATGGCTGTACTCATCACGGCAGAGCTTCCCACGCTGGCTGTGGGGAGAATGCTGTTAGGAGTTGGGACCCAGAAGTGTGACTCCCCTTTTATCTGGCAAATGTTCCTAGCTCCAAAGCTACCCCAGGAGAATCAGCATTTATCACATGTGCTGAGAGCCAAAGCCCTTCTGTCCCAACCTATGAATGGCCTGCCACCCAGGGCACTTAAAAAGGGTTTAATAGACACTTCTGCGGGAGCCAAGCCTCTTACATGTACTGTTCCAGTCAGCACCAGTTCTCATTTTCCACTAAGGACTGAGAGGGCAGATGAGCCCAAGGTAGGGCAGAGTGGGACCCGGGTGAGTGGCTGGCACTGGGCCTGTGCCCCGTGCACAGCTCGTCCTAGGCTCCCTACACTGCTCCACTCAGAGGGACAGGGGTCCGCTCTTGGTGGCCAGTGTGCCAACAAGAAGCAGATGTAGACACCCAAGAATCCCTGACCACTGGCCAACTCAGGAAAGGGACTGCTCTGGATCTGTCCCCAAGAAGCAAATCTAATTTCCCCTTTACCATTCAGGACATGGCGACTCAGTCTCCTGACCAAGAGCTGGTCCTCTTCCTTGAGGGCCAGAAGAAGCCCAGTTGTTGGGGTCCATTCCTGCTCTTTCTCAGTGTCTGGGACAACAGTACTGGAGCAGACACAGATCAAAACATGAAAGGACAAAAGCTAAAAGTAGTCACAGAAAAGTCTAAGACCTACAACAAAGGGGAGTTGTCTTCCGTTTTCCCACACGCCAGCCCCAGGCCAGGGGGCAGCTGCTGCCCTCTTTCCTGGGAATGTGTCCCCATCTCACATGCAGACTGCAGACAAAATAGGTGTTCCTGTGTGGAGGCTAGGGGAACACTACACAGCTGAAGGGCTGCCCACCCGCCCAAGACCCTCACACCCCTGCCCCTACCATTGGCCCAACACGATGGGCTGTAGCAAGTGCTCCAGGGTCTGCCTGCCACCCCAGCAGCTTCTGGCATTGATGGTGTATTCCTGCTCAGAACAAAGACTTTTGTGGCAGCCTTCTTTGCCCACCCCCAAAATACAGCCCACCTCAAGAAGGCAAGACTCTCCCTGCAGTGGCTTATGGACCAGGCTGCCATAATCCCCACTTCAAATCCCCAGGCTATCCCAACCTTGCCCAGATGGCTCCATACCTGCAAAGAGAATGGCTGGGCAAGATGCACCCGGACACAGACCTTATGGTTGCAGCCCCAGCAGCTGCGCAGTTTCCGAAGGGCAGCCAGGGCTCCTGTCCACAGCCCTAAGGGGGCTGCAGCCTGTGGGGAGAGGCTGAATGTGCTAGCGATGCTACTCTTGGCAAGCCTTGGAGCTACCACCCCACACTGCAGCACCACTGCTCCCCCAGCCTGTTCAACTTTAAGGCCTAACTTGATGCCCTGATTTTGCCCTCTCTAGCCCTGCTTTCTCATCCATAAGTCAGGAGAAATTCCTCTTTAGCGGGGATGAAATGAGATGATGGCAAAGGCCACGGGAGGTGCTAAGGACCAGGGAAAATTCCTTTACACACACATCCCCAATCCCCACTCCTCCCCACCTAGTCCAACAGGGGGCGCAATCACAAGAGCCTATAGTGTGCCTCCACCTCCAGTCTGGAGCTGGTATCTACTCCTGACTCCCAAAGGCAAGAGGGTCTCACGTGATGCATGTCATATGGTGCATCTGGAACCAGGTCATAGGTGATGGCCACCGGCACCAGTGTGACATCTGGGACAATGCCTGCCTGGATCGCATGCACCACCAGTCCTAGCCAGGCCTGACCCTGGGCTGAGAGCCTGGCTCTTGGGGCCCCTGGGGGCTCTTCCAGGAAGATTAGTAGGGGCTGCTCACTAACTAGCAGCTGCTCCATGACCTGGAATGGGAGAAGTAGGGGCATCAGGTCTAGAGCAGACACAGGCCTCTGGACCTCTGGCCTGTCCTACATATAACCACAGGGAACACTTACCGCATGGACCACAGCCCTCGCAAGAACCCCCTCAGAGCTGTCCAGGGGAAGTTCAGCCTCTGGGGGCAGAAACAGCCCCCCAAGGTGCCTCAGCAGAGCTCTGTGGATACAGGTCAAAGCCTGATGAGAAAAGGGCTCCAGAAGCATGACTGAGCCTAAAATTGAGATCTTTGCTTCATCCAAGCCAGTCTATGTCCCACTTGGACATCTGAAGCAGCCCTGGGACCCATGGCTGACTCTCCATCTGAGCCTACCAGCCAGGCTGCCACATAGTTAGAAACACGGGGCCTAGGAGAGGGCTTGGAAGAACGCTGCTGCCATACACCCATATGCCACTACACGGCTGCCTTAGCCTGGGACTCCTGGAATGTGTGTCTAGGAACCCAAGGCTCTTACCTGAGAGCAGGGGAGCAGGTGCAGGGGTCCCAAGCTACACGGAGCACACCCAGGCCCTGGGAAAGCAGCACAAAAGGCAGGAGGATTCCATCCAGGAGGGACTTGTGAGTAGACAGAAGGACGAGGGGTCCCTGATACAACAAAAGCCAGAAAGATCTACCCAACTGCCTCTGCCCTGCAGACACAGGGAGCCAAACTCCAGCATCTGCAGAGCCAGTGCAGATCTGAGGGCGGAGGGTCTAGCTGTAGAGATCCTCCTTAGTGTATCTCTCCCAGAAGCAGAATACCCTTAACCACTTTTAAGGTAATGCACTGACGTACTATTGAGACCATAATGGAAAGACGTTAGAGGAAGCCCCGTGGGAGCAGGACCGTGAGACAGAGGAAAAGCTGCCCAAAAACTGAGCATTTTTCCCACCAGCTGATTGGGGGATGGGGCTGGCCTGAGTTTAGGGACTGGCCTCCCATGTGTTCCCATCTTCCCAGCCTTGGGCCAGCTTACCGCCTGGGAAGCCTTGTGGACCATCTTCATTTGGCCCTTGTGGAGCTGCACATTCAGGAAGAGATGGTTCAGGAACCTCAGCAGGACCCAGCTGAACAGCCTGGGAAGTGACACTGGCCTGAGGCACAGCAAGGCTACACCCCAGCAGGCTTGGTCCCACGGCACCTGGAAGGCTGACCAGCATTCCTTTGAAGCAGACACTATTCCTGCCCCACTTCACAGAAGAGGGACATGAGGCTCAGAGGGACTATAATCTGCTTAATAGAGAATGCCACGAAATGGAGTGCCAGCTGGAAGGGGCCTGGGACTCCCAAGATCATATGATATAGCTGACCCCAAAGGAGACTGAAAGACCCAGATTCATTCCAGGCAGAACCCAGCCTAGTTTCTGCAAAGTACAAGAAAGGTGGAGACAAAGGCAAGGGATCTAGGTAAAGTCCCTGGTGGGGATCAGGGCTTTACCCAGAGCCCCAATGGGACTAGCTTTAACTGATGACAGAAATGTAGATGAAAGTAGCAGTGAAATGTGGATAACAGCAAATTCCTATCTGATGTCTTATCTTAAACCCCTTGGAGAAATAGAAGGCATCCTAAGCCAGAAGTGAAGCTACAGCTCAAGTGATAGAATGCCAGACTAGAGCAGAAAAGCTCAAGGACCATACCCAGACCATAAATTCAAGCCCAGGACACACACAGACATATACACACAGAAGCAATCTGGATGAAAGCACTGGAAAACCTCTTCCATTCGGCACACTTGAAATGTTTCTCTGGAACCATTTGACTGCTTAGGTGCACAGAGGAAAAGTGATTGGGGCTGGATCTTGAAACTCCTTCCTAAGGGTATTAGCATCATGATGACTACAGCTCTAAGCCAGACCACAAGACAGGGAAGGACAGGAAGGCTGGTGATTGGAGTGCAGGTGGGCAGGTGAAGGGACTAGAAGCCTCAACAAAATCTAACTATGACAGTAGAAGGCTAGGCAAGTGTCAATAACCATCACTCCGGACTTAAAGACAGCAGAATGCATCTATGTGCAAAAGCCTGAGCCCTCTCTCTAGGTGACTTATGTAGCCCATTGTTAAACATCGACTACATGTTAAAGCTCTGCAAATATATGCATGCCCCCAGGCTCACGCCTGAGCTCCATAACTGGGTGTAGGCAAGCATATTCTTAGCCAGGGACCAAACTTAAGCCCAAAACATGATTCTTGGACCGAACTCCCTACTCCCCACGTTGCTCTCCCTGTGTCCTTATCACCAGGTACTAGATCAGAAGCATCCTTATTGTGACGTCTCCTTTTTCCCCTACCACCCAACCCATCAGTGGGTCCCAGAGCCCTGGCTCCACACTGCCCATCTTCCCGTCTCAACTAATACTACAGGCTCCCAGGTGATTTTCTGGTCTCTACTCTTGATCTCCAAACTCAGTGTTCTCTCTCCTTCCTTTAAATCTCTCACCTGGTTTCCACTGCCCTTACAGATCCAACCCATAGCCCCACATGAGATAGTCCCTTCCACCTCTCAAATTCAGGTCCAGCATCTCTTGCTCTCATCTGCCAGCTTACAGCCATGCCAGCTTCTTGAGCAAACCAGGCCTTTTCCTGCTCAAGGCCATAGCTCAAGGCCAAAACCATTCCCTCCACCAAACTCCTTGATCCCCAAAGCTAGCTACTTTTTCAACTTCTGGCCCTCGTATGCAAATCTGATCCTTCCCTGCCAAGCCTTTTCAGTCTCAGCATTTGTTCTTTCCTTCTAGCAGCTCTGTGCATTGTTATTCACCCTACTAGTTCCTCAGGAACAGTGCCTTCATCTAACATGTATGCAGATGTGGGATGGGGACGGGTAGCTGAGCCCACTCTAGTTTCCCAGGTAGGGAGGCTAGCCCTTCCCTAGGTCCAGCAAAATCCACTCGCCAGAAAAACAGCAGAAGTCCCAGCTTAGGGGATGTGCCCCTAAGCACCAAGTTACCTAAGCAGGAAGGGGCGAGGTGGAGCCTGGATGTGGCCCAGGATGCGCTGCACCTCTTTCTTCACAAGGTCAGGTGCTTGGCCTTCCCCAGCTCCTCCTGGGACCCTTCCTGACAGGACATTCTGCACCCTGTGGGGTGGCAAGGTGTTAGACTGGGGCACATGAAGGGTCTACAGCCCCAGGACACAGCTGGCAGCCTTCACCCTCCTTTGAGAAAAGCCTAGGCAATGCTAGCATTCCAGAGCCTTCCACAGCCAGGCCTCTCAACCATGCAGGCCTGAAGCCTTGCTACCATTTCAAGGATCCAGGAAGTACCGTCCAGACCCTCATCTGCCTCCTCACCCAGGGCTTTCCATGATCTTCTGTGGGGTATCCTGGCAGGGCGTTATGTGTTGCTCCAGCGACCAGAGAAAATAGCAAAGTCTGCGAACGAGCCAGCCTCGAAACCTGGGCACAGCCCCCAGAACAGGGGATAAGAGAGTTCAGACACAGCCTCCCTCAGTCCCGTGGCCACAGGACTAAAAGTTTGGATTAACACAAAACAGAGATGGTAACTGCTTACCCATCTATGTTCCCATTCTATCCCACTCCCCACTGTGTGTAGGGGTGGGGGCAGTGAACAGGCTCAGAGCCTGATACCCTGTATGTGATCTGTACATGTGCACAGAAGGCACTGCCACAGAATGCCAAGTCTCCCTATTGGGAATGGAACAGAGAACAGGGGCCCTTCTTTCACCACTGGCAGAAAATGACACCACAAAGTAGAGTCCTAGCAGCCCACCACCCTGCCCCCCACCCACTCTCACTACCTGGTATTTTCCTCCTTCACCAGGATCACGTTGCAAAAGCCCAAATCGGTTATGCTTCTGTGGAAGAGGGACTCCTGTCCATGGAGAATTGAGATAGCATGTCCTGGAGGTTTTACCATTGACTGGGAGAGTCCATCCTATACCCCCTCCAGCCTCCAGTCTGAGGGTCCTTCAGGAAAGAGCACCACACCTCCCAAAAGACATTTGGCCCCAGATTCTGATGCTGGATCAGGAAAAAGGATTCTGTGCCCCAAATGCATGATGCATTGCATCGTGTACAGCAGTCCCCTATTGGTCAGCACCTCAATGAACGTTATCCTGTTGGCAGCATGGAACATGTAAGCCTGATCTCAATGAGAATTCTAGGTGATGCTTCAGCACCAGCACATGTCACGGACATGCAAGAGTTCACACGTGTGCTAAGTTCTGGGAAGTGGGGGATGTGTCCCCACCCTCAGCAGCACTCCTCAGGGACCAGCACTCTGGTCGTGCCTCCCTCCAATTCCCCCAAGCCTGGAACCAGTCACAGCCCCCAAACACATCCAATGGCCATTATTCCATTTTTCAAAACAATGAAAGCAAGGGAAGGGCCATCCTTAGAAAGAATACAGAGAGTAGCTTCCCAGAGATATGGCTCCCAGAATCTAAGTAGCCCAAGCATTAGAGGATGGGGCCTGTTCCTATCATCACTTACCCAGCTTTTGGGGGTACAGGTCTGACAACAGCGACCCACGAAAGGACGATACTTCCCCAAGAATGGGGTAACCGCTTCCAATTTCATCCCAAAGCCTGAGGACCACAGGCTGGTCTGGAAAAGAGTCACAGGATAAAATGGGAGAACTCACAGTCCTTAGCAGAGGAAGGGCAGGTACCAGGAAGTGAGAGGCACAGAGAGATGGGAGAGCAGAAGGTACTCTGAAAATGGGAGGGGCCAGATTACCTCTTGGCCATTGTGGCTGCTCCTCTGCTGGGACTGGGGCTGGGATTCCAACACAGTGTCCATAAGAGTATAGAAGATCTGAAAGCCAAGCACTTTTGCCTCTCACTCTTCACAGGAACCTAATTTAAGGAAAGGTAGAGAAAGTTGAATGCATATGAAATCTAAGCCATCCTCATGAAAGACCACCCAGGCCAATAAAAGTGAGGAAGAGGGTCAAGGAGCATGGCCTAGTGGTAGAGTGCTTGCCTACTATGCATAAAGTTCAATTCCTCTGCACCACATACACAGAAAAAAAGCCAGAAGTGATGTTGTAGCTCAAGTGGTAGAGCACTAGCCTTGAGCAAAAGTGCTCAAGGACAGTGCCCAGGCCCTGAGTTCAAGCCCTAGGATTGGCCAAAAAAAAAAAAAGTGAGAAAGACTTAAGTTGGAAGCTATACCCTGCTCAGATGGAATGTCTATCCCATACCCAAGGAGTCTCTCACCCCCAAGGAATTGACATAAAGTCTCATAAAATTATGTTAAATGAAAATAAATCAGGATTAGAGAGCCCAATGGAACATGGCACATGTTAGGTTAGACCTATAATGGAGACTCAGGAAAGAGTAAGTGCTGGACTGGCAAGAGGAATGAGACGGCAGAACTGGATCACCACTAAGGGGGGGCCACCAAGTCCTCTCAGGTGATCCTCCCCTCTCCACCAGAAGACAGCCCATTGCCTGTTCAGTCATTACAGAATATGAGCCAACTACTAGATGAAGGGCAGCTGGTGGGAGCAGAAATTACAGTTGCCACACAGACCTGTTCACCAAGAAATGCTCATTCACAGGAGGCCAACACAGATTTTCCCACAACCTCCTCTCATGCAGCAACCTCCAAAGATGACTTAGTATCTTCTCAGCCCCCTTCTTGCCATCAACTAGCAAGCCATCTGCTTTCATAGACAAGCACTAATCCTCTCCTGACCCATAAACTAGGTCCCTAAAATCCCTACTACCTTGATCTCTCACCATGGGCCTAACAACAGCATGGCCTCATCATTTACTTCTTCATCAACACTCCACTAAGCACATGTCCACCTCTCAGTGCCATCTCCCTTCCTGCCACCACCAAATCCTGATCATGACTCCACATTATGGTTCTCCATTTCCTCCTCTGCTACCTGGGTTCCCTCATCCATGATTGCTAAGCAAGAAGTCTTGAGAAGCCCTCCTTCATGGCTCAGCGACTCATGCTCTCACATCATCTCTAAGGGTCTATAGCCAGAGCTGCAGCAGACTCATCTTTAGCCCAGTCATTTACACTGCATGAAGGAGAGTGGGTCTTTCACTCCAGGAATTCCTCCGTTTGCTCTTCCTCTCTCCAGGTAGCACAATCAATCCATGCTAACCCAATAGGGACAGAGGAAAAGACAAGCCAATGGGTAACTTCCATCTACCAAGTCTGTTCCTCAGCTCCCACAATCCAGGTCAGTGCTGGGACTTATCTTCTAGCATCCAAATTCCCCAAATGGGGATCTCTTTACTTGTAGCTCCTGCCTAGATGTTACTTCCCCCCCAGAGTCATGGACAGGGTGTAAATTGGCAGCCTAGGGAACAAGCAAGCCACTTACATATTTTCATTGACCACACGTGCTAAGAATGCGATGCATTAAGATCACTAAACACAAAACTTGTTATATTAAAATCAGGTGTTCCAGCTGCTGTAAAATGAACCTCAGATGTGGCATCCCTGAAAATAGGTCAAAGGGCTTCACCTAGGAGAAGGCGAGCGGCCAGCGTCCCTTTCACCGGCACTGTGAGCCCAAGCAATAGCACCACGTCTGCGCGTGTGTAGTCCTCCATCAGTGGACAAACTGCACACCTATTCCCAGGTAAGCAAGGTCGGCGTTTCACCAAGAGCCACCGGAAAACGCATGCGCTGAGGTTCAGCGGGACCAGCAGGGCATCTTCACCCCTCAGCCCAGGCTGGGGAAGCCCTGGGAACCGCAGAGGCCCGCCCGGCCCGAGGCAGGCGTTCCGGAGCAGCTCTGATGGCCACCTGCCCGTGGCGAGGCCCCCCTCCCCCGCCGTGTCTGGGGTGACCGGCGGTCCAGCGCGGTCCCCTCCGGCGCTGCCCCACGGCCACCACCACCATGATGGCTTCCTCGGGGCTCGCCTGCGGGAGAGGTCCCGGCTCGCAGGCCACCCTGCCTGTTCCCCCACCAGCTCCCCAGAGGCCGGTCCTGCCGCGTGCCCACAGCCCGAACGTGTTCGGACGGCCCAGGGCCTGGCGGGACTCGGCCCAGCCGCGGAGCAGCTCCTTCGAATCTCACCTCACACCTGCGGCCAAGTCCCGCCAAAGCAGGAGGCAGGAGAGACGCCACCGCCCTTTCTCCGCATGCGCATGGCCTAGCAGCCCCGAGAGCCAATTGGGACGCACGCTGGGCCCTAAGCCCCGCCCCGCGGCGCACGCCCCTCCACACGCTGCGTGGCCACGTGACCCTCTGCGGGCCGGGCGGGGCCGCAGGAGCTTTGAACCCTAGCGAGGAGCCTGGCGCGGTTCGCCCTCCCATGTGGGTCCCCTAGGGGGCACGTGGCGCCCTGTGGAAAGGCCTGCTAGACCAGGGGCACTGAAGGCTGGGTCGGGACTCGGGGATGTCCGGATTCTCCGGGGAAAGGGTCTCACCCCGCCGCTGGTGGCTGGCGTCTGCAGCTGTACCTGCTCAGAAGGCTGAGATCTGAAGCCCTGGGTTCCAAGCCAGCCCGGGCGCGAAAGTCTGTGAGACTCTTGTGTGCAGTTAACCACCAGGAAACCAAAGTGCAGCCGTGGCTCAAGTGGTGGAGTGCTAGCCTTGAACTGCAGAGCGCAGGGACAGCGCCCAGGCCCAGAGTTCAAGCCCCCCAGCGGTTCTCAGACTGTGCCTGCCACCAAGCTGAAGTTCAGCTGAGATCTACGAATGATGGCTAGAAGCCAACTGAGGCACACGAATCCTCCAGTTAAACAGCAAATGCCTTCGTGGTAGATCCCCTCGGTGAGCAGAAAGAAAAACTAAGTGAGTACAAGGTGTCAAATTCAAGCCTCCGAGTTCAAGGGATGGGAGGGAGGAAAAAGCACAATCCCCATTCTTGGGTTTGGAGTCATGTAGAACAAATCACACCTCCTTGGGGTTCTTCCTTTGGTAATCACGAATCTGGACTATTCTGTGGCTGTCAGCAGGGCCCTAGATTTCTGCTGCCCTATGATCACTGCTCATCATGAAATGCATCTGATGAGTACCCAACTTGAGTGTCAGCCCCAAACAACCTGTGCTTGGCAACTTTATGGGTTTACTTACTGTTTTTTTTTTCTGGCTTTATTTTCCAGTGCCAAGACTTGAACTCGGAGCTTTCTCCTTTGCCCCAGCCAGCCCCTCACTTTTTTTGCTCACAGCTGGTGCTATACCACTTCAGCCATGCACCCAATTGGCATTTTTGCTGGCTAGCTTCAGATGGAATCTTGAGAACTTTTCAGTCCAGGCTGGCTTTAAACTATTGATCCTCAGCTCTCAGTCTTCTGAGTTAGCTAGAATTATGGGTGTGAAACATGGGTACACAGCTTTCACATGGGTTTTGATTGTACACCAAACCCAGCAGGAGACCAGCAGCCTTTGAAAGCCATGCAATGTAGAATAAATGAAGTGAATGTGTTTTGTTCTATTCTTCAGCACCACTGCTGGCTTTCTGGTGAAAGCCAACCTGGGCTGGCTTTGAACCATAATCCTCAGATCTCAGCCTCCAGAGTAGCTAGGATTACAGGCATGAGCCACCAGTGACCAGCTTTTTACTTATTTTTCAAGTCAGATTTTATATGTATGACTAGGTGTGCCTGGACCATGATCCTCCTATTTATGTTTCTTGGGTAGTTGGAGTGACAGACATTTAAGCCTTGTTGCTCAGGCTGACCTCAAATCACAATTCTGCTGATCGCTGCCTCCTGAACAGCTAGGCCCATCTTACCTTTCTTTTGTATCATTTGTACAGGCCATTAGATCCTGAGATTGTAACACTGCAAAACCAAGCCCAGGGCAAATGCTTCTCGCTGAAAATTTCATGGACTGTGACGGCAGATGGCTGCCATCTAGCCGAGTTCTGTCCTCATTCTGTCCTCCGATGTGTTCTTCTTCAGAAGTAATGTGTTTTGTTATGGTGATGAGGGTAGTTTGCTGAAATCTGACAAAAAAAAAAAAAGCATTAAAGCTGGGTGGCAGTGACTTCTGCTTGTTATCCCAGGTACTCAGGAGACTGAGATCTGAGGATTGAGATTCAAAGCCAGGTAGGAAAATCCATGAGATTCTTACCTCTAATTAACCACCAAAAAGCTGGAAGTAGAGCTGTGGCTCAAGCAGCTGAGTATCAGCCTCGAGTGATAATGATGATGTCCCTGAATGAAACAGCAGAACTTAGAAGGGTGCTGGTGGCTCACACCTGTGATCCTACTCAGGAGGCTGAGATCTGAGGATTGAGGTTCAAAGCCAGCCTGTGCAGAAAAGTCTATGAGACTCTTATCTCCAATTAACCACCAGAAAACCGAAGTGGGGCTGGGCCATATAGCTCTGTGACAGCACCTAGGGCCCTAAATTCAAACCCTAGATAAAAGGAAGAAGAAGAGGAGGAAGAGGAGGAAAAGGAGGAGGAAAGAAGAGGAGGAGGAGGGAGAAGAGGAGGAGGAAGAGGAAGAGAAGGTCTTTGAAGGAGCAAGTTTTCTTGACATGACAGCTTTTTGGGGAAATAAAGCAAAAACAAGCTGAGGGTGTAGTGTAAATGGTAGAATGTCTGCCTAGCATGGCAAACATATTTGAGACCTTGAGTTAAAAAAGTAATAATAGACAACCTGCACACACAAATACTACTATTTTATAGAAATTAAAAGCATGTGAAGCCAATGCGTTCCAGGTGCTGGTAGCTCATGTTTATAATCCTAGCTATTTAAAAGGCTGAGATCTGAAGATCTTGGTTCAAAGCCAGCCCAGACTGACCAATCCTAGAGATTCTTACCACCAGCAAAAAGCAGGAAGTGGAGCTGTGGCTTAGGTGGTAAGTAGTATGCCAGCCTTGAACAAAAAAAGCTAAGCAAGAGCAAAAAGCCTGCATTTAAGACCTAGTACCAGCATATGAGAGGGAGAGAGAGGCGGGCGGGGGGGGGAGGGGCTCCTTGTAAGGAGGCAATAAAGACAAGAACTGCTGTCTGTGCGGAGACAGGGCACAGGAGTATTCACAGGAGAGGTGTTCTGGGTGTTTGGGGACCAAAGGTGATAGCACACAGAAATGCAGAGCTCAACTTGGGAGTAAAACTATGGGCTTTGGGTCCCACTAAGGTGGCCATTTGTCCACTGCAGGGGGAGGAAAAATAAAGAGCCATAGAGAAGAGCCAAGAGTAGGGTCTAGGGTAACAGAGAGGCACTCCCCAGCAGCTGTGCCTTTCTAGTGCTAGGCAAGCTCTCTACCCTGAGGTGAAACCCCCTAGCTGATTGTTCACACAAGTGACTGGAAAGTTTAGGGTAGGATTCAGGCCACAGCAGGCTCCAGTGCTCCAGTGCTGTCAGTGGAAAGCTGCTTGGTGACCTTCCCCATCTGCTTGCCCCTGGGAATTCATTTCCTGGCTGCCAGCCTTGCGTGGCCCATGTCAGGTGAATGCTCCACACCCAGACCGGAACTATAGCTGTCTCTTTCCTCCAGGGGTCCAGAAAGCCTCAGGCTGACCCTCTGTGATCTAGAAAGGCCAACGTGCCTGGTGGCTATGTCTGGCCACATGACCACGTGCGCCTGTAAGAGACTCCTGCATAGACAGACTCTGCCAAGGCTCCCAGACACAGAGGCAGGCGGTGAAACGGTCCCTGTCTGCCTGCTTGGCATGTCAGGCCCAGGCAGAAGGGGCAATGGGGTCTCTGGGCTGTCTGCAGTTTGCCTCTTGGTGCCAATAACAGGTGGCCTGGGGGGTAGAGAGAGGGGGAAGAGATATTCAGTCTCTTGAACATTTCCTTCTAGAAAGGAAACACCATTAGAAATCTCGTTCTATGTCTTTCTCCTGACAACCATCCTTTCCCAAGAAGCAGCGCGATCTAAGGGCTCTGCGTGGTGGGCGGGATGATTTAGTTGGTTGGCTATGTGTGTGTGTGTGTGTGGAGGGCTGCAGCCCACTCCCTCCTAACGAGCCTTTCTGGCAGCCCCAGGCCTAAGCTCCTCCAGCGCTGAACAACCACCTTCTGCCCCCCTTCTGGCCCACAGGCTGCTGGTGGGCAGCTGCCACCATTGTCAAGAATGCCCAGGCCAGGGCTGGGCTGGGCACAGCCTCAGGGGGTTGCTGGCTGGCTCTGAAGGGTGGCAAAGGCCTTCCTTTCTGCAGCCCACACAAAGCCTCTCCCAAACCACTTCTCCCCCACTCCCTGGTTTCTGCACACTACTTGCAGTCTCTCCATGTCTGTGGCAGGCAGCGGGGTTATGTAATAAACAGTCACTCACGGCTGAGCTCCAACCCAGTGGGCAAAGAACATGTCTTGTTGCTTTTCACCAAAGTGGGGCCATGGCTTGGTACTCATCTCATCAGGAAACATTATTGGAACAGAGCAGAAATGGGGAGATTGGCTAGAATGCTTCCACCAAAAACAAAGCTGAATTCAAAGAGGTTTGAACAGTGAAGTGGCTGTGTCTCCTATGTCAAGGGATCCAAAGATAGAATGGCTCTGTTCGGTGACATTCAGTGCTACTCTTAAATTAATAGGGATCCAGGTTTCTTTCCATGTTGACCTCCTCATGGGACCAGCTCCCTTCTCAAGCCAGTTTCCCTCACAATCACAAGATGTCTGCCACAGTTCCAGAAATCCCATCCAGATATAGCACCTGGCAGATTTTCTCTTCATGGATTCTTATTTTAAAGCTCAGAGACAGCCCCCAGGCCCTGAGTTCAAGCCCCAGAATGGGGGCGCGCACACACACACACACACACACACACACACACACACACACACACACACACACACACACACACACACACACACACACACACACACACACACACACACACACACACACACACACACACACACACACACACACACACACACACACACACACACACACACACACACACACACACACACACACTGCTAGATTATGCTTACCAGGTGAGGCCTTAGGCAAGCCTGAGAGTCCTTTTAATATGGAAGCAGATGGCAGAGGAATGGAGAGAGGAGCTAGTATATGGTAGAATTGGAAGGGATTCTGTAAACTCAGAGAATCTGGGAGGTAACATTTTTTTTTCTGGTGACATTCAAGTCAGGCTTCTGACTTCTAAGGCCATAAGATAATAAATGTGGGATGTCTTGAGCCACTGATTTGGTGACTTTTTATAACACCAACAAGAGAGTAATACCCTGCATCAGGAATGCAGGACCTAGAGCAACTCAGGGGTAAAAGGACATTGCATAGTGCTTTGCATTTCTCACCTTGAATTTCTGGTATATACAATATTTTAGACTCCTAATTTCAGTAAAAATTTAGTCACATTTAACCCAACTTACTAGAACACTATCATTTCAGCATGCAGCCAGGGCTGAAATATTTTGTACATGTGTATAGCAGTCCTGGGACTTGAACTTGGGGCCTGGGGACTATCTCTGAGCTTTTTTTTTCATATATTTTTTTACTGTCATTAATAGAAGGGTTACATTATATTCACCAGACAGAAGGTGCATTACAAACATTGATACCCTTTCTCATGTCTTGGTCCCCATTTCCCTCCCCCACCCTGTCTCTGAGCTTTTGTGCTCAAGGCTAGCGTTCTCTCACTTGGGCCACAGCTCTATTTTCAGATTGCTGGTGGTTAATTAGCGATAAGATTCCCAAGCACATGCTTTGAACCCATGATTCTTAGTCCTCCTAAGTAGCTAGTATTATAGGCATGTGCCACTGGTACCTGGCAGGATTCAAATTAAGAAGTGATTCCACATGGTTGTCATTCTGAGTCTCTAGAAGTTGGTATTGTACACTCACTGCACACCTCAATCTTTGTGACCCTAAGTAAAGTACTCAGTGGCGACATGTAGCTAGTGACTAGCTCCACGGTGGATGAACACCCATCTGGTTGTGGCAACAGCAGGGGCAATATTTGTGACAGGGTCTAGGGGAAACACCACCCCTGCTAATGCCTGAGAACTGAGCTCTTTCCTAATGAGGCATGCTCCTGGATTCATGAGTCCAGCGGTGGTGGGCAGAAAGAGCTTGGAGAAGAGGCAGTGGGGCTGCCAGATGTGTAGGGATCGTGATTTCTTACTTGGTGGGGGGTGGGTTGGAAGAGCTCTTCACCATGCACAGGCCAAGAAAGAAATTTAAGAAACATACCTGGACCATTCTGCCTAAAAGAAAAGTGAGCTCAGAGCAGGGAGCCAAGTACAGAAAGAATGAAAAGATGTCATATTTGAAAAGTGAACAGGGATGGCTTCTCAGGCTTTGGGTGCAAAGCATCAGAAACTTCTGGAGGAATGAGATCAGCTGGGGGGGAAAATGGGTTTGATCCTGTAGACCAAACAGAAGCTGCAGGGAACAGGCTGACAGAGGAAGGCAGAAGAGACAGCCACATCTACAGCTGTGTCCCTGCTCCTCTTCTCATGGAGACGATGGTACCAGCTCAGGAAGCAAGCTGACAGTTTATGATGGAAGCAGTGAGTGAGGGGGTGGCTGGGCGAGGAAGCAAAGTGCTGTGCTATGGTTCATATATTACCATGCAAGCCAAGTGCCAGTGGCTCTCACCTGGAATCCTAGCTACTAAGGAGGCTAAGATCTGAGGATTGCAGTTCAAAGCCAGCCTGGAGAGGAAAGTCCATGAAACTATTTCCAATTAGCTACCAAAAAAAACCTAGAAGTAGTAGAATGTTAACCTGAGCACAAAAGCTCAGGGACAGTGCCCTGGCCCTGATTTCAAACCCTAGGACTGGCAGGTGGGCACACACGCATGCATACACACATGCATACACACATGCACACACACACACATGCACACACAGTCATCATCATCATCATCATCATCATCTTCATCATCATCACCCAAACTCAGGTTTAAATGTAAAGGCCCCTTGGGTGGTACTAAGGATGAGAATATAATCCAATTAATGTGATTCGTGTTACCAGTCTTCTAAGTAGGGTTCGTCTGTCCCACTGGGATAGGAATCCCTGGGGAGGCTGGGTGATGCTCTTCCAATTATCCTGGTCCTTTGACTGGTTTTGTCTGTTTGTTGTGCCTGTTCTGGGGCTTGAACTCAGGGCCTGGGTGCTGTCCCTAAAGTTTTGTGCTGAAGGCTAACACTCTACCATTGGAGCCACAGCTCCACTTCTTGCTTTTTTCTTTTGGAGGTAGGGATTCATTGGAGATAAGAGCCTCACAGACTTTCCTGCCCAGGCTGGCATTGGCCCATGGTCCTCAGATCTCAGCCCTCTTGGTAGCCCAGCATCTGGCAGTTATAAACTAGAGCAAGCCCCAGCAGGGACAGGTGGTGCCCTCTAGTGTTGCAGCTCGTGGAACAGACTCTGTGTGCTGCACAGTACCAAGTGTTGCAACATGCTCCCATGTCTGGATCCAGGGTTCTTGACCGTCCCTTCCAGTGACTAGGGCCCTCAGTCTCTTTCCTTTCTGGTTCTCATCACTTTTACCCAGGCGACTACAAGAATAGCAATCCTATCTCAGCATTGGTGTCCTGCTTGCTACCAGCTCCAATCAGCTTCCATGCCAGCTTCGATGACACTCCTGCCACCCCCAGCTCCATTAGGGTGGGTTTTGCTATCGATCCGCCATTGTTCTCACTGCTGCAGCTCTCTGATTAGCTGTCAGCGTCGTTTCCATGCTACTCCTACTGTGGCTGCTTTTCTTTTTTCTACTAAGGATGGAAATCAAAAGTAGGCAAGAAAAGGCCACTAAACAGAGGTCTTTGTTGGATATTGCCTTTGTGGCAGCATCTGAGATTAGCGCTAGAAGCTGTTTCCAGGTGACGCTTAAAGTAAACCAACTTCCCTGAAAGAAGACGGGATAAGGGCCAGGAGTTTGGCCTACTGGTAGAGTGCTTGCCTAGCATGCACGAAAACCTGTGTTCGATTCCTTGGTACCACATACATAGAAAAAAGCCAGAAGTGGTGTTGAGGCTCAAGTGGTAGAGCTCTAGCCTTGAGAAAGTCCAAGGACAGTGCTCAGGCCCTGAGCTCAAGCCCAGGACTGACAAAAAAAAAAAAAAACAAGCAAGGTGTGATAGTTCTCACTTGTAATCCAACTGCTCAGCATAAGTAGGAAAATCTCAGTTCAAGGCTGGCCCTGAGCACAAGAAAGAACCTAGGTTAAAAAATAAATAAACTAAAGCACAAAGGACTGAGGGTATGGCTGAAATGATTAAGCACTTGCTAAGCAAGGTCCTGAGTTTCACGAAAGAAAGAAAGAAAGAAAGAAAGAAAGAAAGAAAGAAAGAAAGAAAGAAAGAAAGAAAGAAAGAGAAGGGAAAGAAGGAGGGAAGGGAAAGGAAAGGAAAGGAAAGAGGGAGAGAGGGAAGGGAGAGAAGGGAAGGGATGGAATGGAGGGAAGGGAAGGGAGGGAAGAAAGAAAGAGAGAGAGGGCAGGGAGTTTAGCCTAGTGGTAGAGTGCTTGCCTAGCATACACAAAAACCTGGGTTCGAATCCTCAGTATCACATACATAGAAAAAGGTTGGAAGTGGTGCTGAGGCTCAAGTGGTAGAGCTCTGGCCTTGAGAAAAATCCAAGGACAGTGCTCAGACCCTGAGCTCAATCCCAAGATTGGCAAAAAAAGAAAGAAGGAAGGAAGGAAGGAAGGAAGGAAGGAAGGAAGGAAGGAAGGAAGGAAAGAAAGAAAGAAAGAAAGAAAGAAAGAAAGAAAGAAAGAAAGGAAAAAAGAGGGAGAGAGAAAGAGAGAAAGAAATTTCCCGTGCAAGCTCTTTGCTGGGACAGTGCATTCAGGAGTCAGAATTGTCCTATGGAAGTGAGTTATGGTTGGCATGCAGCTTCCTCAAGGTGTCTGTGTGATGAATAGCAGTTAGACATGAGCAATGCAGGTATGCAAAAGGCAGACTAACTAGAGAATCCTAGTTCAATGTGTGCCTGCTTAACTATATGCCACTAAAGTTTTACCAATAGGGAAGAGGTGCTGTGCCAGGGACCTGAATGAGTAAGTCCTTGGTTACTGAACAATATAGAAATAAAGCCAGGAATAACAAGAGTAGAAGAGGGGCCGGGAGTTTGCCCTAGTGGTAGAGTACTTGCCTAGAATACATGAAGGCCCGGGTTTGATTCCTTGGTACCACATACCTAGAAAAAAGCTGGAAGTGGTGCTGAGGCTCAAGTGGTAGGGCTCTAGGTAGGACTCTAGCCTTGAGAAAGTCCAGCGACAGTGCTCAGGCCATGAGCTCAAGCCCAGGACTGGCAAAAAAAAAAAAAAAAAAAAAAGAGTAGAAGAGAAGTTAATTGTAAATCCAAAGCTAAAGCCACTGAGGGAGATGGACAGGATTCCAGAACTGGATATGAGCCTCAGCTGCTCAGGGTCTCCTTTAATCCCCTCATCAGGAATTTGGGGGTAGATGGGACTGTGGCCTGTCTTTCCATCAAAGGCCTGGTACAATATTAAGACCAAGAGCCAAGAGGAACGTAGCTTGGACTTACCACTGGGTCTTCCTGCACTTGATCCCAAATGCAAATGCCGTTCCAGCCATTTGGACAACTATAATCTCGGGGTGTTTGCTTGGGTGGTTCTTAGGTCACCATAGATGACCACATTCACAGAGTGATTCTGAAGACTTGTCATAATTCTTTCACAACTTTGGTGTCAGTCATCCTCCCCAGGGAAGGAAGGAGGAACTGGATGCCCCAAGTCCCAAAAACTTCAATGAAAGCCTGTGCCAGGGTGGAAGTAATAATGGTAGCTCTTAAGCTCCCTTTCTGAGGCCACCCACATTTACCCACATGTGCTTCTTCCATCTTAATAAACTACACTTCCCCTACATTTTATATCCTGCCTGAAATCTTCTCTCCTTGAATGCAAGAATCAGAACAGCTGGCAACCCATGGAATGTTCAAATCAGCTAGGGCTGGTGGGAGAAGAGGCTGGCTGCTTTGCTGACAACGGGGTCCCCAGTAAAGGATCTAACCATGGTGAATTAGTGGGTCAGGTCACTCCAGACCCAACATCTCAGCACATTTAAAGGGAAAAATAACAACAAAAAGGGGGCCCGGGAGTTTGGCCTAGCGGTTAAAGTGCTTGACTAGCATGCACAAAGACCCGGGTTCGATTCCTTGGTATCCCACATACACAACCAAGCCGGAAGTGGCAGAGACGAGACTGCGACGGCGACAGAGAGCGAAAGAAGCGAGCTGAGCTGAAGTGAACAGAGCCCAACCGAGTGGTGGCCGGAGCGAGCGGGCCGGAGTGAGCGGGCCGGAGCGAGCAGGGCCGGAGCGAGCAGGGCCAGGAGCAAGCGAGAGCTGGCCGGGCCGGAGCGAGCGGGGCCAGAAAGAGAAAGGGGCCAAAAAAAAAAAAAAATAACAACAAAAATAATTCAAGAAAGTATTTACAGTAAAAGCTTATTACTAACAGTGCTATAACAATACATGACTTGGCCTCAGGGAGTGATGAATTAAACTCTAGGAGATGGTTAACGCTAAATGAGGCCATACACTGAAATCCTAATCCAGTGAGACCCTCACTTTATAAGAGCAGAGACCCGAGCCAGGACCACTTTCTCTCCCTTGTACCACTTTGGAACTCTGCAGTCACCAGCAGACTTCAGAGCCAAGATCTGAATAAACCTTAATTCTGTACAGATTAGTCCATCTGTGGTAATCTGTTATAGTAGCAGAAAACAAAGACAGGCTGCTACAAGACATGGAGGCAGAAGGAAGTTCATATGGCTGACCTAGCCAGGAGTCATTTCTGGCCTGGGGCCTCTAAGAGGCAAGAGAAGGCCTTTGGAACCCAGCCTAGCCAGGAGAAATGACTGCAGGTCCAGCCCGCTCTCCCCCAGGCGAGGGCAAAGGTAGCAGCCCCCACCTTCACTCCCCATGTTGTGGATGGAAAGAGACCTGGAGAAGCCAAAGAAAGGGATTAGTCAAGCCCTGGCCCTTAGCACCCTACGGATCTTGCTAATCCTCACGTGGCCTCAACCCCGAAACCAGTACTCAGCGATGAAAGAGTTCTGCCAGCTTGTGGTACCCAATCAGATGCTTTATTACTGGCCTTTAACTGTGGCCTAGAGCAACATTCTTTTTTGAGGGGTGTGGAGCCCTGGAGCAGAGAATATCTTCCAGCCAACTTGTCTATCATCTCATTTAACTTCACAGTCATTGCTTAAGGCAGAGATCATTTGACCTCTCTATGGATGAGGAACAGGGCCTGAAGAGATGAAGCCTCTTGTAGAATAGGCTGGATTATGCTATTGCAACACACAGTTCTGAAATCTCACAACTCCTCCCCCCCAATTCACTTCTCACACCAAACACATCCCCATTCTCATCCCCTCCCCGGCCCACAGGGGACTCTACTACACACAGTTACTTAGGGCTGCCAGCAGATTCAATGGTCTCCATATCTTCCCAGCAAGGAACGACATTGATGGAAGTTATACACTGGCCGTCTGAAGCTTTTGTGGACCCCCACTTGACTAGAAAGTTGTCAAGGGGACAGGGAGAGCTTCATCCAGATAGGAGGCAGAGCAAGATGTTAACTCTTAAGTGTTTGCTTTCTCCCTGCAGTGCCAACCTCTCACAAATCTGTTGGGAATTTCATTGGTAATGTTCATATTCTGGGCCTATCAGCATCCTGCCTCCATGAGCTGTCCTTGTTAGCCCATCCCATCTACACACATAATGACCTCTGTCCATCAAGGACACAATCAAGGCCACACTGCCCCAGCCCTGTCAGCCTGCATGCTGTGTTCCTGGCTGAGTCCTAAGACCTCCAGCTGCCGGCATGTTCCCTGAGCTTCCAGGCTCCAAGATTCCATCTCACTCCCGGTGAAATCTACAGCCTATTCTCCCATACCCCCTCACCACCCCATCCAAGCTGGCAACAGCCCAGCTAACAATCCTGTTAATCTGTAAATTATCTGCTTCTAGCACTGGAGTCTGTTAATTGAAAACTCAGCCCCCTCCTTTCATTGTCTGCCTGCCTCCTGCCTGCTTTGCCAGGCTGGCTCAGCCTCCCCGAGCCCCTTTCTCTGGCTTTATTCACTGAATTCCCCCTGGCAATCTGCAGGGCTGCTTGCGGGGGATCCTGAGAATTCCAGTGTTATGTCTCTACCCTTGCTTACAGTTGAGCCCCATTCCTGCCTACCAGCTACAGGAGGCAGAAAGGCATTTAGGCACAATTTACCCCCAGGAATGAATGCAGAGGTGTCAGGCCGGGGGGAGGAAGCCACAGGGGAACAGATTTCTGCTGTGTCAAGACTCCATTCACCTATTTACCTGGTCTCGAATCCCTGAAGATGAACTGCGCCTGAACAGGCTGTTAGGAACCTGGGGCCTGGAAAGTTCTCCCTGAGGTCTTACTTGGCCTCAGCCCTCAGGGTCTAGAGACACAAGGGCTCTGAATGGTTCCTGCCCCTCCTCCACGAATTCTCAACCCAGCCTATCACCTGGTTGGCAGGTACAGATAAAACTGGGTGATGTCAACGATCTGAATTTCATGAAAATGAGTACAACATGATCCCATTTTTATAATAAAACTGTGAGTGATTTATTTATGTGCACATCTCTTTATAAATATTTTTGAGGTACCGGGGATCAAACCCAGGGCCTCATTCATGTTCAACAAGGGCTCTCGCACTAAGCAACACCCATAGTGCTTGGTCCCACCTCCTAACACCCTCCCTTGAGTGGGGCTCCATTGTATCATATGAATACATCTAACCATAGCACCTACCATAGCATGGTTAAGAGATGCTATTTTTTCAGGGTACAGTTGCAAGAAGAAAAAGGAAGACTTGGCACGGGAGTTTGGCCTAGTGGTAGAGTGCTTGCCTCGCATGCACAAAGACCCAGGTTTGATTCCTTGGTACCACATACATAGAAAAAAAGCCAGAAGTGGTGCTGAGGCTCAAGTGGTAGAGCGCTAGCCTTGAGAAAGTCCAAGGACAGTATTCAGGTCCTGAGTTCTAGGCCCAGGACTGGCAAAAAAAAGAAAAGAAAAAAAAGAAAGAAAGAAAGAAAAGAAAGACTTACCTTTATCTCTACTGTTTGCATTATTATTTTGTTGTTGCTGATGTTGGTTGTGGGCTTGAACTCGGGGCTATCCCTAAACCTCTTTGTGCTCAAGGCTAGCACTCTACCACTTGAGCTAAAGTGCCACTTGTTGTTTGTGAGTAGTTAATTGGAAATAGAGTCTCACAGGGACTCTTCTGCATAGGCTGGCAGAAGAGTCTATCCTCAGAGCTCAGCCTCCTGAGTAGCTAGGATTACAGGCGTGATTCACCTGAGCCCAGCTGTTAGAATTATTTTACCTGGAAAAGGAAGAAGTGACCATTTCTCTTGGAAGGCCCAGAGACCTTGCACAAGTCACTTGACCACTCTGAGCTTCAGTTGCTTATCTGTAAAATAAGAGATTATCTTGAATCTAACTCTGCATTAAAATTCTTATATAATAAAAAGGAAAAGTCCCTCTGGGTATGGTGGCTCACATCTGTAATCCTAACTGCACAGGAGGCTGAGATCTGAGGATGGCAGTTCAAAGCCAGCCAGGGCACTAAAGTCTATGACTCTTATTTCCAATTAACCACTATAAAAGTGAAATTGGTGCTGTGGCTCAAGGGGTAGGGCGATAGCCTTGAGCTGAAGAGCTCAGGGACAACACCCAGTCCCAGAGTTCAAGTCCCACGACTGACAAAAAAAAATGGGAAAGTATTTCATAGAATGACCTGAGACTTGTAAACATCCAGAACTTCTATAGGAAATGAAATACTGAGAATATCTCCTGTGAATCTACCTACCTTTTTTCTCTCTGAAACATGATTTCTCTGCCTTTATATTTCTCTGGTGGAAAACCAAGAGCCCAGCATACCTATTGGAAGGTCAGTTTGGTGGCCATGTCAGTCAGGATGGGTTGTTGTGTTTTACTATCAAACATCCCCTAATTATCAATAGCTTAAAACAATGCTATGTTTCTTGCATATACAACACAGCCACTGTGTGTCCACAGGAAGGCTCTGAACAGCGCAGGTGTCATCCCACCAGGAGTCCAGGTTTCCAATAAAAAGCAAAGAGAGCCATAGTGAACCACACACGTGCTCTTTGACCTTCTGGTTAAGCAACATTCGATCTCAGTTCCAAGTATGTTTTATACTAATGATACGTGCATGCCTGAGCTCAAGTGGGTGGAGAAGTTGGCTCTTACCATGGGGCTGAGATAAACTTAAGCATTTATGAACAGCCCCAGTGATGACCATTTCTAGTGTTAATTGACTTCTTTTCTCTTTTCTTCTTTCTATTTTTTTTCTTGCCCGTACTGGGGTTTGAATTCAGGATGTGGGACTTGTCCCTTTTCTTTTCTTTTTCTTTTTTTGCTGAAGGCTAGCACTCTACCACTCAAGTCACAGTTCCTCTCCACTTGCTGCTTTTTGTTGCTGTTAATTGAAGATAACAGTCTGACAGATTCTCCTGCTAAAGCTGGCTTTGAACTATGATTCTCAGATCTCAGTTTCCTGGGTAGCTAAGGTTATAGACATGAACCACTGGTACCTGGCTTGGCTCCCTCCCTATAGTGGAAAAATGAATAATCCTGGTAGAAAGCTCAGAGTCCAACAGGTTCCTGAGAATCTTAACGTTAATTCCAGGCACTGGGACATAGAGTTCCAATAGAGCCATCTTCTCTCTAATCCAACCCTTGCCCTCCTCTGCCTGAAGGAAAAGCCTGGATAGGAGTAGAGGTGGATTTCTACTTTCTCCCAGATCACAAACATAAATTGCAGCCACTGTTGTGTTGGTGGCCCTTGAGTGGCTCTGTCTTCAGAGACACAAACTCCTCGGAGGCATTTAGATATTAGGAGGAAGAGCTGGGATATTTAGGGTACACAGGACTTGATTCAAGCTCTGATTCTGGATCAGGTCAGTGGACCCCCTTACAGCCTCAGTTTTCTCATCTGTTGACTTGTTAATTGTAATGTCCACTTGCTTCTCTGGCCCTCTGGATTGTTAAGAGGACTAGTGGGGTGGTGGCTGTCAGGGATCTTTTATAGATGACATTGGCAAATATACAGATGACCTTCACATTGCAGTGGGCTTCCTGTCGCCTCCCTGAGAAAAGTCCTGCCTGCAGGCTCCTGGTCTCTTGTCTCCCCAGGCATGAAGCAGTCATCCTGCCAGCTCTGGAGAAGTACTCCTCTCTGAGATCATAGACAGAATAATTTCCTCTCCCTGTCATGTCTGCCTGTCCAGGAGGGAAAAAAAAATCACACAACCCACACTGTCTTGCCCCCGCCATGTGTTCCCCCAGGCTCACATCTATTGTTTCTTTCATCAGCAAGCATGACAGCAGAGTGAGTCTCAGGAACAGGCGGGGAAGATGAGGAAGGCGGAGAATCTAGCACCAGGCCAGGGGCAGACATCTGCCCTGGAAGGTGGCAGGATCCAGGCCTTCTCTGGATGCCCCAGCCACCTGGGTCAGAAATCAGGCCTCTAATTAGCCACATTCAAGGCCACCCTGCAGAGGCCAGAACTTTTTCCTTCCTGGAAGTCAGGAGGGCCCAGGAACCTAAGGAAGTGAGAGGCAGACAGCCAGGACCCCTGTTTGCAGTGATAAAGCCCTTTGCTCAGCCACTTCTTTCCAGAGTTGACTCTCCCCAGTTAGAGCCTTTCCCCACAGGCCTGGAGGAAAGAAGTGGGGGTTGGCTGAGGCCTGGGGTCTCCTCCTATAAGGTTCAACCGAAATAAGACCTCTAGATGGTTCAGGTAGGAAAGAGTTCACTTCCCGGAGAGAACGTACTTCCGGCCTGCACAATATGGAAGCATGCAGGGGTGCAAGGACTGCAGGGTGAGGGAAAGGGGGAAGGGAAGGGGAAAAGGGCAAGGAAAAGGCTGCAAGTGGGTCAGGGGTAAAACAAGAGACAGAACAGAACTAATGATGGAGACGGATACATAAGGAGAGGAGGGGAAGGAGGTGTTATCCCAGTGAAGACCTCAGAGCCTGGGGCAGGCCTCCCTCGGCCTCATGTATGCCAGTTACCTGAGTTAGGAATGCTGGGGTGGTGGGGGGTACTTCTAGGGAAGGGGCCATGAGCTCACCAGTGGTGAACAATGGGGAAGGGGCCATTTGTCCTGGATGGGCCTAACACCTCCTTTTTTTTTTTGTTTTGCCAGGCCTGGGGCTCAAACACAGGGCCTGAGCGCTGTCCTTGGGCTTTCTCAAGACTAGAGCTCTACTACCTGAGCCATAGCACCATGTCCAGCTTTTTTCTATGTATGTGGTACTGAGGAATGGAACCTGGGTCTTTGTGCACGCTAGGCAAGCACTCTACCACTAGGCCAAACTCCCACCCCACCTAACACCTTCCCTTTAAGCACACTTGAAAACCTACTCTGAGACTACAGCAAAAGCTTCATGGAAAGGGGCAGGACTCCAGGCCCAGAGAAGCCTCGTAGGGGGACAGGAAGTGATCTGAGTACATAATAGGGCCCTTAGCCCCGCTCCTCTTTCCATTTCCAGTTTCTTTCATTCCATGCCCTTGTGCTCTGCCTGGCAGCCCCAAGCCCAGTGGGAGCCAGAGAGCATTTCTGGGTGGCTGGGACCCTGGTCTCAGGCGCCAAAAAGAAGGGACTTGGACCTTGGGGATCACAGGCCTGGCCTGGGGACTGAGAATTGGAAAGCCCTATCTCATCCTGGACCATAAATATGCCATGCTGTTTGACCCAGTGACCCCACTGTTTGGAATTCCTCCCAGAGACATAATTGCAAAGGAGAAAATAGTTATATATGTGGACTGTTTGTAGCCACATTATTTATAATAGTAAAAGAAAAAAGAAAAAGAAAAAAAGCAGAACTGGCCAAAATACTTTGCAAGAGAAGGACACGTCAATAAGAATATTTGGTCAGTGGTAAACCTGGACCATTTGTTGTTTCTTGCAGGGAGGGGTTGGGAAGACTATTTTTGGTGCTGGTCCCAGAGCTTGAACTCAGCGCCTGGACGATGTCCCCGAGCTTTTTGCTCAAGGCTAGCCCTATACCACTTGAGCCACAACTCTACTTCCAGCTTTTTGATGATTAATTGGCGACAAAAGTCTCCTAGACTTTCCTCCCCGGACTGACTTCCACCCACGACCTTCAGATCTCAGCCTCCTGAGTTGCTAGGGTTACAGGCTTGAGCTACCAGTGCCTGGCTGCATGATTCTTCACATGATAATGAGAAGACTAGTGAGAGGATTACCCTGAGGAACCCCATCAGCGGGGCTTGAAGCTGCTGTAGGGCCAAGGAAAACCACCAAGGACAGGACCAAGTGCCACCCTCTTGGAGGGGACATTGCAGAGAAGACGATAGCAAGGGCGTCCCTCAAAGCACAGTTGGCCAGACGTCAGACAAGTGCTCTGTGCTCAGGCCTGTCTCTGTGGCATAATTCTGCTCGTTGTTGCCACTGTGGGATCCATTTCCCCTCGGCTGGTGGTCAACAAGGAGCCGTCCAGAAAAAAAGCCACAGGCTCGTAAGGTAGAAATTGAGCTCTGGAGTTATGCCCAGGGCCCAAGGAGATAGTGAGACACCTTGACAAGGTCAGTAGTGCTACTAAATAGAGGGTCTTCTGTCCACAGGTGGGAAACGTGCCTTCTGGAAGCCCAAGCCCTGGGATTTGGGGATGGCCCAGGAAAGAAGCAGCCCCCAAGAATGTGAACTGCATTCTCCACTAACCAGGCACGTCGGGTCTTAGGAGTGATTGCTGGGGTTGGGGAAGAGAGGATGGTCTATTCTGCCTGACACATCTAGATCTGCAGGTAGAGGGCTCCTATGGTAACTTCTGTCCAGCCTGCAAGGAAAGCCACCTAAGCCTTCCACCGTTTATCATGGTAACAGATGCTCAACATGCACTTTCCACTGTCCCGGAGCTTTGGGAGGCTCCCTGCCGTGGGGGGGGTTTCCACACAGGGAATCACAGGCTGAGGGGTAGTGCAAGGAACTCAGAGGATCATGCTGCCAGAACTTCTCTGCCCCTGGCAGCTAAAAGACTCTCAGCTCCAGGCTGTGGGAGGCATCAAGCAAAACAGGAGTCAGCAAGCTAAACATGTTATCAGTGGAGATGGAGAAGTGCCCATTATCTGCGTAGCTGTCAGGAGCATCCCCTGCGCCCTCCCTCGCAGCAGCACCCAAGGAGGAATCAGGCTTCTCTGCCTTCTGAGGATGCTGGAGGCTCTGCTCCAGCCTCAGCACTGAAGACCAAGCCTTAAGGCTGGGTTCTGGTGGCTCATGCCTATAATCCTAGCTAGCAGGAGGCTGAGATCTGAGGACTGCAGTTCAAAGCCAGCCCAAGCAGGAAAATCCATGTGACTTTAGCTCCAGTTAACCACCAGAAAGCCAGAAGTAGGACTGTGGCTCAAAGTGGTGCTAGCAGAAAAACTCAGGAATAGCACCCAGGCTCTGAGTTCAAACCCTATGACTGGGGTGCTCGATGATAGAGCAATGTTTAACATGTGTGGGGCCCTGGGTTCCAACCCCAACACCAGGTTGGGGTGAGGGTGAGGAGTGGAAAGAGGCTGTCTTTAGGCCTGTTGTTATTTGTTTCATTCACACAGGATAATATCGAGTCTCAAGTAGAGTACACAGTTAAGCAGACTGCAAGAAAAGCAAATGTGGGTGTTATTTAGAAGCCAGGAGGAAGCTCAGGAGCATCCAGCTGTCACGCTGTAGGCAAGGGATGGATGCCCAAGAAGGGGATGTCAGTTACCTGCGGCCACAGAGCCATGAGTTGCATGGAGTCTCTTGCCTGCCTGGAACAATAAGGCTATGGCCATGGGGTCTCCCTGCTCCTGCAAGGTTCAGAGCTACACGATAGACAATATGAAGACCAGTGCTGCCTGATCTCTGGGACCCCTCTCAATGCTGCTGAGCCTGTCCCCAACTGAGCAGCCTGATGAGGCAAACTAAAGGTAACCCTCCAGCAGTCCCCCAAGTTCTTTATCCCAAAGTGGCCTCTCAGTGCTGGGGTCACTGATATTTCCAGTGAAAGAATGGCTGAGCCTAGAGGGAGGGGACAAGAGGCCTTCCCAGATGCATGCAGGCTGCATCTTCTGATACCTCATGCTCCTCTGGAGTCCAGAGTCTCGCTCGGTGCTTTGGACTCGGTCTTCTCTAAGCCTATAGCTGCCTCCTGCTTCCCCTTGGTCAGTCTCCCTACCCTTTACCCTAGGCCCTGGAAGAAGATCTGGGAGCTGGTCCTACACACCCCAGCAAGCCCCCAGCTCCTGTGTGCCTCACCATTATCATTGCAATGATCTTCACTGTGTGGGAGGAACAGGAGAGGGAGGTGACTCACAGGACAGGAGAATGGTAAGTGGAATGGAGGATGCCGGTGACTCAGGGACAATAGGGAAGGGGTGCATGGGGAGGGAGATTGCCCCTCGAAGCCACTAATGTTTGCTCCTTAACTTAGAACTCCAATCCTGCCCACTACTGCTGGCTGTGAAGACCACTTATGGGCCATATGATCCTCCAACATCATTTCCAACTTATAGATGGTCCATGACCCTGACTCACAGAGCTGACCGCCATGTCATAGCTGTGAATGGCCCAGCTCCCAGCAGGGTCTTACTTGCACAATCCCTGAGAAAAATGGAGGGTTATTCCCCAAGCCTGTTGAGCCTCTGAGGGGGCTCCCAAACCAGGAAGTAACCCCCCTCCCATACATCCATTCATCCATCGACCCAACCATCTATCCTACTATTGCCTCAGCTGTCCACCTCCACACCCACCCATCCATCCGTTCATCTTCGCATATCTCCATCTCTCCATCCAGGCAACCATTCATTCATCTTTCTATCTCTCCATCTGCCCATCCATCCAAACCATGACACAGGCTTTCGTTAGAGGGCGAGAAGATGCCAGGTGCTTACTTTTCCTCACCCTCTTACAGCTAAGGCACTGTCATGTGACCTAGATTATGTAAAGAGAGCTGGGCAGAAGTCTGCTGAGATTTCTGGGGAAATTTCCTTACTATCCTTGAATACGCAAGGGCATGTTATCTAGTGCTGTGGCAACCATCTTGTGGCCATGAGGACACCACACCTAAACCTCTTCCTTAGGTGATCATACCATTAAGCTTCTAAATTAACTAGCCCTGGTAACACCCTGGCTCTGTTTGTGATGTAGCATCATAAAATATTGTACATGCATGCACACTTTAGTTGAGCAACCTGTTCACTTACAAGCCAAAGACACACGGACACAAGGGCTCAGTACTATGAGGTATCCATCTACTTTCCGGCCTGCCCTCTGAGGCATCGCTACTGGTGCTTTGCTTCCTCCTTGCTTTGCCTTCTACCTCAAGACCCCTCTAGTCTCCTCTGATTGATAAACTCTTAGTCATCCTTCAAAACCCAACTCAAATGTTTCTTCTTTAGCAAAGTCTTCTGAACTCCCCCTGGCCGAAACCAAGGTCCTATCGTGCTAGTTCAAGTGCCTTCATTATGGAATTTCTCACATAGTTCTCTGTCCACTTGTCACCTTGCTGGCTGTGCACTTCTGTGGGTAGGCCTTTTCTTCTACCCAGTCTCCCTCAGGCCACACCTGGTGTGTGACAGGGGCTTATAACTGTTGTATTGCTGACAGCAGCACCCCTCCCCCTCCTCTCCCTTCTCCCCCTCTTCTTCTTTCAGAACTTCCTCTCCCTCCTCCTACTTCTGCCCCAGCACCACTCTGTCATTCCAGCTCCTCCACCCTCCACCCTCTGCTCCCCTTGCCCCGCTGGACAGGAAAGGGGATACCTCTCAGACCTGCCCTGGGGAAGCAAGCACCACACTGCCCTTTCTCTTTGGCCCCTGTGGGCTCCCAGATCCAAACAAGAAAAGGATATCAAGGCTCCCAGTCTTCTCAGGCTGAGCAGAGCTTCGGGTCCTAGCAGCAAGGAGGGAACACAAAACTGGGCCTGTCCCCACGCTGTCATCAGCTGCTGCGACTACACAGGAGGCAAAGCCCACAGCACTGAGTGCAGAGTAATGCCAACTGCCAGCCACTGAGGGGCAGAAGGGGGAGGGGAGCTCGGGGCTGGGACAGCCCATCCCCCAGAACAAGTGCCTCTACCCCAAGTCCCTAGGCCTGGAGAACAGGCATTCTAGGGGTGAAGGGGACAGCAAGAGACGCCCAGCCTGATCTCGGGCAAAGGTGTCAACCTTCCGAGGATGGCTCAGGATTCAGTGGGTGCCGTACTTCTGAACCCCAGGAAGCCCTTGGGGGCTGGATGTGAGTGCCCACTGCTCTGGCGTGGCTCTCACCTCCCGTACCTTGCAGAACCCCAGCAGAGATACCTCTGAGCCCTGTCCAGTGAAAGACTTCCAGAGACGAGCCTTCAGGACTGTGCAGGAGGGCAGCTCAGAGCTGCAGCCAGACTTGTGCTTCTTTTTAACTAGGTTTTAAAGGATTTTTTTTTTTTAGGTTGCTTAAGAATGTGTCTTTAAAAGAGGATGGAGAAAAAAAAAAAACACTTCAATATTCCAGACAATTCTAATGTGTCTCCTTACTATTCTCCCCTACTCAAAGCAAATTCCTGTCCCCTAAGATTCAGCTAGTATTCTCACACACACACACACACACACACACACACACACAGTACTGACTCTGTATTGTACTGAGATGCAGTGTTTCCCTCCCCCACTTCATCACAGGCATTCTTCTGAATCTTTAGAAACACAAGTACAGGCAGACACATGTGGTAATGAAGTAAGGAAGTCAGGTCTGGGTGGTGCCATCTTGGCTACGTGGTTAATGGTAAGGTCTGGCACCTTGTCTTCTTGGTGGGGGAAGGTGCCACCCCGCCTCCCAGGTGATGGGCATGCCTGAATCCCGTGAGGCAGGGGTGGGCACTCAGCTGATAGGTTACTAAACCTGTCAGTCCAGTGCCTGGGCCTGGAAACTTCCTGTGATCCTGCCACCTGACTTGAACCTGTTTAAACCTAGACCAGCTCAGGTGCCATTACGCCATGTCTCCATGATCATGTCCTGTCTCCATCTCCTGGCTCTTCTCTGATCACCATGGCTTCCCAGTTCAGCTCTCCATTGGAGCTGAATTGGTTTGTTGGTATTGGCCTGATCCTGTGTTAAGTGTATTTGCTGGCCTTTATACCCATCGGCTGCCTGCAAACTGCTAGCACTCCAATAAAGACTCCAAGATTAGACCTCTTAAAATGTAGCTTCTCAATTCAACCACCTTATAACAGTTTATATACACTTGTTCTTCTACATGGGCGGGGTCATCTTCCACAACTATCTTGCCCCCTGACATTCTTACCAATGCCTCCAACATTTTCCCTTGCTGGCAGCCTTACCCCAAATGTGAGGGTGCAGTGTCTGCACGGTGCCAAACCCTCAAGGCCCCACCTTACACCCCAACATGGCCTCTCACTTCACTCTTCCATCCACTCCAGTGCTTCTGTGTTCCCCTGTAATGGGGTCCCCAAAAAGGTGTCCTGGAGGAAGTCGCTCCATCCCGCTTGGCAGCTCCCATTCGCCCTCTCCTGCTGCTGTTGCTATTTCAAAAACTAGAACGCACACCCTCTGCACCAGAAATTTAAAAAACAAGAAAAGACAATGCAATTTTAATACTTCTAGGGGGTACAGTCTTCCCAAAGAGAAGGTACACGGCTGCTGGAGCAGAGTTTGGCAGAGGCAGATAGACCTCTGTTCTCATTAGTATTTTCTGGTTCTTTCCTCCAGGTGCCTCCAGTTGAAATGTATTCCTGGAGCTCAGTGACAGTGCTCGCATCGCCCTTGCAAAGTTCTGGCTTCCATGCCCCAGCACTGCAAAAACAAACAAACAAAAAGTACATTCCTGGCTCTGCTGTGATTACAGTGGGTGTTTGCTCCTGTTTCCTTTATCCCCTGTATGTGTGAGAGAGAGGGGGTGGGGGGAAGTGAGAGAAAGAGGGGGGAGGGAGGGAGAGGAGGAACTGTTGGGGGGTTTCTGAGTGGCAGGATGGTATGAAATCGGGAGGGAAAATGTGTCCACAAGGCCAGGAGAGGAGAATTGGCCAACCAGACAGAGGGGCTGATCCTGCCAGAGCCCAAAACCTTGAATCTCTAATCACTCTGTCACTCAGGAGATAGGATGCTCATAGGACTTCCCTCCTGTGCCAGGGGGAGCTCCAAAGTCACCTTCTCTATGGGGTGAACTAAGGAGAGGGACAACAGCCCTAACTGTAAGCCCCGCCCATCTCTAGCATGGCCACGCCCCCTTGCCACGCCCCCTTTCCTTCCCATGCTTGCTTCACCTGCATGTAACCTGTGTGTAGATCAAGGGATGCTGACACTCCTGTCCCTTTCAGCTCCATGCGGAGGGGGAGGGAACAGCTTCTACTCGAGTGATCAGAAGGTGACAATCCCTCACACTTTGGTTTCTTGTTTTTTAATACTGATACTGGGTCTTGAACTCACGGGGCTTTAAAATGGTTCATTACTGATGCTCTGTCATCACTTGAGCACATCTACAGCCTGGCAATTTGCTACTTAATGAAGGCAGAGTCTTGAGGACCTCTCTGCTGGGGGTGGCTTTGAACCACCATCCTCAGATCTTAGCCTCCTGAGTAGCTAGGATTATAGACATGAGCCACCAGCACCCAGCTGGAAGGGACTTTTGATTCTGTCAGAGCTGGGAATTCTAGAAAAAATTCTAGAACCTAGACTTGAAACCAGGTCTTTCGTATTACAAGAGTTGTCTTGGGCCTCCCTCACACTTAAGTTTGTTCTACCCGAACAAAACTAGAGGATTCAGTTGTTCTTCTGCTTTCCCATTTCTGAAAAATCCCTCATCCCATCAGTGCCCTTGGCCTTGTTAGCACTGGAGAAGGTGGCTGATAAAAATAGTTCATACTGAGGTATTAGTGGCCGATATATAAATTCTGCCTAAAAAGGTGCACTCTTATTCAGCCCAAGAAACACTTGGGGGAGGAAGCAGGTGAATGTGAGAGGAGGGTTGCCAGTCTGGAAGGATCATGGTACAAGAGAGAAGGCAGGGCCCTGCCTTTGCCCTAACTCACGGGCTCATCTTGGGTACATTATTTGGCCTCTCTCTTCCTGTGTTTTATTTTTTGTTTTTCTATAAAACAAAAGCTAGCTGCTAGAGTAGCCCAGAGGTCTTCCTGCTCTGAGTTAGACCATCGGTCCTTTGACTTTTAGTTTGCTTTTCAGACATGGTCTCTGTTTTTGCCTGAGTTAGCCTGGGCCTTTAATCATAATCCTCCTCCTCCACCTCCTGAGGACCTGCGATTGCAGGTGTGAACCGCAATCTAGTGCACAGTCTTCAGGCTGCGAAACTTGGGTTTAAAGCCATGGTGATCACACAGGTAGTGAACCCAATACCACTGAATCTTACTGCAAAGAGAGACTTGACCTCTTTTGCAATGAGCTGTAAGGAACATGGTGTGTGTGTGTGTGTGTGTATGTAGCTTTAGAACGTTCAGGCCTGGTGTGGAGATGGGCTCATTAATGACAACTCTACTCTTATATCGATTGCACCAAGGTGACCCTGGCTCAGCCACTGGGCAGTCTCTGCTCTCTCACTGTCAAGAGGAATGAGAGAGCTGGGTGTCTCTCATCCTAGCTACTCAGGAGGCTGAGATCTGAGAATCGAGGCTCAAAGCCAGCTCGGGCAGACAAATCCAAGGTATTCTTATGTCCAGTTAACAAGCAAAAAGCTGGAAGTGGAGGTGTGGTTTAAGTGGTGAAGCATCAGCTTTGAGTAAAAAGGTTAAGCGAGAGCACAAAGCCCTGATTTCAAGCCCTAGTACCAGTGCTAGGTTGGGGCTCAATGATAGCCTGCTTTTCTGCTGTGCTTGAGGTCCTAGCTTTGGTTCCCAGCATAGACACAGGCAAAAAGAAGAGCAACAGTCCAGCTGTGCGAGCTCTGCTGGTATTACAGGAGGTTGGGTGGAGTTTGAGGGGCCAGGAGAATCAAAGGTTGCTTGGTGAGAAGCCATGAAAGGCAGCCCTATGAAAAGGTCTGGAGTGGGTATGTTGGTTATTGTGTTCTGGACTGCGTTTGGAAACCCCAATCCAGTGGTATCTTCATTCTGCCTGGGATCTTTCCCTAGTGACAGCTCAGTCAGGTGGTCCTCTCTTCTCTGGGGATTTCAGACTGTTTGATTTCCAAAATACACAGAACAAAGGCCTGAATAGCAGCAATTACCTGGTTATAAAAGGAGGCTTAATGGGTTCTCATTAGGAGGTGGCTCAGGGAAGCCTACAGCTCTGAGAAGTAGCTGACTGTCAGAATCATGGGGGGTGGGAAGTGGGGAGGTGACCCTAGAAGACAGCACAGGAGGTACAGCTGTCTTCCCCCTTCCCCTGGGTTGCAGTTTCTTCTGGAGTGACCTTCTGCTGTCACCGGACCCTTGCCTGACCTCTGGTGGCCTGACTAAATATGTGACGTGTGTGAGGAACACATACTAGGACACGAGGGGACATCGAGGTGTCACCGTCCACCTCTGGGCCATGCCCCATTTGTGCCTAGGGACCATGCAATTACTGATCCAGCCTTCCAGAGTGCTCTGTGAGAGATTCTGTACTTTTATCCTCCTGGAAGTCCAGTCTCCTTTTCAGGACAGTTGTCACCCTGAGATCCAGAGATTGGGGTGACCTGTGGAAGAGCCGCAGCATCTTCAGATGCCTTCTCACCCTGTGGAGAAAACGGTGCTTGTGGACCTGACAAAGGGCCTAGGACAGACAACTGAAGGCCCTGGGTGCTTTCCTGTGAGCTTCTATTCTGGGAAAGCCTGGGAGCAGGGCTGCCTTTTTCTTTCTCTTTCCTTTCCTTTTTTTTTTTTTTTCTTTTCTTCACTCCCGGGGCTTAAACTCAGGGCCTGAGCACTGTCCTTGGGCTTTTTCCTCCAGGCTAGAGCTCTACCACTTGAGCCACAGCACTACTTCCGGCTTTTTCTGTGTATGTGATCCTGAGGAATGGAACCCAGGACTTTGTGTATGCTAGGCAAGCACTCTACCACTAGGCCACACTCCCAGCCAGAGCTGCCTTTTTCTTTCTTTCCCGGGTGGAGATTCTTAGTGGATCTGACCTCTGCAGTGAGAGGGAGCTGAGTGTTGGTAGCTCCTGCCTATAATCCTGCTACTCAGGAGGCTGATTCAGGGACAGTGCCCTGAGTTCAAGCCCCAGGATAGGCAAAAACAAAAACAACCAAGTCCCTTCTATGCTAACATTCTGGTTTTCCCCACTGCAAGAAGAGGCAGCCAACAAGAGCCAGCCAGGCTCCTACTGTCTGATTGGACAAACAGGAGAGTGTTGGAACTACTCAACCCACTACCGTCAGCTCCTATCAACCTCTGCCTGGCTCCGTACCACAGAAGGAATACACAGCTGCCATGCTGTGTGTCCTTTGGTCTCTCTAGCTTACGAACACAGCCGAATCCCCATGTGCTCGGTGTAATGAACCCACAGTGAAATGTGCCCACCTTTAGTGTCCAGATTGATAAAGGAAGACTCTTCCTTTGGCTTGAAGAATTTCCTTCAGTGTTTTGTTTTTTTATTTTGTGTACCATCTTTTTTTTTTTTCTTTCCAGATAGGGGAGAGTAGAATATTGAAACAGAGTCTTGCTATGTACTCCAGGCTGATTTTGAATTCTCTGATCATTCGGCCCCAGTCAAAGTGAGTATGACAGCCTATTATTCCACACAGCTCATATTCTTTTAAGAGAAGCCCCACTGTCAAAGAGACAGTGTCAGGATAGGTTGAGTTTTACAGCAGTAATAAAAGGTCTCCAAATATCAACAGCTTCTCCCTTCTGCTTCATATCCATAGTAAGTTGACTGAAGCTTCCATCCTTGTTGTGTTTGCTCTGGAATCAAGGTGAGAGAGTAATTTTTATCTGGAACATCCTATCTAGAAGTGAGATAGGAATAAGTAAGTTAGGAAACCCGATGGCTGACAGTAATGGGTTGGCTGTAGATATGAAATGACTTATGGCATACAGTAGGACTTGATAACTCAGAGCCATATCAGCCATGGAAATGACTACCTCAGTCTGACAGCCCAAGGCCATCAACTCCCTTGCCTGACATGTAGGAAGAGTTGACAACGTGTATTACAAAATTTCATGTATAATAACACATTAACCTAGTTTTCTAGGACTGAACACCTCCATGCAGGTGAAGGGTGCTATGCCAGTTACTTCAAGCAAGGGCTGTGTGTGGTGGCTCTTACTGTAAGGTGGTATCCAGAGATGACATGCACACCGTGGGTGTTGCTGGAAGAGAGTCTGGAGGGCCCATCCCTTGCTGCTTTGCTTCCAGGAGTTATCAGATAATAATCACCCCAACACCAGCTTTGCAGCTTCCCAGCTTATGTCCTGGCCAGAGTGGCAACCCATGTCAGATTCAGACTCGAATGGCGGCTATTCTGAAAGGGGATCATCCAGAGAAAGGGTCCTGCCCAAGGCATAGACACCTTCCTATCCACTGAGAGCTCTCTGCTCGTCCCATCCCGCTTATCTGTTCATTTGGCCTTTAGCCCTAGCCAGCTGTCTCCTCCATCTCTTAGTCAAAAGAACTATGTAGTTTACAATGGAAGCTCCTGCTCCTCCAAGAAAGACAGCAGAGCTCCTTATGAGTACAGTGCGTCTGCGTCAGTACCATCCCTTCCACCGTTCTCTCCATCTTTCCCAACAGAACCCGTGTCTCTCACAGTCTAGTTTACCTCACGCTGCTCTTGGGCTGCCTGTTGATGAGTGAGAGTCCACTGGCTTCTTCCCAGGCCCTCACTAGGCCAGCACACCCTTGGGTCAACACCCAATCCACTTGGCAGACACTGTTCCAAGTCACTTTAATTAGGAGGCATTTGCAGTGCTCTTCCCCCCCCCCTCCCTCCTCCCAGACCTAGACAGAGTCTGGTCAGCCATTGGCCTCCAGTGGGATGAGAGGATGTCAGGCTGCCTGGCGTCAGTGCTGGCTAGCCAAAGGCCAGAGACCACAGAGCTGCTCACGTCCACACATTTCTGAGCATCCATAAGCCTTGACCAATTTCCAGGGGCCAAGGCCCCCCACCCCTCCACTGGGGACAGCAGCCTTTGGCACTCAGCCAGAGGTGACCCCAAGCTGACCTAGCCTTGTGCCAAAGCTCAGCAGAGAGGCACGCCAAAGGCTACATCTTCCAAGTCCTTCCAGGCCCTGTCCTGCTCCAGGCAAATTAGTCAGGGGACATGCATGCTTGAATCTTGATCTCCTTGGAGCAGACTGCCATGCCTGGGCTCCTGGCCCCTCCCATTCCCTGCAGGCCTGAGCCAAATGACTGTGATCTGCTTCTGCCTTTGCCTTTCTCGGTGCCTTCACCTTATCAGACAGACCCAAGAGGCACCAATACATCATGTGATGTATTACAGCTTTCCCTTTACCCCCTCACCTCCTCCTCTCAACCCCCACGGTTGACCTTCTATATGCAAGCATCCTCAAAACAGCCAAAAATGAGCAGAGCCTGCCTTAACAACAGGCTTGGAAGCCAGGCACTGGTGGCTCATGCCTGTAATCCTAGGTATAAAAGAAATTGTAGGCATATTTGCCCCATTTTGGGTTGACAGCCCTCATCTTGGGACATCCACAGGCCAGGCCCAAACACAGTTGCACATTCCCAAACTGTACGCATCCCCTGCCCATTCCCACCCAAAAGTACACCTACCCTGTAGCCCCAACTGTGTCAGAGACATTCTTCTTCTATTCTCATCAGGCCCACTCCTCTTAATGGAGGGACCCATCCAGATGGCTCCATTTAATGTTTTGGTTTTTTTTCTCCCAAAGGCCCCACCTTTGGCTGGGAATGTGGTTTAGTGGTAGAGTGCTTGACGAGCATGTATGAAGCCCTGGATGTGATTCCCCAGTGCCACATAAACAGAAAAGGCCAGAAGAGGCACTGTGGCTTAAGTGATAGCGTGCTACACTTGAGCAACAGAAGCTCAGGAACAGACCCTGAGTTCAAGCCCCAGGACTGGCAAAAAAAGGTGGGGGGGGGGCACCTCAGATAGTGTGTTCAGTTAAGTTTCTGCCTTCTTAATACCTTACGAAGTGGATTGAGTTTCAACATGAGTTTTGATGGGGGTCATTCAAACTATAACAGTAGAAAGAGAAAATTGCACCAACATTTGGGGAAAAGTTTGAATACGGCATTAAAAAAACCCACTGTGTTAACCTAGCCCTGTCATATGCCATGGAGCCAAAATTTCTTGAAGAATTTCCTGCTCACGCCAGGTTCCATGGCATTCCCTCAAAATGTATGAGCACCTGGGTCTTTGCTGATAAAACTGATCAAGTTAGATGAAGCCACGGGGTCTGTCCTCACCCATGACTCAGTTTCCTTACAAAAAGAGAGACAGGGCAGGTGCCGGGCCCTCATGTCTGGAATTCTAGCTACTCAGGAAACTGAGATCTAAAGGTGGAAGTTCAAAGCCAGCCCGGACAGGAATCTTCCTAAGACCTTTATCTTACCCAAAAGTTAAAAATGGGGCTGTAGCTCAAATGGTAGAGCAAAAAGCTCAGGGACAGAGCCTAGGCCCTAAGCTCAAGCCCCAGAACTGACATACACACAAAAAAGAAAGAGATGCAGAGACAGAGACAGAGACAAATAGATACACGGCAAAGACCAGGTCACTGTGGAGGTGGCAACTTAGGAGTTATTTTTCAGCTCCTTGTTCCATGGTGCCTGGTGAGTTTCTGTCTCAACACTTCATCCACCCAGCAGCCTTTGCTGCTTCCACGATGCTTTGTAGAAAGACTCCCAAGGATTCCCCAGAGAATGATGTGGCCCACACATTCATTCAGAAACCAAATTGAGGAGGATGAGGGTCTATGAGCCTTATCTCAGTGGCACCAAGACTTCCAGGAGAGTCTCAGGCATCCACAAGCCACAGGATTTGAGCATCATGGTGAGTGGATCTAGATCACAGAGCGGGACATGCCCCTGGTACCCAAGTCAAAAAATACCAAATAGAAGAAGCCCACCAGGAAAGTGTATGTTATGCTAAAAGTCATGGAGGTATGTACATCTCTGCAGGTGTGTGTGTGTGTGTGTGTGTGTGTGTGTGTTATTAAGGATTATCTCAGGGCCTTCTACTTGCAAGGCAAATGCTCTACCATATGAGCCATGCTCCTTTTGCTTTTAGTTTGTGTTTTTCTGTGGTGGGAGGAACATGTGCGCGCGCGTGTGTGTGTGTGCGCGCGTGCGTGCTGCATATGCGCACACACGCACGTGCACGCATACACACACACACACACACACACACACACACATACACACACATGCTGGCTCTGGAACTCGGGGCCCGGGCACTACCCCTGAGCTTTTTTTTGTGCTCAAGGCTACTACTGCTCTACCATTTGAGCCATAACTCTACTTAGAGACTTTTGTTGTTGGTTAATTGGAGATGAGAGTCTCAAGGACTTTCCTGCCTGGGTTGGCTTTAAACAGTGATCCTCAGACCTCAGCCTCCTGAGTAACTAGAATTGCAGACATGAGCCACCAGTGCCCAGCTAGTTTGTCTTTCAGATCGGGTTTTGTGCCCATTATCTTTTGCTCTGATTGGCCTCAGACTGAAATCCTCCTATCCCTGCTTCTTGAATGGTTGTGATAAGGGATATGAGCCACCACACTCAACCATGATGTATATATACTTTAAATGGATAAATTAGATGGCTTATGAGTTATATCTTAAAGAAGATTTATAAGGAAATAGTGCTTGTGGTAGGCTGGTTGTCCAGGCCATGAAACGTCGAGGAGAAGACTCAGCATCAGGGTCCAATTTTGCCCCTGCTGCAAAATTGGTCAGCCTGTTGGGCTACCTTACCAGATGCCTCTGCAGCGCTGATGTGCAGTGACTCTCAGGGTCCAGCCCCGAGGCCAAAGTCCCCATCATTTATCCCTACCCTCATCCTGGGAATCCAGAGTAGAGTCATCCTGGAGATAAAAACTCTACACTTCAAAAACATTTGTTGCAGCATTTCGATTGCACTAAACAGATAGGAGCCATCTGAGTTTCCAACAAGAGGAGAACTATATAAATTATGAGCCTCGGCTGGGCTATTCGCACAGGACCTGGAAACACTGCAGTATGGGTGTGCTGCTGCTGTCCCAGTGGCGAGAAGGCAGCGCCTAGAACTGAGCAGGAAGGGCTTGGAGCTGGTGAGACAGTAGAGTGTCAAGACTGAGCCAGAGGCCGGTGCCTCACGTCTGTAAGCCCAGCTACTCAGGAGGGGCTGAGATCCAGAGGATCACCATTTGAAGCCCAGCCTAGGCAGAAAAATCCAAGAGAGTCCATCTCAAAAGAAACAAGCAAACAAACAAAAGCAAAAAGCTAGTCTGGAGGTATGGCTCAATTGGGCAGGGCACCAGCTGAATCTGTAAACTGATTAACCATGGGGCCCTGGTATCAGCAAAAACTAAATAAACAAACCAAACGAACAACAACAAAAAGAAAACGGTGCACACGGCCCCTCTGCCACTCAGGAGCTGATCCACATCACACTGGTGTTTGTGTGAACTTCCAGGTCACACACCATCCTGCTGTGTGATCTGGAGTTCCGTGACTACTGGTCACATCTGCCTCTGGGGCAAGTCAAGATGAGGCAAGGGACACGGAAGTTGCTCACCACCTCTCAGGTGTTCTGAAGAGGGGGTTCCAGATGGGCAGAGTTCTCCTGGGGCAAGTGCTATGAGTCACAGTGAACTCCAGCGGCGGGCCTGCTGGGTACACTCTCTCGTCCTCCGCGGGAAGGGTACTGTAGCACCCTCAGACAGCTTTGGGGCTCCTTGTTCCTGCATTCTGGTGCTCCCTAGGATCCAAGGTAAGGGATGAAGGAGTCAATTTAGGAGAGAAACAATAACAATAACAACTCGTGCTCCAGCCAGAGCTCCTCTTCCCAGGCTTAGCTAGGAGCTGGCACAGTGGTCCATGGGGTCTGGCTGGTCGTCTTCTTCACCATGCCAGTCCGGTGCCCCCTCTTGCATACAGCTCTCCTCCACTGCCTTGGCAGGCCCGCCTCCCACGGGACAGGAATCCTGGGCCTTAGGAGTTATCTACCTTCCTCATCTAGGGAGGCCAGCGTCCCCTCAGCCCTGAGCGCTTGTGCTTTCTGGAAGTGGCTCCCTACAGGCCTTCAGGTCCCTTCTCTACCCCCTCCTTTACAGGGACAGGAGAGGGGACGCCTTATCCTCCCAATCCCACAGGGAAGAATAGAGAGAGAAGGCAAGCAACAGAGTGAGGGAAGGCAGAAAGAAAGAGTGCTAGAAGCTGTTAGTAGAAGCTTCCAGGCTGGCTTGGACTGTATTCAGGCTTCAGCTGTGAGCCATCCTTGCTGTCTCAGGACTTCTGGTCATCAGATTCCACCGGCCTTAGCCACATCTGCTAGCAGCTGATCGTGACTAGAGCAAAGAGGCTAGGGGAAAGGAAGGCCTTCGCATCACAGTCAAGGCAAGTGGCTCTCACCCTAGGCCTCATCTGATTCCGGAATGGTGCCATTTGCCTTGGCAACTGCTGTCTCGGGGCCTCAGAAACAGAGAGAACCAAGGTAGGCAGCGGATTATCAGCAAAATGGGGTCCTGGAGAGTGTGTGTGTGTGTGTGGGGGGGGGTGATCAAGAATCAAGCAGCTGGGAGTATTTTCTCCCTTTCCAAAGCAGCCCTACTTTCAGGACCTCCCCAGCCTCAGGCCAGAAGCCCCAGCAGGAGGTAAATATGACAAGTCTCACTGTACTCCTGGGGAGCCATTATGGATTGGATGAGGCTTAGTCCCAGGCTGGCTGCTGGTGGCACCTAGAATGGGAGACAGACAGACAGACTGTTGGGAATGGTGTCGCAAAGGAGGTTCTAGACAGTGTGTTCTTGGGCTAGAGAGCCCAGGAATGGAATGTCATAGACTGGAGATTCTGCAAAGGCTTTTCAGAGCAATAAGCCTCGAGGGAGGTCCACAGTGGAAACAAAGGGGAGAAGCTGGCAGAGAACAAGCAAAGATTAGAGTCCAGGTAACACAGCTGTAAGTGTCTGGAGCCTGCCATGTGCCCCAGGCCTGATATGCTCCTACTGCTCCATCTTCCCCTTCATTTGAAAACGTAGGACTTGCCAGGCTCAGTGGCTCATGCCTGTAATCCTAGCTACTCAGGAGGCTGAGATCTGAGAATCACGGTTCAAAGCCAGCCTGGGCACTAAAGTCTGTGAGACTCTTATCTCCAAATAACCACCAAAAAACTAAAAGTGGCCCTGTGGTTCAAGGAGTAGAGCCTGGAGCTGAAGAGTTCAGGGACAGCACCCAGGCCCAGAGTTCAAGCCCCACGATCAACAAAAAGAAAAGGTAGGAATTGTCATCTCCTTTCACAGATAAGGAAATTGCTATGGTTACTTTTATGATTATCTCCCAACACCACCCCTAAGTCAGAATAGACAAGTTACTCTGTAAGAGACCCCAACCCTCTTTGGCTGAGCACAAACTGGTTTCTTGCTTATAGCACAGGCCAGGACTCAAGCTCCAGCCATCCACCGGGGCTGCCATTTTTAGCCCACATCTGTCAAGGTGTGGGAACAGGAAGACTAGAACAGGGAAGATGACAAGAGTGTGGGGCTCTCTGTTCTCTTTTTACCAGCTGAACTCAGCCCTGAATCAAGGGGCTGAAAATTATAAAACACTCATGAAAGAACTCCAGAAATATTAGAGGCACTGGCTGGCTCATCTCCAGGCCTGAATTTTTAGCTACCTGCCCATACCAGGAGAACCTAGCAGCCTGAGTACCAGGCAAGCAACTGTGATGTCTGTGGTATCTGGGCTCCATCCTATGATAAGCAGGGAGACACTGACAGGCCCTAATCAGGGAAGTGCCAGGGGCCAGGCTGGCCTGCAGAAAGATAAGGCTGCTGAGGAAAGGGGAGTAAGGGTGCCAGGCCGTGTGATGGTCCCTAAGACTCAGAGCCCAGACTCCTAAGCCCCGCTTCAGAGCTGTTCTTCTCCGGGTCAGCCCATCCTGAAAGCCAGGCCACTCCATGCCAAGGTGCCAGGCAAGACCTCCCTGCTGAAGCAGGCCACTCTGGTTGGGGGAGGGCAGACAGAAAGCTGTAATTCTATTGCTGGCGTCTGGAGGCTGCAGGGGCCAAGGGACAATAACCACATTTTGTTCATTGCAGGGGCACCAGAGACATCACAGAGGCCCAGCAGGAGCCATTAGCCCAGATGAAGTGTGACTTGCAGGAAATTGTCCCCAGCAGCCCCCTCAGATCAGGGCTTTGAGGACATCACTGAAGCCACTTGAGAGGCCAGAAGCCTGGCATCTTCTGAGATGTAATCCATACCTGGGAACTTGGTGAGTCCGGGTATAGGAGCTGGTGCCTGACTCCCCAACCTCACCTGGCCTGAGGGCGGTGCACAATGTGACAGGAAAACACCTTGGCGGTGGGGGGGCACCCCTCGCCGCCACAAGGAGCTTGGTGGAACCTGGCCAGCGGGGGTTTAAGGACTATTGGCTTCTAAATGTCTCCTTATGGCCTTCTCTGCTGGTGGTTCCTGGTGACATCTTTCACCCCAGCCTCCCCCAATGCTTCCAGACAATACAAGGGGAGAGGAGAGGGTCTCCAGAGATCCTGACCCAAACAGAGTTGGCCATTTCCTACTGTCATCCTCACCCCTCAGTGCTCCCCGGTAATCCAAGGGCCCCCACGCCCAGGACTGGTTCCCAACAGGCCTGGCTCAGGCTTCATGCACACTTCTCTCACCTTACCTCATCTCCATGAACCTTGTGAACACCAGATTCTTCTCCATCCTCACAGGGTGAACTGTTACCCAGAAAGGGGAGGAATCTTACCTGAGGCCACACAGCCACATGGGGCTGAGTCATGTCACAAATTCCCAGGTGTGTCACAGAAGAACGACTGCTTCTTTCCCCTCCCCACCCCAACTCCTTTTCTCTGTTCTCAGACTTCTGGCTTCCCTTCCCTCATTCCTCACCTCCTCTTTCTCTGGAGGTGAGCTTAGTTCCTGTAAACTGTCGCAAACTTCAGGCTCCCTCTTTTGGGTGCAGAGCAGTGTCTATGGACAGAGACTGTCCCTTGGGCCTGGCCAGGTGGACATTCTGGGGTCCCTTCCAAAGGCCAAGAGGAACAATAATGCAGGAGTAATTTTCAGGAGACTATGCCTCAGCCAGGGAGGGAGCATTCAGATAGACTTGGGGAGTTACCATGGCCCCAACACATGCACCCTGTCTTTGTCCACCTCTCCCAGGCCAAAGCCACCAGCGAGATTCTGGGAGGGAGTTGAAAGCTGGCAGCTAAGCAGCTCCCGTGCATGGTATCCTAGCCTCGGGAAGATGGGCAGGGAGAGCTTTGAACAGGAAGTGGAGAGGTGGCAGCTTAGTTTAGGGTCTTTTTTGTTGGTGTGGGGGGTACTTTTTGTTGTTTTTGTTGTTTGTTTTATGGTCATGGGTTTTGAACTCCGGGGCCTGTGTGCTGTCCCTGAGCTCTTTAGCTCTAGGCTCTACCCCTTGAGCCACAGCGCCACTTCTGGTTTTCTGATGGTTAATTGGAGATAAGAGTCTCATGGACTTTCATGTCCAGGCTGGCTTTGAATTGCAATCCTCAGATCTCAGCCTCCTGAGTAGCTAGGATTATAGGCGTGAGCCACCAGCACCCAGCTTAATTTATTATTTATTGCTAGTCCTGGGGCTTGAACTCAGGGCCTGGGGTACTGTTCTTGAGCTTTCTCAAAGCTATCACCCTACCACTTGAGCCACAACACCACTTCCAGCCTTTTCTGTGTATGTGATATCAAGGATTGGAGCCAGGACTTCATGCATGCAAGGTAAGCACTCTTCCACTAGGCCACACTCCCAGCCCATAGTAGGTTATTTCATTTGGGGGGGGAGGCAGGGAGGCGAGGGCAGGTGACACGGGGGGGGGGGGGCAGGTTCCTTTGTTTTTATTTTCAGTTGTGGGGCTTAAAACTCGGACCCTAGGCACTGTCCCTGGGTTTTTTCATTCAAGACTAATGCTCCACCACTTTGAGCCATAATGCCACTTCTGCTTAATTGGGTAAGAGTCTCAGACTTTCCTTCTCAGGCTGACTTGAAACTGTGATCTTCAGATCTCAGCCTCTTGAGTAGCTAGTGTCACAGGCATGAGCCTGGCTAGTTTAGGGTCTTTATTCACTTCAGCCAGTTAGATTCTGGAGGCCTGGTCTTCAAGCCTTTGTCAAGACATTCAGATTCCTTTACTAATGGCTTCCACCCCAATTTGTGACTACCCTGTCTCTTCTATCATATGGCTTATCATATAGTCATATAACGTTCAGGTCTCTCTCCATTTCTCCATCAGGTGTCACCTGTGGCAGAAGTCACAGCAGTCCTCTGGCCCCATGGCATTAACCCTACCAGTGGCCAGCACGGACAAAAGCAGGGAGCCTCAGCAGTCAGAGAACCAAGTGTGTGGTCTCGTCCTCTCCTTTAAAAGCTCTGTGTCCCTGAGCAAGTTGCTTTGCCTCCCTGAGCTTTTGTTTCCTGCAGCCTGACTTGCAGGGTGGTAAGAGTTCCACGCATGACCCAAACAGCACACCTGGGCACTGAAGGTTGGGAGCTCCTACTGAGCATGCCCGGGTGCTGGCTGCCTTGCAAACATTTCTACCTTCCCACATAGCCCTGGGCACTAAGATGTCTCTGGAAATGAGACTGTTGTCCTAGTTTTTATACCAAGTCCTCATTTCACGTCTGCATTTCTGCCCTGATGAGTAACCATCATCTCAGATGCTAGGAAATCATCTTGGACTCTGGTCTTAGCTTAGATGGCTACCAAGCTATGGGAGGTCACCTGTCCGATTTGCTTTCACCAGACCTAGGCCAGGGTCAGGGCCTCTCCCTGTCCTTGACAAATGTCCATTCTGTGTGAGCTACAAGACACAGGTATGGTTCCTTTCCTTTGAGAACTTCCATTGAGAAACTCTCAACATCTTTAGTCATAAAGGAAATGTAAATCAAATCTACACTAAGATTCCCTCATACAGACACAATGGCATGAAGTCAAGAAAACAACAAATGCCGGGGAAAGGTTCCCTCATACAATATTGGTGGGAATGTAAACTAGTGCAACCACTATAGAAGTCAGTAAGGAGGTTCTGCAAAAACATTAAAAATAGATCTACCTTATGACCCCAGCACACCATCCTTGTGCATATATAGGAGAGGATCTAAAGAAATAGAAAGAGACACCTGCGTAGCTGTGTTTATTGCAATTCTGCTCACATTCGCCAAAGGGTAGAATCAGCCGAGGTGTCCAACAACCAATAAATGAATAAGGAGGCATGGTTCATATGTAACATGTAATAGTAAACATCCATAGGAAAGGTGAAATCATGTCATTTGCAGGAAAGTGGACGGACTGGAGATTATCATGTTGAATGAGATAAGCCAATACTACACATTTTTGTTCATTTGTAGAATCTAGACTCTAGAGACATACATATATAGACAGGCACTAGTGACTCATGCCTGTAATCCTAGCTACTCAAGAAGTTTGGTCTTGTCAGAAAAGTCTGTGAGACTTCATGTCCAATTACCAGTAAAATGTTGAGCTGAAGCCAGGTGTGGTGACTCACGCCTGTAGTCTGAGATCTGAGGATCATGGTTCAGAGCCAGCCTTGGCACTAAAGACTGTGAGACTCTTATCTCCCATTAATCACTATGAAAACCAGAAGTGGCTCTGTGGCTCAAGGGGTAGGGCAGTAGCCTTGAGCTGAAAAGCTCAGGGACAGCGCCCAGGCCCAGAGTTCAAGCCCCATGAATGACAAAAAAAATGTTGAGCTGGAGATATGTTTCAAATGGTAGAGCACCAGTTGTGGGCAAGTAAACCAAGCAAAAACATGAGACCCTGAGTTCATATACTAGTACCAGCATACATATACATGTGCACACACACACACATGCACACACACACACACACACACACACACACACGCACATACAAATAAATAGAACTTGCTTATAAGTATAGGTAGGACTGGTGGTTTGAGGAGAAAAGGGGAAAAGGAAGAGAAAGGAAAAAGATAGAGAGTGAATAATACTGAAATTCATTGTGTCTGTGCAAAAAGATGGCCCTGAAAGTTATTAACCAATATGAAGGTGAGGAGAAAAAAAGAAATAGAAAGGATTGCTCTGATTAAAATATAGTATGTGCACATGTGAGGTACCATGGTGGAAACCTCTTGGTAACACATACACTACTACAAGGGGCTAGGAGTTTGGCCTAGTGGTAGAGCGCTTGCCTAGCATGCACAAAGACCCGGGTTCGATTCCTCAGTACCACATACATAGAAAAAAGCTGAAGTGGTGCTGAGGCTCAAGTGGTAGAATGCTAGCCTTGAGCAAAATAAAGTCCAAGGACAGTGCTCAGACGCTGAGCTCAAGCCCAGGACTGGAAAAAAAAAAAAAACCACTACAAATGAACAATAGGCTCTTTGGGGGCCCAGAGTTTGGCCTAGTGATAGAGTGCTTGCCTAGCATGCATGAAGACCCGGGATCAATTCCTCGGTACCACATACATAGAAAAAAGCCAGAAGTGGTGCTGTGGTTCAAGTGGTAGAGCTCTAGCCTTGAGAAAGTCCAAGGACAGTGCTCAGGCTCTGAGTTCAAGCCCCAGACTGGCAAAAAAAAAATCTTAAAAATAAGGGGGGGAGGAGGAGGAGGAAGAGGAAGATGAGCAATATTTCAGGGCTGGAGGCATGACTCAAGTGGTAGAGTACCTGCCTAGCAAGTAGAGGCCCTGAATTCAAAATCTAATACCACCAAAAAAAAAAAGTAAGAGGCTCATTAGCACTGGCTGAGAAGCCTGAACCCCAACAGTGGAATTGGTATGAGCCTTGGTGCAAAGGGAATGTTTGCCCCTACTCTTCCCTGGCCCAGGAAGGAACCATCCTGAAGCACAAGGTAGCAAAGCTAGCTGGAACCTCCATCTGCTCTCAGCATGATTCTCCCCATGACAACATCCTGCTAGAACATTCCGTGTAGGGGCCTGAAGGGCCAAGATGGTGGTTTTGAGAACAGATGGAGTGAGTTCTGGCTTGCCGTGGAGCAGAACAGCGTTGGGACCAGCAGTGACAAGCTCAGAGACATGGCAGAGGGTGGGGGGGGGGGCGCAGCTGGGAGCCAGGGGCCATACTTTGTCACTGGAGACACAGGGGTTCTCACTCAAGCTGAGGACACTGAGGGGCAGGGCTGGGGTGTGGGGGGCAGGCAGCTCCTTCCCTCAGAGACAACAGCAAGACCTAGAAGGAGAAGGGGCCAGAGAAGCGGGAGCTGGACACAGCAGACAGGCTTGGCTTCTAGAGGAGGAAATGGGGCTCATTTCTGAGGCCCCCACACTTCCAGGCCACCTCAAGGGGTTGAGACCCTGAGGCAGCCGCCTCTCTACACAAAGACCATGCCATCTCGGGGCTCATCAACAAACCTCGGAGTAGAGCTGAGGGGAAGGGAGGGTGCGTGGAGGCCGGGAGGACCTGGAGCCTGTCCTCCCCCCTCCCTGATGTCTCCATCCCTGGCCTGGAAGAAGCTTCTATCCATGAGTGTTGGCTGTTAAAAATAACCCGCCTCTTCATCATCCCGACAGCCTCACTCCGGGACAGCATGTTCCAAGGCCCAGGCTGCTCTCTAGGGACTCCGTGACAAAGCAAGGAGGCTACGGATGCTCCTGGCCTGAGAGGCAGGAAAGTGGCCTACGGTGAGGCAGGCTTCCCCGGTGCACCTCAGTCCTCCCTCCTACTGGAGCCTGTGGGACCCTGGGTCTCAGCAAGGAAAACAACTTCTTTCTCCTGGTGCCAAACGGCTCCCTCCTCTGACTCCCCAACCCATCCCAGATGGGGACCTCACAGGTTTCCTAGACAGTCAGGGAGAAGGAAGGACTAGGATTCTTGTCAAAGCCTTATCCGTGTCCCTCAGATGCAATGTCCCTTCTGCTGTTTATCCCTTCCATAGGAGAGGAAGAGGGTGGGAATGGCACTCGGGGTTAAGAGGCAGAAAGGTCTGGATTCGAATCCTCACACAACACAGACTAATGCATTACTTGGAGAAAGTTACTGAACCGCTCTGTGCCGATTCTGTCGTTTGTAAAAGAGGTAGATGCTTTGGTCTCAGGCTTGTAGAGTTACTGTGTGTATGTGTTAAATGAGTTCCAAATGTGCCTAAATTCCGTGCTTGACGAAGAGTGATCCCTCAATAGGTGATATTATGATAATGAGCATCATCATTATTATAGCACCATGGTTATGAATGTTGGCTATGGAATGGAATTTCAAGTCTGCCTTTGCTATTGGCCAACTATGTGGCCCTGAGCAAGTTGTTTGACCTTTCTGATACTTAATTTCCTGAACTGCAAATGGAATGATGCCATTTACCCCCTGGAGCCAGGGCAGGGTTCCTCGGGTGAACGCCCCTGGGTTGGTGCTGAGCAGGAAGTGAGCCCCACAGCAGCCTAAAGACTGGGCAGGGTGAGGGGGTATGGGCAGCTTCTCTGGGCCATGCTGCTTCAAGCCCTTCTTCCTTCTTAGGAAGTCACTACAGTCACTAGAGGCTCTGGGCCGCCCCTCCCCACTCCCCCCCTCCCTTATAGGCCTCTAGAGACCCCTGCAGGAAACCCTGTCATCCCTACACCCCACCTTCCTGCTATCCTGCTATGCCTAGCGGGGCAAGGATGAGAGAGATGAGGAAACAACGCAAGAGGAGGCTCCAGGTTTGGAGAAGGAAAGAGAGACAGGGAAAATGAAGGGAGGGAGGGAGAAAGCCAAGACACAAAGCAAGATGGAGAAACAGGATGTTTGTAACAAACGAGGAAGACAAGAGGGATCTCTTTAAAAGACCCACCGGGAAGAAGAGAGGAGAGGAGGGACCCACTGGAGAATGAACGCCCATGGATGGAGCTGCGATAGCCTGTCTCTCTTCAAGCAGGACTTTTAGCTAAGGAAGGGGTTGTGTTGTCATGACAACAGGTGTCCTGTTTGGAGTAACTACGGCAGCCGTAAGTAGTACCTCCAAGGAAAGGGTCTTAAAGGCAGCCCCAGGCCCTATCATTGCCTGTCCTGATCCAAACTCAACACGTTCCCCAGCCCAAAACTCTATACCAGGTTTACCCTTCTAGGCCACAGCCGTACCCCAAGGTCCTGCCTGCCCTCCTCATTCTGCCTGCAGCTGACAGCTAGATTCTGTCTCTGTGGCCCACACCTCCACGGATCCCCTTCCATAACCCTCTGAGCAAGTTATAGATTGTTTTATGGAGGACAATGCTTGATTCAGAGAAGTTGAGTGACTTCCCTGTGGCTACACAGTAAGTCAGCCAAGATCTGGAGGCAGTTCTGTGACTCTGCACAGGTTCTCCCCCACGTAATCCCCAGAGCAAGCACCAATCCTCACAGGCTAGGGAGGGACTGTTCTGGAAAAATCTCACCCTCCAGAACCTGCTGAAAAAAAATCACAGACCTAATTTGGGGGGAGAAGCAAAGGGGAGACAAGACCATTCCCTGTGTCTGGCTGTCTACAGACATCACTCTATTTGATCCATTGAGATCAGCGTTTCCATTCACAGCCTCTCAATATCTGGGGAAGGGGGAGCTTGCATGTCGTGTAACTGTGGAGGGGGGAACATGGCTCCGTTTTTAATGGACTTCTGAGCCTGTGGAAATGGAACCTCACAAGCCAAGGCTCCCATCCCTCCTGGCACCACCTCAGGCCTGAGCTGTGATGTCCACAGCTGCCCTTTCCTCATCTATCCTCTGGGCCACTGGACTCACACCACAGAGCCTCCCAAGGGACAATGGCCTCTGGGCCACCAGCTCCAGAGGGAGGTAGGAGATCTCAGCTCCAGGGCAGCTCGGCCAGCCTAGCAGGGTTTGTTTGTTAAGTTAGGAGATCTGGGGCTCTGGGAGGATGAAGCTCTGGCCTTTCACAAGCCTTGGGCCTCCCACCCTGAACCCAGAGCTCTGCTTGGCGTCAGGGTGACAGGGGTGGGAAAACCTCTTAACACCCCAAAACTCATCCCAGGGGATCTTTCTCAAGAATGGGACCCAGACCTCTGCACCTCCCTGAAATAAACCCAAGACAGAGAAAGACTGGTTGTCATGAGGTGGGGATGGGGTACAATCTATCTGGGAGAAGCAAAGAGAGAGCCCCCAACCCCCACCAGCTTGGATTTCCAGCAGCTGTGATATGCTGTGTGTGTGTGTGTGTGTGTGTGTGTGTGTGTGTGTATGTGTGTGTGTGACAGATAGAGAGGGGGAAGAAGTTACTAATAAGATAAAATTGCAGTTGGGGAGGCAGAACTGAGGATTTTCAGTCTTCTAGAGAATTCATCAACAGAAGATTTTATAAACAGATATTGAAAAGGAAAGAGAATATGAGGCTGACAAGAGTGCAGCGTGGTCCTTCGTGCACGCCGCTTCTCAGCTCTGGACCCCACACGTGAAAGCAGCCTGTCCCTTCGGCTGTGGGTGGTATAGAGGGGCCCAATCCCCCAAGACTCACTGAACTTCTCAGGTTGCCAGGCCAGTTATGACCAAAGGCCCGGGGTCAACAGGCATGCAGAGGAGCAGAGAGGCCCACAGCAACTAGTGGACCTTGACTTCTCGATGGTCAGAGTCCACCCACACGATGCCCTCTGGAATAGGATTAAGACAGGTGACAAGAAGAAGGGCAGAGAGAAAAGGAGTACATGGGTCCCAGGTGGCCTCAGGCTGGCCAAGGGGACATAAAGAGGCCCTGGGCAGAGACTGAAGTTGGCATCTTTCAAGATCCCCCCAGGGCAAAGTCAGTACAAGAAAGACTGTGCCCACAGTACCCCTGGCTGCAGTACTGGCCTGGTCCCTAGCCCAGAAACACAAGGTTTAGTTCCAATCCAACCCTTACTGCTGCCAAGTTCATCCTTTATAGTAACAGGGGCCTGGTGGGTAGGCTGAGGAGGGCTTCCTGTGTGAATCAGTGGAGCTGGCCAGCTTTCCGGCACATGGCTTACCTTCAGGCCTGAACATCTAGATGCAGACCTCACAGCCTGACCCCACCCTGCACACCTTCCTGCCCTCCTTCCAGGTTGCTGGGGGCTGAGGTGGGGCCATGAGTGGATTGAAGCCCATTCGAAACAATGTCTGGGTAGATGAATTGCTGTGTTGTGGTAAGTTCCAGTTATAGGATCTAGGGCCAAGTCCACAGGGCTTATTCTCCGCTCCAGATCATGGAGCAGCAGCCTGAGAGATGTCAGGCCAGAGGAAGGAAAATAAACAAGCAAGTTTGTTGGATGCCTTCAACTGCTGCGTTGTCTCCACCCCTCAACCTCCCCTTCCTGTCTTCATCCACGTCTGCATTGGAGGCCAGCTCCTGACACTCCCCCCCACTTCCTGGAGACAGAGACCCTGACATCGGACTTATTTTTAGTCAGCTGCTCAGGAGCTGAGCTGGCACTGAGCCTCATCCCACCCTGTCCCCTGCCCTGAGAAGGCAGCCTGTGGCCTGGGACAGCTTAGAACGGGAGCAAGTCCATAGTCAAGCCCCAGGCTGGATAGCATACCCCGTCCCCATCACTGCTTGGAATTGGGGACACCAGGCTCTCGAGCTATCCTTGCCTCGCCTTCATTTTCCTAAGAAAATGGGGCCTTTGTGTATTTCCCCTTCCTACTACTTTAGTTGGACCCAGGGGTACCAGCTAAGCAGCCAGCTCTCACCAGTGTACACCGCTGCCTGGCCTTTCTCTGGGCTGTCTGCTCTCTGCTCAACAGCTATGCTTCCAGATACAGGGTTCTTGGGATCTCAGGGAACACCGCCTATAAGGTAGCAGCGTCACAGGAACCCTAACCAGTCCCTGAAGACAATACTTTTTACTGTCTCAGATGGCTTTTCTCAAACCACCCCTTTCCCTTACATTCAACAAGGACAGAACTGAGAACAAATCAGTTTTACCTCTCCTACTTGCAATCATTTACAAATTCCTGCAGCTCTGGCTATATTTGTGGAGAATTCTGGGCTCCCTTACTGATGTCTGCCAAGGGCTTAGAAGCACAGGCGTAGTATGTCTGATAGAATTCCTTGAGAACCTTCTTGACACTTCTACACACTGGAAAGAACCTGATAGAGCTCTCCATGTGGAAAGCATTGCAGGCCCTGAAAGCTTGCGTGAGGGAAAGCAGGCGGAATACTGTATTCACCAGATAGGAACATCCTTCAAGACACAGAGTCTGCCCTCCTTCTCAGCATCCCCAAGCTGTTGAGCACTGAGTCAGGAGACAATTATCTCAAGAGACTGCCTGCTCACCTTGGAGACCTGAGTTTCCAGAGTAACTGCAACAGCTCTGCCATTCACGTGTCTTTAAGGGCATCCTATACATCAATGCTGCCTCTCATGCCCTCCTCCAATCTTAAGGTAACTGAAATTATTTGAAAAGTGAGGCGCTTGAAACTCAGAGAAATTTAGCCAGTTGCCTAATGCCACATAGCTAGTAATTAACAGAACCAGGACTGATTGCAGATCCAGTATTCTTTTCCTGTTGCCTCACTGTGTCTCTCCCTTCCCGTCCCTCTGTCCAACCTCATCCACACTTGTGCCTGGGGCTGCACCCACCACAACTAGCTCTTCCTTAGCTCTAGAGGTCACTTCTACCTTGAGTTCAGCCAAGACTAGGATGGAATCTTCAAGAGGAATTTTCTAGAAGCTCTAGAGAAAGCAAACAAAACACAATGAAAATCCCAAATCAGAGACATGGCCCCAGAGCCCTGAGTCCCCAGCCTTGGAAAACTAACTCCAGGCAGTGTCTGTTGGCTGAAAAACTCACTGACCCTACAAGTCCTGGCTGGACACCTGCTATGGGCCAGGCTCTGCCATGAGGCAGAGAGGTGAATCCCTGCCATCTTAAACCATTCCTCCCACGAGTGGGCCATGAACACTTACCACACTCCTACTCTACCGGTCCCTCTGCTAGGTAATCAAGGCTAGAATAAATGTGGCCTATGTTAGGAGCCATATCTCTGCCCTGCACCCTTCTAAACCGTGGCCCCGGAAAGCCTGCCTCTTGTTTCCCTCCTGAAGGGTCTCCCTTCACCTCCCCCTCTCCCACCCCAGTTGAGTTACCCTTCTCAGCCTTACTTTAGACACAATGCCAAGTCCTGCCCAAGGCCGTGCCCTGGTCCCCTAGCTCCCACCTATCCTGGGACACATCCTCCAAGATGGCCCTTGTAAAGCTCAGCCATGGGAGACACCAGTGCCCAGGGAAGAATGGGAGGGGGAGGGTGACTGGTATTGAGCCTGGGTAGAGACGGAAGGAGTTTGGGTAAGTGCAGGCAGGAGGGAAGCTGGCTCCCCAATAATTGAGGACCAGAAAAAGACAGGGAGAGGTGGAGGCAGCGAGCCTTGCTCCCTTCCTCTCTGCCCCTTGCCCTGGGGTTCCTGGGGCAGCACCACAGGAAGCTGGTTCCAGTCCGGCTCCTTCACAGACAGGGAGGAAGCTGGAGTTCAGAGATGCAACGGGATTTGCTCTAGGTCACCCAACCAGGATTACTACCAAGTTGCTTCTGAAACAACAAGCAACTCCTCCCAAAACCTGTGGTCTGGGAGCCTACCTGACTCCAGGGGCCAGGCCTGGACTTGTGCTTGGAACAACTGTGTCAGAGAGACTGGGAGTTCACTGGGAGAGCCTGCTCCCCTGGTCACTTTTGGCCATGTACTATGAGGGAAGCTGGATTTAACTCTTGCCTCCCAGGCCCTCAAATACCCAGGGACTTACGCCAAGGCTCAGGCAGCCTCTCACCCTGCTCCCTCACAGCTGCAGCTGCAGTGAGTGGGAAAGGAACACAGGAACTCCTGGGTCCCCCTCTACTATTTCCCTCTTGAAGTTGCCCCAGGTCCCCATGGGAGCAGAAGGAAGAGATGGGTGGGGAGGTATTCCATCTCAATCCTGGCTGCTCTGAGATTAGAAGGGCCACCCCTCCGCTCCAAAAGGGGCCTTCTCACTCCTCTGGGAAATCAGAGGTTAGGACCCTCGCACCCTGGGCCTGGCCTAGCCCCTCCCCCTCCTGCCTGTCCTGCTAGGGAGTCAGGGGCCCCAGAGGGCCGCAGCTGGGACAGAAATAGTCTCAACTTTCCAGGGAGGGAGGCTCTTTTTCAGTCTCCAGGCTGTTCCGGCCTCCTTACAGCTACCACTGAACCATGGAGCCCCATAGGGCAACTGAAGAACCAGGGTCATCCCCACAGATGAGGGGGGAGTCAGAGTCTGCCGAAGGCAGGAGGAAGGGCAGTCTCTGGGGATTGAAAGAAGGAAAGAAGGAAGGGCAGCGAGGGGGAGGGAGCTAGGATGGGAAGCAGTGGCAGGATGGGAAAGTGGGCTCTCCTGAAATCACTTCTGATCAATAGATGGCCACAAGGCTAAGCCAAGGGCAGCGGCCTTTGGCCCAGGGCCAGCAAGGGTGTAAGATCAGAACCCACAAAGCAGCGAGGGTGCGAGCTGACACCAGGCTCCTTCCAGCACTGGCCTTCTGACAACAGCCTTCCCCAGCCGGATGAAAGAAGGACGGATGTGGAGCACGAAGAATCCAGAAGCTAATTTTAGCCTAATGCGCCCTGCCTACCCTGCTGACAGTGAGCAGAGCCTGGGAGATGGGAGTGTGGCACCCCCTGTCTGGGCCCTTGTTAACATGGGGGGATTCTTAAGTGAGGACTACCCAGAGCTATATAGTGGTCAAAGCCAAGAGACCCCATGGTTGGCACTGGGAAAGATGCTGCTAAGCTACAGAGGAGGCAGAGGCTGGGTGGGTTTCTGTCTCCATTCTAGATGACCTCAGGTAAGTCCTCCTTCTACCTCAGTTTCCGCACCTGGAAACAGGGATAACAATCGCACCGGATTCACATGATGCATGTCAGACACTGGGCTCTTGCAGCTCAATGCTATCCTTACTCCTCTTGAATGGGCCATCTCAGAGCCCCCCACCCCCCACTCAAATAGACCTCACTTCAAGTGTAATGCCCAGTTCTTCTCTCAGGCACAAAGATAAGAAAAAACTTTCATAAGCAATAAACCTGGCCCTGGCAGAAATTAACTAACTGCAGGAACCTCTGTCTGAATCTTCCAGGGAGCTGGGGCAAGCTAGGAGGGAAGAGGAGAGCCAGGCTGAAGACTACAGAGGAATCCTTAGTGGCAGGCAAGGACAAACAGATGTGGTAGAGGTGGTAGAACCTTAGACTTTGCAGTTCCATGGGCATGGAAGCCCCAACCTATCCCTGCCATTCATAGTCACCAGGCCCTGTGAGCAGAAAGCTCAGCCTCTCACTAGGGTAGTGGAAGGACAACTAGTAGCAACTCCAGTCAGCAACTGCTGGCTGGAGCCAGCAGCAACCCCATTATTCAAGCTTCCCACAAGTCTCTCTCTACCTGGAGTCTCCCCAGCTGGGCATCTTCCTTCCAGGACCTTTTCTAGGCAGGTATTTCGGGGGAGGGTGCCTCATCACAATGCTCAAAGAGAAATCTTCAACAGCCTCAACTTCCCAGCACCAGCTGGAGGCAGAGGCCACCTCTGAAAGCTTCCTCCAAGGTCTTACCTTGTCCCAAAGTAAATGACTGAAGGGGTCTCTTCTCCCCCCTTCTTCTGTGGTAGGGTCCCCCTGAAGTCAGTAATAGTTCCAGAAAAGGGTCTCCAGCAGGTTTCTGTTTCCACCAAAGCACTTTGCCTCTACCTGGAGAATTGCAAGGTTCCTGCTCACCTCCTGCCCCTGCCCTCGCCTCTAGAGATTGCCAGGGTTTCCTGCGAAGAAAAGGACCACATACACCCCCTGCCCATTTCTACTGTTCCTGTTTTCCTTACCAACCTAGTAACCCTCAGGCATGCTCAGGTCCTACTCACAAATGTGGAAGAGAGCCAAGAAGAGGAGACCGGGAGCCAGGGATCTTGGATCTAGCTCCTGACACCCCCACAATGAGTCACGTGGCCCTGGTGGAGTCCCTGGCATACTGTTCCTTGGGTTTCCTCATCTTGGAAGTGAGTAAAGTAGGGGCCGGGAGTTTGGCCTAGTGGTAGAGTGCTTGCCTAGCATGCACAAAGACCCGGGTTCGATTCCTTGATTCCACATACTTAGAAAAAGCCAGAAGTGGTGCTGTAGCTCAAGTGGTAGAGTTCTAGCCTTGAGAAAAATCCAAGGACAGTGCTCAGGCCTCAGGCCCTGAGCTTAAGCCCAGGACTGGCAGAAGAAGAAGAAGAAGAAGAAGAAGAAGAAGAAGAAGAAGAAGAAGAAGAAGAAGAAGAAGAAGAAGAAGAAGAAGAAGCAGCAGCAGCAGCAGCAGCAGCAGCAGCAGCATAAGGTAGCAAAGTCAAAATGTACCTAGACAAGGACCTTGCATACAGGAGTCTAACAATAGGTACTCCCTAAATCTGGATATACAAAGCAATACCTTAAACAAAAAGGTTTAATATGCTGGACAGCCTGGATTCTAGATCTAGCGCTGCCTCTATGTGTCTGTATAAGGCTACTCTAAGCAAGTCTCTTCCTTTATAAATTCAAGAATGTAAAACCACACACATACATGTGCACACACGCGTGCACGCATGTGCGCACACACACATACACACAGAGTCACACATTTAGTGCCAGTGACAGACGTAAGCAATCAATCACAGCACTACTGAGTGAAAGAGCTGGTTCAAGAGATGAAATCACAGCTCTGTATCTGAATGTGATAGTTTCACGGTTCCAGGACTGAGCAGTGTGACCTTCAGTCACAACGTCCTCTTTTTGTACGATGGCCATTCCCAACAAGAGTATGAGAATTAAATGAGATGTATTTTCAGAATGGACTGCAAATGGTGCCACTTCACTAGCGGTGAGTTCCAATCTCCCTTTCCAGAGGCAGAGTGTCTTGGGTCCAAGAACCTGCCCCTTGGAGAGCCTCATGCAACCACGGACATGGCTTCAATGAAAAGACCATGAGCCTGGCCCACCTCTCTGGGCCTGGTTTCCCCTAGACAAGATAGATTCACACATCTTAGAAAGTGGGTGTAGGAATAACAAATCAAAGTACTAGCCAAGATTCAGGGGCAGGGAACCTCAGAGCAACCTACCATGTGTAAGAGGCCTCAGGACCTTGGCACTGGTGTCTTGGCTGGGGGAAGACGGGAATAGGGCAGGGTAGGTCTTGTTAGGTTCCATAAGGCTATATCCACAATGGGATCCATACTGGGATCTCTGCTGGTTGTCTCTAGCAGAGCATGGCCCTGAGAAAGTATGCAGATAGTGAATAGTGGGGTGGCCCCATACCCCATCACTCCGTCCTCACTGCTTCTCTAACTTCCACTTTCTGGGGTCTGCCATGGGAAGCATCTCTGCCTAAGTAAGGCCTCTGGCTACCAGCCCGCAGACAGTATTTCCTCTGATCACAGAGCCAGGCCCATGGCTTAGGGGCCTCAGGCACTTGACATAGAGCAGCTGAAGCAAAGTAGCTCCATTCTGCCTGCTGTTCCTGCCACAGAGAGTGGCTTTAAGCCAATATGCAGAGGGGTATTCCTCTCTCCTAATACCCCCCCCCCGCCTCGTCCATCCACCTCAGTGGTCCCAGCTGCTGTGGGTGACTAATCAACAGGGTATCTTGATGCCCACTTAAACATTGTTGCTGATCCAACAGCCTCTGCATGTAGCCTTTGCTTGTATCAAACAGGAGGTGCACTCCTGTTTCTCCTCTAAGACTCAACTTAAAGGCTACTTTCCTCTGTGGAGCTCTCCTTTTCTCTTGCCTAATGTCAAGTCTCCAGCTCCTCTGGCTATCCGTACCTCCACTAACTTGTGATGATGAGTTAGGAAGCTGGGAGGAAATGCAGGTAGAGAGTTCGAGGGAACAGTTACACCTGGGGGAGGTCAGGATAGCTGTCCCTGGGAGGGAGTTCCAGCTCATCAGGCCTCCATCCAAGCATGCTGTGCAAGGAGATAAGAATCACCCACTCCTGGAAGCCTCTGAACTACAAAGACACTACTCATTTATTCCAAAATATGCTTTATTGATAAAATAGCTCAACTTCTGAAAAAAAAAAACAACTTGCAAATCACACCAAGAGGGCTGTATCCCCATGGAGCCACACACACGATTGTCAGCATAAGATCACAAGTCAGTCCCTTCCCTGAGCCCAGCCCCCAGCCATATCCACGCCACCCACTGAGGACCAAGCTGGGCAGCCTTCTTCCTCTGGAAGGATTTCTTTGGACACCATTCTCTCCACTCCAGAAAACTCCCTCAGCGTCCTTCCAGATCTAGCAGGTGCCAACTCCAGGCGCTCAGCCCATCCTTCCCTTACACTATGAGGTTGGCTACTCAGTCCTGAAGCCAGGGCAGCCCATGGAGAAGGCTGGGAAACACCTCTCACACTCCCAGTTGTTCCAAGTACCAGGATGAGGGATGCAGGGAGAGGCTCTTCAATGTGCAGCCCCATCACCACAGGGACCTAGCCAGCCAGCAAGCAAGCCACCCATCTGGAGTGCATTAATGGTGCTTTCCAAAGACCCATACAGGGTGGAGGCCTGCCAGAACACTTAGCAAGTGGTTCTCCCAGGAGTCCACGGGGTCCCCTGCCCAAGTCCCCCAATCTGGAGTTCTCCTCTCAAGACTGCTTCTGTGGTGTGGGTATTTTTAGCTGTCGTGAGGAAACAATTTCCTTGCTTGATGACAAAAGATTTATCTCCCCCTGGGGCAGGGGCCAAGTCACCGAAAACCAGCTTGGTGTTGCAAGCGACACGTTGAGAAGCTGTCACCCAGCATAGTAACTCCAACCTTTGCAGGCACAAGAGCATGTTCTTAAAGAAATCCCGTAACTTGATATGGTGATTCTGTGTGCTACTCCTTGCTTCCAGTTTGGGGTAGGAATTCACATACCCCAGGCACAGAACAAAAGTCTGCAGGAAGGCGGGTGGTGGTAAACACATAGAAAAGGGATTTTTTTTAATCTCACCAGATAATCACATTTGCTGGTTCGCGTTCCCCCATGGAGCTCAAAGCTTTCTGCAGAGCCTTTCATCTCCCTGCAGTAAGTAGGCGGCAAAGCAAATTGTCACCCTGGCTTTGACAAGGGGTGAATGCCGGGGATTTTGAGGATCGCCCACTGGGGCAGAGGCTAGACCTCCAGACCACCTCACCAGAGGCATCCTCATGCTCACTTGCCGCCTAGAAGGCTGCTGGGTGAGGAAACCGATCCATAGTTCTGATCTTTAAAGGAGCCTCAATCAGGAGGTAGGGGGGAAAGGAGGGCGCAGAGAACATACCATCACATAAATCCCCATCTCAGTGCCCAAGATGGGTGGGACAGTTTCATTTCTTCCTCCTTAGCAGCAGTACCTCTTGGGAAAAGGAGAAGGCTGGTTTCCTGCTTTCTAGGGGGGCTTAGGGTGATCAAGAAGAAACAGGAACACCACAAGCAAGTCACGTGGCAAGGCACACAGGTGCCTCAAGAAAGGAAAGCCCACCCATCAGTTTATGGGGGGCTGGGAGGGAGGTGCACTATTGTACCCTTATTTCGGCTTCATCCAGGAAAATCCAGACGGTATCCATCTGCCTGTGTTTGGGTGATGGATGGAAAGGTTTCCCCCACAACGCAGCCAGCAAGGGAAGACTAAGTGAACCCATTTAGACAGCCCCTATGCCTTCCAGAGGGCCTCCTAAGATGAGGTCTGCTGTGGGAGCTGGACAGGGGCCAGAAAGGCTCAGGGAGACAGCCACATAGGGCAGGGCAAGAAAGACAGTGACCCTGGCATCATCCCCACACTGGCAGGGGGCAAGCAGGCTCACCAAGACGTCTGGGTCCACTGGCGGCAAAGGATCCTTCGGAAGGCACGGCGAAAGTCCTGGTTGAAGATGGTATAGATGACGGGATTCAGAGAGCTGTTGCAGTAACCAATCCAGAAGAAGAACTGGAAGAGTCCCTGGGGCACCTTGCAGCGCTGTGGGCAGATAGCGCCCAGGCTGTAGCTGAAGAAGAAGGGGAACCAGCAGAGTACAAAGACTCCGATGACCACAGCCAGCACAAAGGTGAACCGCTTTTCCCGGCTTAGCTGTGCCCGGCGACGCCACCACTGCCCGCTTATGGCACCCACACCCTTGCCCAGGAGCACCTGGCCACGAAGTGTGGCCAGCACCCGGGAACCCTGTGGCTTCTGCAAGGGTGGTCTGTGCACTGAGGCAGGAGACACTGGCACTGCCTGGGGTTCACACTCTTCTTCCTCCTCCTCCTCTTCCTCCTCTTCTTCCTCAGCTTCCTCTTCTTCCTCCTCTGCTTCCTCCACAGATGCCCCACAAATACTCTTCTTCTGGCCCTGGCCCGAATTGGGAAGGGCAGCCCAGCTAGGTGGCAAGGCCCTCGCCCCAGAATCTTCTGGGGTGTCTCCTTCCTCCTTCTCTCCAGGGGGGTTGGGGTGTCCATTGGCCTCTCCGATAGAAGACAGATGAGAGGCCAAGGTCTGCACCTTGGCTGAGGTTGGAGGTCCCCCGGGGGCCGGACGAGACTGCTTCGAGTCCCCCTCCTGAAAGCCCCTCCTGGCCCTTGGGCCTCTGCATTTGCTGCTGCGTTTTGCAATCAGGTAGATGCGCAGGTAGACGAGAATCATGATAAGGCAAGGCGCAAAGAAAGACCCGAAGCTGGAGGCCAGGATGTACCAGGCCTCTTGGTTGAGCTTGCACTGGGGGCGCCCGTGGGGCTGGGGTCCCTGGTCCCCCTTGTAGATGAGGGGCGGCAGCGAGATGGCGGCGGCGATGAGCCACACGGTGAGGATGATGCCCTTGATGCGGCGCGGAGTGCGCTTGGAGTTGTACTCGAGCGCGCGGCTCACGGCCCAGTAGCGGTCCAGGCTGATGGCGCACAGGTGCACGATGGACGAGGTGCAGAAGAGCACGTCGAGCGCCAGGTAAACCTCGCACCACGTGCGCCGGAAGTACCAGTAGCCCAGCAGCTCGTTGGCCAGCGAGAAGGGGATGATGAGCGTGGCCACCAGGATGTCAGCCGCGGCCAGCGACACCAGGAACAGGTTCTGCGGGGCGCGCAGGGAACGGCTGGTGAGCACCGCCAGGATGACCAGCGCGTTGCCGAAAATGGTGAAGAGGATGAGGAAGGTGATGACCGCCGCGATGGCGGCCGTGGCCTGCACGGAGTAGGGCTCCTGGTGGTCCATGGCGAGGCCACAGGCGGCCCGAGGGAGCGCAGCTGGCCAGACGCGCGCGCCACCGGGCTGGGCCACGCGGTGGGGTCCGGCCCCCTGGTACAGGGGAAGAGTGTGGAGCGCCAGGAGGCGGCCGGGGGCGCCCGGGCCAGCCGCTGCCCCCCGCACCCTCTCCCTCAGCCCCCGCAGTCCGGCCACCACAAGTTTGCCAAGTTGTCTCGCTGCGGTCCCGACCGCGCTCGCCACCCGAGGAAAGTAGCGCCGTCGTGCCGCGAGGCTCCCGGACGCACGATGGGGCTGGTGGGGGGCGCGCGGGTCCCGGCCGAGGCGCCGAGCCGAGGCTCCGCTCGCGGGCTCCCGCGCCCAGCACAGCCGCGCCTGCCTGCAGCCCGCCACGGCCGGCCGCGGAATGGGGGGAAGGCGGGAGGAGGGAGGAGACTGGGGGCGGGAGCGGGAGGAGGGGAGGGAGGCGGGGCGGGAGGTTGGCCGGGGGTGGGCGGAAGGTGCGCCCTGCCTGGGGGGAGCCCCGCGGTGCCCGGCCGCGCCGAGCCCCGTCCTCCGCCCCGGCGCCCCGCGCCCTCTCCTCCCGGCGGGCGCGCCGAGCTGGACCCGAGCGGCGGGGCGCGTGGGGGCCTCTGGGGCTGGGGTGCGCGGCGGGGTGCGGAGTCGCCGGGCGGGCGCAGCGTGGGGCACCGGCGAGGATCCACTCGGCTGCGGACGGCGGCGCTGGGGCGGCGCGCCCCGGTCCAGGGCGGTGGGCAAGAGCGGCTCGCTCCGGCTGCTGCCCCGTGGCCTCAGAGACAAAGTCGGGGAGCGTTGAGACGCGGGAGCATGAGAAGCTGCAGCCCACCCCAAACTCCAGCAGCGGAAAACCCCGGAGAAAGACTCGGGGTCGGGAAGCGGGGCGCTGTGCCCTTGCCCCAGATGGGCCACCCCGACTGGACTCGGCGGGACCCGAGAAGCGGACAAGGGCCGCGTTCCTGGAGAGCGCGCGCCCCCTGCCGCCGCCGGCGTGGCGAGGTCGCTCCCAGCCCGCGGGAGACCCCGTCCTCTCCACCCGCCCAGGGCCCGGAAAGGACCCCGCTGCCTGGGAAGCCACGGTACGATTTCAGCTTTCCTCATGTACCCACCAGGAAGCTCAGCGGAGGTAAGAGGGAATCTGGCACCGAGGCAACGATGGAGACTGCTGCCGGGGTGTGGGCTGGGGCGGGGCGACCCCCTCCCCTCTGCATAGGGCCCAGAAGTTTCCTAGACAGTCCTTCCTCCAGCAGGCAGCAGTTCCCATCCTACTGCCCCCAGGCTCTGTCCCTGCTCCTCCACCCTCTTGGCCTTCAGAAGTGAAGGGATCTGCAGGCCGCTCTCCAGAATCCAGTCCTGGCTAGATGGACTGTGTCCTCTCTGTCACTTTCCTTCCCTTGAAACTCTCAAGACTCTGCTTCCTGGCTTCTCTAGAACTCATTCAGAGGTTTTCCCTGAAAGTGACTCCCTCCCTACCTCCGCCACCCCCAGCACCAGAGAAACACCTTAGACTGGCACAGAGCCAGGTGGGAAACAGGCACCAAAGATGCAGCTAAGCATTGTGAGGTGTGCATAGTCCCGTAGCACAGGCCTGGTGGGCAGAAGAGAGGAAAATGCTATCCTAAGTGCTTAAAACCCAGACTGGTACACCCAGACCCTTCCTCTCTGTATCTAAACTTTGGGGGAGTTTTGTCTTTCCTGGACAGCTCCTGTTAGGTGCTAACGGCATTCCAGGGTAGATCTCTTGCCCTATGCTCTCCCCTAAACCCCCAGCCCCTTGGCCCACCACCCCACGGCCTGCTCCTGTGCTATCTCAGACTTACATTTCCCTCGCCTCTGCCTCTCCCCCTGGGGTTCAGTTCCCAGGGCTGTGAATGGCCCAGCTGTCCTCCCCAAGCTTGTGCCCCCCCATCCCCACATTCAATCACACCATGGCTGTTCAACCCCCATAGCACCCCCTTCCATCCACAACCACAATGCCTGTCACTGGTATGACTGCAGTGGCTTCTGACTCGTTTTTCATAGCAGTCACAGCTGACATTCCAGTCTCCTGTATCTGTTCTGTCCTCAGAGGAGTGCTTTCGAACCAACAGCCTATAGGAGCGCTCCCTTGGACAGTTGTCAATTCCAGATGTTCTCCCATTGGTCCTCCCACCACCTGAGTCTAGAAACTCTACCTTATGGTGTTATTCCTACTGAGCACAGCAGGTGCCTAACACCTAACTGGCAATTGTGTCTGTTGAATAATTTAGACATACAACTCTGTTGGGGTCTGGGGAGATGAACACCCTGGACTCTCTAGCTATCATACCATCCAAGCTGAGGATCCAAAACAAAAAATTCTAGACCACCCAGGCACAGTGTAGGGTGGAGTTTTAGAGCAGGCCTGGGCCCAGAGCTGGCATGGCCAGGTTCTGAAATGAGAGATGGCTTTGGGGAAAGGACATTTCAAAAACAGTTCTGTTCCTGACACTCCCAAAAAGGGGAGTCAGCAGGCTCACCGAACCCAGTCTTCTAAGGGTGGCCTCTGACCAGTAGCTTCTGAGCTTACTGCCTGCTGGGGTATCCAGGACACAGAGCCCATAGGCCAGCCCTGTACCAGCTCTGGCACCACCATAGATTGCAAGGGAGACACATTTCTCTCATAATTCAGGGTGTGACATACACTGCCTCTACCTTAGGTTGGTTGAGTGTCTCTGCCTGGGGTCTCCAGTAGTCCAGGGCCCTTACTCTATCACAGCCTGACCCCATCTCCCTCCATGTCCAGGGAGAGAAGAGGGGCAGTGTTCCCTACCCACCCACACCTCATGATCCCTCCCTGAGGCTAGAGCCCAAGGTCGGGCTCCTGGTCAGCCTTAGAAGGCTAACTAGACTCTGATCTGAAACCCAAGCAAGACTGAGGGCAGAGGCCACAGTTGCCAGGCTATGTCATGTCCCAGTCCCTGCTCTCAGGAGCTGGCAACGGCCAAGCCCTCCTGGACCTTCAGGACTCCAAGCCTCAGCTGCTCCTTTCTGAGCCACATTGAACAAGCCATGTGCTCCCTGATGTGGGGACCCTTCTCTGGAAAGTGGGAATAAGCCTTTGGGGCCCTTCCCCTGCCGGTCAAGGGACTGAGAGGTGTTCGCGCATGGCGTAGAGATAATCTGCACCTCACTTTATTTCTGACTTCACCCCACACAGCGGAGGCTCCACCCACCACAGGGACAGAGAACTGTCCTCCAGTCCACTCCCTCCAGTGCAAGCTGGGTTTCCCTGATCTTCTGACAGGCCTCCAGAATGGGGACTTGAAAGGCTTCATCACTGGTGCCCACATACTATCTTCCCTCCTGGAAAAAAAAAATAATAATTTAAAAAAAAACCCTCATGGTGAAGGCCAGGAAAGAATGGGGCTTGACTGAAGAAAGATAAGCAGGGGGACCCCCACCCTGTCTTCTCCAGGGTGAACCCCTTTGAGGAAGCAATGGTCTGGAGTAGAACTGAGCTTCGTGTCTATCCAGGACCTGAGGCTCCCTTCATGAAGACCTGAGGGCTCCACCTCTGCCCGGCCTCAGGCTGGTGGTGGCTCGACGTCCTGAAACATCTATCTCTGCAAAGATACAAAATGGACTCCCAAGACTCCCTGGAGAGCAGAGATGGACAACATATCTTCAGGACAACATCTTTAGTGGCAGGACATCAAGGAATAGGACATTGTCCCAGGGTGGTCCAGAGTCCCAGCCACCAGGTATGTCCTGAGGCTTGTTCCCAAGGCACAATTAGAAGCAGCATCATAGATCCATGCTCAGGATGTGAAGGGGAGGAGGGGTGCTGAATGTCAGCCAGCCAGTGAGGGACAGCTCTCCGGGGCTACCAGGGCTGGATAAAAAGTCAAGAGCAGGGCCAGGAGTGTAGCCTAGTAGTAGAGTGCTTACCTAGCATGCACCCCGCCCTGGGTTCAATTCCTCGGTACCACATACACAGAAAAAGCTGGAAGTGGTGCTGTGTCTCAAGTGGTAGAGCTCTAGCCTTGGGAAAGCCCAAGTGCCCAGGCCCTGAGTTCAAGCCCCAGGACTGGCAAAAAATTCCAGTGAAAAAAATTCCAATGAAATAACTATCCCTGTTTGGATGACTATAATGAAAAACATAGGTGCTTATAAGCACCCATAAAGATTCCAAGAAATGTGTACCCTTACCACACTGATGGGAATGAAAAATGGTGAGGTTGCATATGGAGTTGTTATAGGACCTAGAAATTTCCCTCAGTATACCAAAAAAAAAAAAAAAAAAAACCACCTAGAACCTGGAACATGAATGTCTGTCCTGGGCCGGGAGTTGGGCCTAGTGGTAGAGTGTTTGCCTAGTATGCACGAAGACCCAGGTTCGATTCCTCAGTACCACACACATAGAAAAAACCAGAAGTGGTGCTCTGCTCAAGTGGTAGAGTGCTAGCCCTGAGAAAACCCAAGGACAGTGCTCAAGCAAGCCACAGGACTGGCAAAAAAAAAAAAATGCCTGCATTCCTGCACCACCCTGCTCTCCTCTGGGAGGGAGGCAAAAACCTTACCGGGGAGTGGGGGGGGGGGTGAAGGCACTGACCTAATAGCCAGGAAAGCATCACCTCCCACCAACTGCGTCTCCGCTTGCCTTCCTCCTCACATGGACCTGATCTCCAAAAAATTACAACTTCTATGAGTCTACACCCTGTCTACTGCTCAAATGAGCCTAACACTGTGTTAGCCAACCAGAAGCTGGTGGGGGGAGGGCTCATGCCAATAATCCTGAGACCTGAAGATTTGAGGTTCAAAGCCAGCCCAGGCAAGAAAATCTGTGAAACTATCCCCAATCAACCACCAAAGATCTAGAAGTAGTGTTGTGGCTCAGCTGGTACAGCACCAGCCTTGAGTGGGAAAAAAAATGAATTCCAGGAGAGGAAGTGCAGATGAGTGGAAGGAAAACGCAGACAAAATATTCATGTCTATATATGAAAATGGAACCAGGCCAACTGAAGGGCTGGGCGGGGCTGAGAGAAGGAGGAGAACGATGAAAGGGATGACACTGATCGAGATCCATTGTCTCACAAACTGATGTGTGAAATCAAAACCCCTCTGTAAGCCAGGCGCAGTGGCTCACACCTATAATCCTAGCTTCTCAGGAGCTGAGAACTGAGGATCGAGGTTCAAAGCCAGCCCGGGCATTAAAGTCTCTTATCTCCAGTTAACCACCAGAAAACTGGAAAGGGCGCTATGGCTCAAGGGGAAGAGCAGTAGCCTTGAGCTGAAGAGCTCTGCCCAGGCCCAGAGTTCAAGTCCCATGACTGACAAAAAGAGAGAGAGACTAACAAATTGGAAACCAGCATAGGCTACATAAGGAATCTTCCTCCCCGCCAAAAGAAACTCCTTTTAAATATAATATTTAATAAACAATTTATACTTATCTGGCTCAAAAATCAAGTGTCTCATTTGTACCATGCTCTAGGTTCAATCCCCAGCATGTGTGTGCACACAAATGTACATACACATATATACATGCATGTATACACATATAATGATTCATAGTAAATTTCCTGCTCCATCTCATGCCTGAATTCCCATCTCTCAACCCCCACAACTATTAATTACCGGGATTAATTTTTACATCCTAGCAGAGTTTGTTCTGTTCACAATAATTAAATGCAAATGTGTTCTCATTTGTCTCTATTATTAAGAAAAACCATATTTTCTACATTAGAGCAGCTGAGTTTGGGGTTTGATTTTTTGCAGGTCCAGCACCCCATGCATACTAAGCAAGTTCTCTGCCTTTGAGCTAGGTTCCCCAGCCTGAAGTAGGCGGTGGCTTCGCCTATTCTGTTGTTATAATGCCTCTTGAGTTAATTAATGCTGCTTTCCAACTCCTTAATTTCTGCTTTCACCTTTATTAATTCCCTCCCAGCTTTTTCTCCCGTAGCTTAAACTGGCATGCTTAATTGGTTTGTTCTGTTTTCATGGCTATAACTGTCTACATTTATAAACTTTCCCAGAGC